>NC_079333.1:17494070-17794630 GCF_029582105.1 Oenanthe melanoleuca | reverse complement strand
GTTTGGTTTGTTTTTTCTTGGTTTTTGTTTTCTTTTTCATAAGGCATAATAATCTGCTAGGACAACTACTCAAAAATTATGAAACAGAACTAAACTCGGAGGAAGAAGCAGATTGGTCATTACATTTTTTTTATCTCGTGGGTTTTTGGGTTTAGTTTTGGGGGTATCTGACCCCGTGGGAGACCCATGGACAGAGGGACCCCCTGCTCCCAGGCTGGAGCAGCCTGCCCTTGAAGGACTGCACCCCGTGGAACAGTGACCATGCCACAGCAGTTTTGGGGGAATGTTGCCTGTGGGATGGATTCTGGCTGCAGCAGGTCACAGAGAGCTGTTGCTGGTGAGATGGAGCCACCTCAGAGAAGTTCATGGAGAGCTGTCTCCCATGGGAGAGATCCCATGAAGCAGCAGAGGAATGACTCCTTTCCCTGAGCAGTGGGAGAAGCCAGTGATGAACTGGCCATAACCCCCATTCCCTGTCTCCTGCTGGGGTAGGAGGGAGAGGTGGAGGGAAGGTGCGTTTTAAGGGCTTGTTTTTTATTATCCTGTTTTTGATTTTGTTATTAATAAATTCACTTTACATCCCTAAGATGAGCCTATTTTGTCCATGATGATATTTAAAGAGGGATTATCTCAGCCCATGGACCTTTGTTAAATTTTCTCTCCTCTGTCCAGATGAAGAGGGTTTAAGTGAATGGGTTTCATGGGTACCTGGCAACTGGCCTGGGTCAACTCATGACAAGTATCAAATCATTATCATCTGTATACTCTTCTGAAGAACTTTTTCTGTCAAGTGAGGAATGATTTTGCAAAAACTGTGCTAAGAGCAGCATAACCCATGAACATGGTTCAGTTAAAAAGAGGTATATTGTGTTAAAGCATACATTTTACTTGGGTACCCATAAATATATTAATTTAGCAGATTATATTCCTTTAGTGACCTATTTGTAATAGTTTATTTTCTATGTTACTGCTGTTTGTGTTATTAACAGTTTGTCTGCACCTGAGCTCATTGCCTCTGTTACTGACTGAGAGTCTGAATCAAGAAGCAGCAGGAGTGGGATTGACAACCCATCCTCTTTCTTCTCCTTTTTGGACATTTACAACTATAAAGTGTAAGTTTGGTAAGCACCTCAGATAGAAGTTTTTGACTGCCTTCTGGTCAGTCTACCTTTGAAGAAGCCTCCCAGTATCTGTAATCCACATTACATAGACCATTAATGAATGGAAAATTTCAGAAGCAGGAAATGGTAGCACCTGCATAGGAACATATTTTTACTCTACTAGAGATTCAAAGCATGCTTTCAATGCCCAAGCATGTTTTCCTGTTTTTATTTTGATTTCTATAATTTATTTATGTGCTTTTGAAGTGAGCTTGTGCATGGTTTTCTCCATGAATTGAGCTACCAAGTACTTGGATCAAACTGCTACCTGCTAGAAACTATTTTATCATGGGTGCATCATTTTCAGGATAGGTATTTGCAATTTTGCAAGCAGATATTTAAAATATTTTAAAACTCCTAATTGCTCTTGGAAATCTAGTCTCTGTAAATATGAGTTCTGATCTTGAATGATAGAAATTGGTAACAGTAATTTACTGAAAATAAATGTAGCTCATATTTTAAAACATTTATAAATTTTATATATATGTGGTATTTTGGAAGCTCTGAAAATATCTGACAGCTGTGGAAATCTTATGGTTTCTATAACCACAAATGTTGGTCAGTATTGCTCGTAAAGATTATAGTCATTGTACACTCATGTTCTAAAAAAATTCATCAGTCTGGCAATGTGGCTTGACTTATTTTGAAAGATGCCTGTGGTAAGTTTTCAAGAGGGCCTCAGGGTCCCTGTACAAGTAGGAGTTAGAAATCCCTATTGCATCCTTTCTGTTAGGTTGTTTATAGAACATCTTGGATGGGTGTTGCAAGCTAACAAGTTATAAAACAATTTAATGTGATATACTCCAACTATGTGCATAAGCTTGGACTGGGCCACTTTGACACAGGAAATCACTGATGTGTGTGCAGGATTGACATCTAGAGGAAACAAGAAAATTGGGAACATGTGGTGAACATAGCTCTAGCTCTTTGCTAGATTTTTCTTGTTAAAGATTAATATGTCAGCGTGATTTACAGCAAAATGAGTGTTGCCAATCTCTCCTGGTCATCCAGTAAAACAAAGCCTGTGTGTGTCTGTATGACAGAGGTGACTGAAGGAGCTTTGCAGCCCATACTACCAAACCCAAAACTGCAACATGGCAAGTTATTTCTGATGCTAAAGTCTTTGCTTCCTTGGAGGACAACATGCTGCATCAGTCATCTTAATAAAAAAAACATAACTGATCATTTTCCAATAAAAATGTCTTTCTGTCTCTTCTTTGTGAATGTTGTAAGGAAGTATGCTGTGTATAAAAGGACTTCCATATTTAAGCAGGAAGACAATTACAAGTTTGTATACAAGGATGGAATTAGCTGCAAACCTTCCCTTCCTCTCTTCCCTCCCTTTGCTTTTTTAACTCTGTAGCTGGCATCAAAATGACAGCAGGAACAAACCCATATTTCTATGCACTCACAAAAAGAGGATGGGAATTTAAGGCATTGGTGCATGTCCTTTGTATGTTATCAAGAAAATACCAGGGCAGTTTGAAATCTGTGTTCAGTCTTTAGTGCTCTTCTGAGCACTGCTTCCCATGAAGCTGCTAACAAAGGGCTTCTTTTTGTTTTGCTGCAGTATAATTTTTAATGCTGCTGACAGACTTGGTTGATGAAATTCAACCTCTGGCTATTCACAGAGCAGATATAACAGACAGCTGGAGTTGCATTTTCTTGAGAGTGTTCCAGAAGCTGTACTTCTCCCAGACCTTTGGGGACCATTTACTGAGGAATGTGGAGAACTTGGTGTCAGTATTGACACAATCCTTGGACTGTTTTCTAAGGTTATGCAAAATCTGCTGGCTGCATTGTCAGAGCAGCCACCTGAACACTGACCACCAATTTTACATACAGCAACTTTTTCTTTCAGATTGGAATTAGTGACCTGTGGGTAGGACTGCTTTGTATGCAAGTATTGATGTGCTTATCTAAAAGCTAATTTTATTAAAATATAATTGGTGGTGACAGTCTAGGGAGGTAATTTCATGCTTAATTTTGACAGTGAAGTTAGGTGCCTATTTCTCCCAAGTAAGGGGGGGAGTTGGGCTCATTAAGTTAGTTTTTTGAACTGTAACAAACAAGTCAAAAATAGATTAATCCTCTTAAATGTGTACACTGTACAAGTCTCTAGTGCTTGTGATTGAAGCTACAGCATAAACAAGTCAACAAGCATCTATCTGTACCTACATAAGTGTCAGCACTTTAACTCCTTTGCAATATGTAGATGTGCAGTCACTTTGATTGTAAGCTGCTGAGGACAGACATTTAAATATTGGTATAGATATTAGCATATTTTTACACACTTTACATCTAATTTCCACATTTAAGTGCAGGTTCCTAAAATTTGGTCTTAGATAATGAATAGGTATTTATGCTTATGGTACTATGTGGATGTTTCATTTATTTAATAAAAAATGAAATTGAACCCATTTTACCAACATTTATGGATTTAAGAGCTCCTGGGGAATAACAGGTGAAGAAAGGAGAAATTAAGGTTGTACAGTAATCCTATTCCTTCTTGTGCTCTTTCATCATTATCTATATTAATCTATCATAGGTGTCCTTGTATGTATTCCAGCTCTTAATGACTCATTCTGAACATAAAAAATAAAACTTCCATTTATGTAGACAACTGAGTAATTCCTGAAACTCTTAAGGGTTTGGAATTGTCCAGCAATGTGGTTAATTTCCATGTGGTGTATATTTCTATTCCCTTTTTTTGGTGAATGAAAATGCTTTGGTTCCTCTGTAACATTTACAGGAAAAGGAAGCAACAATGCTATTAGTACTCTGAGCCTGGAGCTTTTTTTTTTTGTTCCAGGCAGAGTTCTTAGCCTTGAGAGTGAGTATGTCACTTGGCAGCTTAAAAAGCTTTACCTCCTTGAAAAAGTAGTTATTTGCAGCACCCTATAAGGAAATTAGTTCCTTCTTGTTGAGCAACAAGTTTTTGCTGATAGGGACTATTATTCCTATATCCTGGAACAGCAAAATTTAAAAACTTCATACATTTTTCACAGCACTTCTGCGTATCTAGAGATGTTAGACTGTTCCTAGTCTGAAAATTTATGGGTCAAGCTGTATCTGTAACAGAATAGGAAGCAAATCAAACAACAGGAGTATTTTATCATTGCCTCTATAAAACAAACCAGTCAAGCCAAGACAGAGTTTCAAAGGTTCATTTCTAAGCTGTGTTAAGTTTTAATTAGTGAAAGAACCTAGTGACTTACATTTCCACTTATTTATCAGTAGTTATTTAGTCTACTAAACTTGCATAGATACATTTTATGTTAGACTGCCACTTAAATTCTAATTCACTGTTTACCATTTTCCTAGTCTGACTTTGTTTTTAAAATGTATTTCAACCAGTATTGATAACAAAAATGCCTTGAAAATGAAAGTTTTCTGTCAGAATCCATTCCAACAATGTAATAAAAAGAATATATTAAATACATTAATACCATGTAATAAAAAGAATATGTTAAGTATATTAATATAATATAAAAGAATATATTATATTAAATATATTAAAATGGCATTTACTGAAATGCCATTCCATCCTTTTGTACAGCAGTTTTTGAGCAATATCTCTGCAACTATCTTTCATAGGGGAGGTTCTGAAATTCTTTTTCTCTCTCCACCCTTGTAATATTTCTTCTTTGCCCTAAACTCAAAGGATTTTAAAAAATAGATTTAAAATATTTTTAAAAAATCCCCCTGAATCATCCTTTGTCGGACAGTGACTCCATAGGTCTGGTTTTCCCCATTTAAAAATTACTAAGGACCATATCATACTGTCCACTGCAAAGGACACTACTGCACTTTCAGAAACTGTGGCTAATTTGTGTGGTAAGAGGAAGGAAATAGCAACCTATGAGGCATTCTGTCTTACTTAGTAGGAGTCATACCACATTTTCTCAGAGTAGGGAATCCCGTGTGACTTGGGAAAAAAAAAAAAAAAGATTCTTGCCTATTTATATAAGGAGCAGCATTTCCTCTGCTAATTTTATTACATGTTTTTAATGCCTTTTTTAGTTACCTGTGCTCTGAGAAGCCAGTTCATTCTTGAATCTGATTATTAAAAATGGCAGCTTCAACCTAAACCCTGTGATAGCTGAGTTGCCTAGGGCTCCCTTGGAATGTCTGTTCTGAAACAAAGAATTTTAACACAACACAGAGGTTCAGGTGGGATCTGAGAGACTTTAAGACTCGGGTGGGTACAGAGCCCATATTTCCTAAACAAGGCACCTTACAGGGCAGAAATTCTGTGGTGCACATCATGTCCTAAGCCACAGTCTGGGTCTCAAACTGCACATTAGGAACCTATGGAAACATGATAAATGACAACTTCCATGCTTCATAACTCTGCATGTCCAGTTTGAGGTAGGTTCAAAACAGTTAGTTTGACAGGAATACCCTATATAAAGTAGTTCTGCAGCAATTCAGTGAATTTTTGGAAGTTATCTTGCCCTTGTATCTGCAGCCTCACTCACTCTCTCACTCCCTCTCTCCATCAAAAGGAGATATTATAAAGTTTGTAGGTTTTTAGTTACTCATTTTTTACATCCTTTCTATTTTGATATGAACAATGTTTTTTCCTCATGGAATGTGAGTCAGCAGAGCAGTCAAGAATTTTTTTAAAGTTGTTTAAATGGACTCTGGGTTGAAAAGAACTAATTCCCAGCCTGTCTCTATGTACAATTGCTTCAGGCCAAAACCTGACTTTCCTTTCTTGAAGGAGCCCAGGGGAGAGATCCTTGTTTAGCCAGATGTGATGCACAATTATACCAAAAATGCTCATTCTTCTCCCTCCTCAGCTGAGTTCAGTGCTACCTGATCATAAAACTTTCAGTATTCAGCACTGTACCACAGGCTGTCGAGTTTTGAGTGTGGCTGTGTTCCCCATAAATGATATGGGAATCTCATTTTGCTGTCACAAAATGGGGTTAGTAGTGCCAAGCATTTAAATTGTTGCAGGATATGGGCCCTCAATCGTCCCCTTGATAGCATAAATAAAATTAAAGCCATGCTAATGTCATGAGCCATTTTGCCTTGTCTTTCTTTTGCAGTCTGGTTGCTACTAAATGTTACTTATTTGGTTAAATGTCCTAATAGAGCACACTGCTCTTTGAATTAAACTTTTCTTTGTAAATCCACCAGCAGATCTTATGTTGTTGATATGCACATTGGATCAAGCAAATGGCTGCTTGAAGTGGCTGTTAAAGTCTCTATCATTTCAGCAAATGACCTAAGTGTAACTTTGGGAAGTTTTTTGCATGACTTCCAGGAGCTGGAGGGCAACTGAAGTAATAAGTGATTATGACTCATAAAGAGTAAAAGGAGCTGAAGTGGGAAATTACGGGAAAGAGCATAAGCTCTGGCTTTTCCCTGCTGTGATTTCAGGGCTATTTTTATTAGAGACAAGGGAACTTTTGCATGCTTAGAGAGAAGGCAAAATAGACAGGGACATAGATATCCTCAGAGAAAAAAAGGTAGGTGAATGAAGTAAGGAAGTAAAGCACTAATAATCTCCAAATTCTGGTGCAGGAAGAACCAGGAACTTGCTTTTATTTTTTTTCCCCCTTCTCTTTTCCATTGACTCCCTCCCATCCCCTCAGTAATCAAGTGCACTAATGTTAATCAAGTGCACTGTTTTCAGAGTCTCAACAGTTGAAGTTACTGTTAGATTGCAACCAAATTCTTCAAATTAGGGTATTTTAGTGTAGCTGGGGTGAAAGATGCAATATGTTATGAGCAGTGTCTGCCTGAGCCCTGTGTTACTTACATATGCAGAAGCTGTCCTTGAAATTAGGATTAAAAGAGACATTACTATTCTCAACAAAACAAGTGTGGTAATAACAAAAACAAGCTAGGTGTAATTTCTCATTAATATAACATGCCCTCACTTCCAGGGTCTGCCAGACTTTCAGAAAGCTCTTTTTGAGATGGGCAGAACTTGGAGCTGCTGAATTCAAGGTGGATTTGTGCTTGTGTACCCGTGGAAGCCTAACAGACAAGAAAGATTTGATCACTGGAAAAACCAAAAAATTTAAATATATTTTAAGGAACCTCATAAGATAAATCCTTGTGTTACAAAAGCTCTCTTCCTACTCCTCCCTGTGAGTGCAGCAAAAACGTCTGTACCTACAGCTGCTCTCTGTGTCACTTGTGTTAGCATAACTCATCCACACCCACAAAGGCACACAAACCTATTTTGCTTTGTGCTGGAATAGTGCCATCCAGGAGTAACAGCCAAAAGGAAAAATTCCTTTCAGCAACATTCATTGCCCTAAGCCAAAAACAAAGCAGAAAGATGCACTTCTCTCTTTCACGCTAGTGGAGCTGGAGACAGCGCAAACATAAACCATGACTGATGCTCTGGAGTGGTGCAAGTCCATGTCACTCTTTCAAATTCAGTGATGTAACCTGAGTTTAACTCACTTTCTTGTAAATTGAAGCTTTTTCAAGTAGTTTAAAGCTTTGGGGCAATGGAGCTGGTGAAGGGCCAGGAGAACAAGTCCTATGAGGAGCAGCTGAGGGAGCTGGGGGTGTTTAGTCTGGGGAAAAGGAGGTTCACAGGGGACCTTAACACTCTCTACAACCTCCTGAAATGCTATTGCCAGGTGAGGGTTGGCCCTTTCTCCCAGGCAACTAATGATAGAACAACTGGAAATGTGCTTAAGCTGCAGCAAGGGAGGGTCAGTTTGGAGATCAGGAAGAATTTCTTCCTGAAAGGATTCTCAACCATTGGAAAGGGTTGCCCAGGACAGTGGGGGAGTCACCATCCCTGGAAGTGTTCAAGAAACAACCAGACACAACATTTACTGCCATGGTTTTGTTGACAAGGTGGTGTTCAGTCAAAGGTTGGACTTGATGATCTTGAAGAACTTTTCCAGCCTTACTGATTCTATGATTTCCCATAATGTTGTTATATTTGTTATAAGTGGTAATTTCATAACTGTTGTATGCTGCAGGTTCAAAGTAGCCTATACCTCAGTACTATGCTTTTTTTTAATTACCTCCTTGTAAAGCTTTAAAAGGGAAACAAGATCATACAGTAAGAAGGAAAGCTTACCTCAACTTATTAGATCTGTATTTTCACTCAGATTGAAGGTAGGAGACTGAGGAAATCAGCTTTAATTTATCCACGTGGTTTACCAATGAAGAAACATGAGAGAGATGTATGCCCTTGTATCTGAAGAGAAGGCAAAAGAGCAGCTAATTTGAGGAAAATGACAATCAGTTGGGACAGAGAACTTTAAAATGTATCTGTACTTGGAGACTGACCACCTCAACTTCTAGATCTCGATGAACAATAATCATTTCAGCTGCAGTCTAAAAGTGAGGTGAGCTTAACCCAGCCAAACTTCACATGCCCTGACAAATCAAAAATGCAAGCACATAATCAAATAAAAGCCATAACTTTGATCCAGGTTCTTAGCCTGAATAGTGGTGGTTCAGGAGCTGGGAGTTTAAAAGTTTGTGTATTTATAATTGATAGGCAACCTAAATAGATACTGTAGCTGAAGGTCGTGGAGTCAGATTTTAAAAGGTCCCTATGTCAGCTGTGTTTAATCATCTAATTTGGAAAGTAATACACAGATACCACTGAGAATGTGAGCATAGATGCTCAACATCACCTTTGAACACCAGTGAACAAAGATTTAGGGTAGCATAAAATAGGGGAGTTTGATTTGGAATGCTGATGCAGGGCCAACAGCTGCATATCAGGAAATGTAGCATTGGAGGTCAATAACACAAAATAGTAACACAAAAAAATGTAAGCTGATTTCAGAAAGGAATTAGAAAATGTTGGAATTCATACATTTGGAAATGCAAAGTAGAATACTTCACAGTGAGAACTATTAAAAGTACCAAGCCAGAGCTAGTGTGTCTGTGATTTATGTAAGGCTCTCTAAAAAAAGAAAATTGTTCTTTCCCTTGACAAAATCAAAGCTACCTGCTTTTTGTTTGCAGTTCTATTCATTTTTAGGCTAACTGCAGTAAAGACAAAAGGCAAGAAAGTTAAAAAATTATATTTATTCTCCAAGTAGTCACCATGTCACTAAGGAGAATGAAACTGCTGATGCTTTTGTTCATTGTTATGCAGAAGATTCACAAATTTTAAAATTGTAAAACCATCCAAAGTCCAACACCAGTGAGTGCAGCCTCTACAATGAATGTGTCAGCTGAGGACCTGACCTCTCCTTTTCAAGCCAGACACTATGTCCCATATAACAGCACATTTTTGTACATACTCTGCCAGCTTGTTACAGCTTTTCTAGCACTGAGAGTTGCCCAGAGGCCACAAAACAGCAGAGGCCACCACTGTAGCTGAAATGATGACTTCCATCTGGGTCCACTGTGGAAGGCAGAGAGTCTGAGGCAGTCTGATTCCTCTTCTGCTCTTCATGGCTGTTCTGGGAGGCACATTCTAGGCCAGGTACAAAGGCAAACTAATCACTCTGAACTGTTTCAGATAATGTAATAAGAGTTAACAAAGAAGTTATCCTTATCCTAAGACTTTCAGAGAGAGCAGAAGAAAATTTAGCAGCAGTATGAGTGCTTGACATGCAAATATTAATTATTCTCTTGGGAGAAAATACAAACAAAAGTTCATTGGTGGAGAGCAAGCAAGCACATTTTGTTTTAGAGGTGTTTTAGATCACCCCATGGTTCCACCTCTCACTGATGTTACTCTAATGAAGGCATATTCAAACTACTGTCTTTTATGTGCTCCAGCAGCTAAGTGAATTTTAGTATGTTTGGTGATATACTCCCCACACCAGCAGAACTGCAAAACACTTAAACACAGCACTATATTAAGGTGAGAGTCAGGTTTTTTTCCACAATTGGCCTAGAATGCACCACATTTGCAGTAATCCACCACCTGCTCCTGTTTTCCTCAGTTGAATCTACCCCAAGCTCATCTTTATTTTTATTTTATATAAATAGATCAGTATCCTATTTCTACAGACTGTCTATTTGATCTTTCAGATTTCTTTCTTATTTCTAACTTTAGTGAAATACTTTTCCTACTAACTTCGTGCTGTTCCTTGCTGTTTCTTTCATTTTCCTCTGAGTAGATCTCTAGTTCTGCAGTATATGAATGCCAAGAATATTGCCAGTCCCAGAGCATCAATCTCAGAAGAGAAAATCTAAATGAGAGAAAAGTGAAGAAGAATAATTCTTATTGATATTTTCTTTTTCTGTTATTACTAGAGAAAATAAAATCCACAACTATAATTTTGCTTTTAAGGGCCCTTATTTACCAGAGGCAGAGTTTAGGCTCAAGGCAAATTTTCATTAGGAGAATAACTAGCAGAGGTATGACTTCTGGGTTCCTTTTTTGTAGCTAGTTAATTTTGCCAGCTTTAACCACTAAGATCCTTTTCCAGGTTACTTATTTTGGTGGCAAAAGTTGATCAGTCAAGCTTGATTACACTGAAGCCAAGTAGAAGAACCTTTTCCACAAGGCATGCTGGCCCCACCCTCGTTGAGTGAAATCCTCTGGGGCTGGGCTGTCTGAGCTTTGACACGTAGGAAGCTGCTGAGGAAATGTGAGAATGTTTGGATTGTTAAATCCAGTGAGGCTTCAGCTGGTTGTATTGTGGGTTTCTTTCCACAGTGAAATGCACTCAGGGTAGTTTATTCTTTCCCCATATTAAAGTGAGTAGGGAAAAACGTAAAGCAAATTCAAGTTTTCAGAATGCTGAATTTTTGTCATGTTCTTTGCAATTTGTTTTCTGAACTCAGTGGTTAAGGGAGTTTATTATGTCATTGAACTACTCTCCCTGTTGGATGAAAAGCTTGGCTATATTTTTGTTTTGCCAGTCTTTCTCTTGTGTATCTAATAGTTTAGACTTATAAAGTACAAAACCAAAAAGAAAATGTGATAATCCTACTTAGCATTGTTAAAAAAAATTTAAAAATGAGTACTTTATAAGCTTAAACTATTAGATATCTAATAAGAGAAAGACTGGCAAAAATATAAAATATTCTTCTTTGAAATGGCAAAGGAAGTTTAGAACATACAGTAAAAAAAAGGTGGCTAGTTGAAGTTAGACCTTGAAGAAAATGAGAGAGGTGTACTTAATAAGAATTTTATCTTGAAGCACCTTAATTCTTAAAGTATCTAGGATTAAAATGTTGTTTTATTGTATTTCTTATCTCTTGCTAATTTTGGAATATGCTGATTGGAAGTGATACATTTTTTTTTTTAAAAGTTATTTTCAAGATTTAAACAATCATTAATTGGTTTTGAAAAGAAAAAAAGTCATTATCACTGTTGTTGATGCTTTTGGTATTTTTTAAATTTCTTTTATGGAATGTGGAAGAGAGAGCATACTAGAATTTATCCCTATTTTCAAAGTATCAGATAATTGTATGTTTATCAGTGTAAACTACTTGGACCACCACAGTTATTTCATTAGTAATCAAACTGGTTTCATTGATTTGAGATGAGCTGTTTTCAAAGATTTTGTGTTATAGGGATGCCACATAAAATAAATATCTTAAATATCTTAAAAGCAAGCAAGAACCTCACCAACTGTGTTTTGAGCTGTGAGTGGCAATGTTTCTGGAGCAGTAGGTGACTTTCACATAGCTGCTTATTTCTATAGAAGATGCAGCCTTCATTTACATTGCTTTCAGTTTGTATAACATTAAAAAAATTGCCATTAAAAAAAAAAAAAAAAGCTGCCATTAAAAGACTAACACAAGGATAGTAACTTCAATGGCCTAAAAATTACTGATTTCCAAGGGGTTCCAGTGACAAATCTTTTCTTTCATTTGGGTGAATGAGTAGGAACTTGAGGAAAAATGCTGTGGTTTTGTTATATCTGACATTGACAATGATTGGTTAGAGGGAGTATGGTTTAATTAAGGTAATTTAAAAGGTAATAATCTAAGACTTTTATGTTTAGTTTGATCTATTGTGTCAGTGTGTATTCAAGACATTGAAGTGCTTATTTTTAAAATCCCTTTACTTTGTAGTGTACCCAGCCTCAAGGAGTGCTCATGCATAAAGAATTTATGGTTAATTTCTAAAGTAGTTTTTAGGAATTAATGTGTACATGCAAATCCTTACAGGTAGAAATGAATTTGTTGTTGTAGTTTCTTTAGTTTTTCTTTCTCTGGGATTAACTTCAGTACCAAGTTTCTGTGCAGTTGTGTGTGTGGCCTTAGCAAAGATTTACAGTTCTTGCCTTGCCCTAAGAGCCATGTCAGAGAAGGAGAGGCAGGAGTCTTGGTAGAAAAGTGCCATTTTGCAGAAAAATAAAATTACCTGCTAGTATCAGCACAAATAAATGCTTCATAAATGACTTGCTAGCACAAAGGAAACTCGACTCAGAAGCTTGTCTTGGTTGCCCAAGGCTAATGCTGCTGGAGCAACACAAGTTCATGCACTGGGATAACTAGGGAGGATTCTGGGACCGTGTGGATTTGTGGATTTGCTTCCACTGTTGCCATCTACACAAGGTGGTGAGCATGCAGTCTTGTTTCCATATCTCTAATATGGGAATGATCATCCTCCCCATTGGTAATGCACATCTTATGATAAGTAGCTGCTTGTTATGCTGAACATCAGCTGCAACCTATTTTGATTTGTTGGTTTTGCTGTGATTGATCACAGCAGAAGCAGATGTTAGGTCTTAAGCAGAGGGAATAATTTAGGTTATGCATCCTTTAGAGCACTTTTTTCAACCTGGGAGAACTGAAATTCAAGCAGAGTTGCAGACCAATAGCAGATACTGGGATCTGCTGTTCTGTACTTGAAGCAAATAGGTGCATTAGTCCCAGGATATCACATTTCAAGCCATTAAATAGACATAATGAGATGATGTACTGGTATAATTACAGCTAGTGACAGGAACAGAATTTGGGATCTGTGCCTGGACACTTACAAGGGCTGTGCCTGAGGCAGCTGAATAGAACCAGCTTCTTAAGACTGTGATAGGAACATCAACTATCCCTTATAAACATCTTCAGTAGCTTCTGCTTCCTACTGCTGCTGTTCTGTCAAGAAATGCTACTCTGGTTGAGCAGTGGTTCCACATTATTGTGTTCCAACCAATTAAAATTCAGGTTTAGCAGTCTGTGCTTTTGAAACTGGTAGTGGTCATAGTCTGTAGAGTTAGATTTTGGATAGAAAACCACATTTTCAATGAGATGTCTCTATAGTAAGCCTTTTTTTTTTTTTTTTTTTTTTTTTTTTTTTTTTAAGAGAAAGAAATAAGTCCCAAACAATAAAACAAAACCCCACACCTGAATACAGAATTTAGCAGCACAGCTTTCCCATCATATGACAGTAACAGATATCAAAAATACAGTTGCATACTTGCTCCTGACATGGTACTTTTCCACTCCCAGGCCTGTAAAACTGTTCACTGCATTTTGTCTTTGGTGCTGAGCACATACTTTCAGTCTCAGTCATAAACTATCTATTGACAAGAAGGCTCAGAATGTGCAGACCTGACTGTGAAATACCAGGTGAAACCATAATTTCTAGACTAATTAGATGTCACTTCCAATCATTCTCTTCTGGTTTCTCATTCCCCCATTAGATTTAAACCTGGAAGGTGAACTTTCTTTTGAGCTAATGGCTGATATGTAGGGATTTTGTGAATGACTGACTGGAGATTATTCTCCCATAGGAAATTCCCTCATCCTCTTTAAAATTGAACTGTTACCTAGCACTAGATGCATGCGTGTGGGTTTGGTATGAAACTCAAGGGGACAATATTTTTGGATGTTTCCTTATATATGTGTGTGTATTCATGTTGCAGAAGGACTGGGGGGATGATTATTCATGCTGCTATTGTTTCTGCTGGCTTCAACAAAAGAGCAGCTGGTTCTACTAATGAATGTTTAAGGTGCCCATTTTTTCTCTCCAGTCTCATCTGTGCTGCAGGGGAATATATTCTGACAGGAACATTTCATGACATAATTATTCATTAAATGAAAATGTAGTTCCCAAGGTATAGTAACTGGTCATGAAATAGAAGGATGGGCAATAATAGGAATCAAAACACCTTGAACTTTGGACAGATTCACATCTGAATAGGAATAGTGTAGTTCTCTGAGTGCATAGGGGGTTTGCAAAGATCACCTGGGATTTGTCTTAGCTTGCCATGGGGAAAGTCAGTGGTAAAACTCCTAGACTTTAAGGAAAACTTGGCTATGCAAACTTTTACCCTTAGTCATTCAGGTTTTAAATGACTTATCTAAGCAAATACATCTCCATCCATATTAGCCACTTCTTGGTTGGTGTATGCTGTTGAAATGAAACTATTTCTAAAAGCATTTGACTGGCTGATACATTAAAAACTGAAACTAATTTATTTAAAGACATCTTCTTGAAACTGTAACTTCTAGTAATTTAGAGGCTTTTGATTTATATCCTGTGAAAGGAACAGTTAGGTACAAATGGTACATTCACACAAAATTTCACTTGTTTTATTAAAAAACCACAAAAGCTCCACTGTAATAGCTATAGAGAATACATCACTGCTTTAAACTATGCAGTAATTAGAACTTCACAAATTCACAAAATCTAGGTTAAGTAATAAACAGTCCAGTCTATGTTCAGATTGGAAAAACTGCCTGCCTTTTTTAAATTGCATTCATGCTTTCAAGCTTTTCTCCAGAGGACCTCTAATTCCTTCTACTTTATAGGTACACAAAAATATTTAGTTTGGTGAATTTTTGCTGAATATTGTATTACTTCTAACAAAGGTTAGAAAATCCAGTGCTCCCTGATACTTATTCCTTCCCATTACAAATTCATTCAGTATCTTTTGAACTTTTATCTTGCTTGCACTTGTGAGTCATATTATGGTAGCACCTGTAGGAAATCAAGTGCTGTATTAGGACTTTGTACTCCAGGAGAGCACCCTCCCTAAAGCTGCCTGCCAATTACAGTGTAGATTTACCTGCTGCAGGGAAGGTTAGTCGTTATTTTCTTCTCCCCTCTCTCCCAGCTGCCACCAGAAGCAAAGGATTTATTTATTGTTTGCTTATCTTTGGCATTAAAAGACACCCCAAAGCAAGCAAACCCCCCTAAAACAAGATTTGTCAATAATAGGCAGTGCACAAGGTCAGTGGATCAGACACAGATGTGCCTGTAAGAAGGTACTGGCACTTCTGCTGTGGCATGTACCCCACAACAAATCCTGGGTGAGAGCAATGGCACCTCAGCCATCCATTTCTTGGGTATGTCTGGTGGTGATGTAAAGTCTGAAAGAGCCATTACCAGACTGATAAGCTCCTGAGAAATGCTCCTGAAGAATTGCAGGTGGCACAGATAATGTTTTTTGTTTGAATGAATGCCCATGTGCTTTTCAGGTGTTTTTGGCCCTTTTCAATTTTGCTCATTTTTGACAGCCTAGGTAAAACCAAGAGAGCTAGAGGATCTAGTTTCAAGGTCTCTCCTGGAGTTTTTGTACATCAACAAGAGACACTAGGTGTTGAAGCTGCTTATCATTATCCATGTCTTAACACTTGGAAACAACTTTCATCTTTCTAAAGAATAAATTTTCAAGACAGATACCCTTTTAAGATAATAACACTGATGGGATAGAACAATACACATATTTTTCATGTCCCCTTCTCTCTACCTGAAATGACTGAAGAGGAGACCATGGTCTTCTATTACCTGCAATAAATCTGCAGGGTCCATAGGCATCTGTACTGATTTATGAACACATGTGCAATCACAAGCTGAAATTAGAGTTAGTAACACTATGCTGTGCAAACACCTCTCTCCTTTAAAATTTTCAGAGCACTGTAAAAAATCCATGTAGCTGTAATGATAAGTGGTAATTTTACCTAGCCCTTTATTTTGCAGTTTGAACATGCATGAAATAGGTAAATACCTATTTTATGGATCCATAAACTGAAGCTAAAAGAGGGAAAAAGCCCAAGCTAGCTCTACTAAAGCAAATGGGGATGTTCTGTACTGCTTTTAGAGCAAATTGGATATTGTGAGAATCTTGCCTGAGGCCATTTAATAAATAGCTTATACAGGTAGGAGTAGAACAAAGGCACCATACTATTCTATAATAATGTTCTAACTGCTGAAAATCAAAAGCATAGCATTAAATGTATCATTTGTTAATGTCATTTTAGCAACACTACCTACTGTGCATTTTTTCATGAAGCAAAGCATATTTTTTTTTATTTTATTTTGGCTTTTTAATATTTCAGAGATTCTTAAAGATATATGGTCAAATTTCATCCTTTGTACAACTGGAAATTAGGTATATCTATAGATGGAGTAATGTATCATGCATTTTCACTGGTATGTCAAAGAATAAAATTTGGCCCTATGATTTAAAACCCCCCTGACTTCTCTTACCTGGGTAAAATTTAATGACCATCTCTTTATTAGTGGTTTTAATGCTGAACTATTAATTTGGATTAAAGAGTAAATTATTCCTGGTTTCCATAATGCCATAAAGTAGATACTTAATTTAAAAAAATAAACAAAATCCAACACAACCCCACAACTTTTTTTTTAGTTCGTATCTTTTCTCAGCTGGCTGCAATTTTTAAAGGAAAAAACTTTAGTTGGTAAGGAGGTTTTTGTCTGTATTTTTGACAGCCAAAGTGGGTTGAGCTTTCCATTCCATCTTTAGACCCCAGTGAGGTGCCTGAGGCAGCATGAGTAGAAGATGGAAAAAGAATCTTTTCAAAAAGATTCAGAAATCATTTTGATAAGTCTGTATTTCCTCGCTTGACTTGACAGTTTTATTTCTTTGTAGAGCCACTGGCTATTGCTGTCTTTGATTCTTCTAACTCAACATACTGCAGTAAAGCATTTAATACCTTACAGAATCTGAAATTGTTTTTACTGAGCAAAGCAGGGGGGTGGGGGAGTGGGCAGCAAGGAGCAGCAAATATGGTGGATTTAGTGACAGCTGCAAGTGGCTCATTACAGGGCTTTGGGTTTGGTTCCTGTTGGATCCCTGTGGTAACTCAGCTTCAGGCAACACAAGTCCAGAGAGGCATGAAAGCCTCAAGGAGGAACAGGGACACAAGCTGAAGCAGGTTGAGCAGGAAAAAAGTATACATGAAACAAAAAAAAAAAAAATAAAAAATGGAGTGTGATAATCTTTGTCTACATCAATATACTCCTGAGTGGTTTGGTTTTGTTTGTTTTTTTGTTTTTTTTTTTTCCCCAAAGACTCGTGTAATTATTCCAGATACATTTCTGGATTTTGACACCATGTGTCCTATTGGAGTTGTTGTTTTTCTGGTTGCACATTAGTGTGGGAAGTGTATCAAAGCTGCCAGACTATGTCCATTCTTTAAAAGTGGGTGAGAAGTGTGTGGATAGTCCTGGTTTGTGCAGAGGAGACAGAATGGGAAAAAAAACCAAACACTTGCATCATTAGCTGCAGGATCTGCACCTTCTGAAATCCTTCTTGTAAAACAAACAATCCTACACCCCTCCAAAAAGATAAAAAAAAAACAATAAACCCAAACCAAAACATCCACATACTAAAAAAACAAGCAAACAAAACAAAGAGCATAGTCCCCCTGAACAAATACTTGGAAGTCTTAGGCCAGACAGAGGTGGTTTTGATAGCCATGAATTTTGTCATAAGCAAAAAACAGTGCTGGTTCTCTCACATAGTAAGTATTTGTGCCAGCAGTTGTTGTTCTCCCTATTAATAGAGGGTTGCTCTCTTAAGTGGAGGTAATGAAAGAGCTTTTTGTTGTTTTCTGTGCTCTCATTGGAATTTATATAAAGAAGTGAAAGAGAAGAGAAATGTGCCCACTAGGCTTTGGGATTTTAAATGATCAAGAGTGAAATTTTATTTTATTCTTCAATCAGCACTGTATTATTCAAAAGATTGGGAAAATGAGGAGGTGCACCAAGCTGGCTCTGGGCAGAACAGTGGCACTACTGGCTGTATGGATATAGCTCACATGCAGCTTAAATTTGGACATCAGCAGTTTTGACAATGATAACTGGAATGGGAAAGCTGCTCATGTAGCTCTGTGTTGGTGGAATAGTATCACTGACACAGCTGACAAAGGGTGGCAATACCAGACCATTCTTATTTTCTTATTCTGTATGTTGAGCAGAGAAATACTGGATATGTCCAAAGCTTTCTGAGGAGTTGCTCCTGTTTCTGACCCTTGTCTCATTTGCATAGTGCTTTAAGAGCTCTGGCAGAGCTCTTAACAAGGCTTATGACAGGATGGGAGAGGAAAGAAAATAAAATTCTTGCAACAGCAGAACAGGTGGAGAAAGAAAACCTAGGAGGAAGAAGGAGGACAAATATGCCATTTGGGGATTTTGGAGACAAATTGCCCTCCAAGGGAGGTGGTACTCAGCACATGCTTTCCTCAGTAACTCAGAACTGAGAGCTCTTTTGGAACTGCAAGCCTAAGTCATATGCCTGTGCATACAACATGCCTGCCCTGCTGCACTTGCATCTACTCAGGAGATTACTATGTCATCTATGTTTAAAACATAAAAATTATGCAATGAGTCACCACTGCCCAATAACTGTAAGTTTTGAAATCAGCCCATATCTACTCAATAGGTCATTCTGTTTTAACTCAGATCTAATGCACCACACAAAGTCATGGCAACACTTCTTTTGGCTTAAAGGCAATTGTCCATTAGGTAGATCTAGCTACAGGTTTAAATCCAAGCCTACAGTACTGGGACAGTAAATAGCTCTGGATTTCTCTGTGTCTTGGTAAATCTTTAATTTGTTTTTGGTTTTTTTTTTCCTCTGTAATGTAGGAGTTTGGACTTGTAAGTGTGCTAGAAATCAAGATGATATAAACTTGTGGTTGATTCCTGTTATGTGGCCTCTCACCAATTCTCTTGGTAATATCCATAGACTCTTCTGCCAAGATCCTGACAATTACAAGCTGCTGAGACTATAAGAAATGGAATCCCTTTAGTTAGTCCCCAAATCACCAGGTACCCTAAATGCATGTAATAGCCAAACTTTAGATATCAGGGCATTAAAATTCTTGCTATTATTTATTGCTGTGCCTGCGTACATATGTGACACAGGGTATGACAGAAGAGCTAGCACAAGATAATGAGTTCTGAGAAGCTCTAGAATAAAACTATTTGTGCTTCCCTGGTATCTTAGAGCAAATATAACTTTTGAGAAGAAAGTACACTTTTCTTTTAGAATAGATCTTTGCTCTCAGCAGTAAAAGAGAATATATAAACTACACAACAGCCCAGGGGCTTAATAATCAGTCTTGGTACAGCAGACTTGTAAGTGGTGGGGACATTCTGCTGCCTTTGTTCCTTTCCTCTTTCTGAGTTATAACTTTGGAAAATGAAAAAAAAAATTCTCTTTGCTGTAATACTTTTTATATTGGCACTGTTTGGCAAGAGTGATCTTCATTTACCTGCTTCATGCACCAGTGAAGTTCTCCATGGCAGTGTGTGTGTGTAATTACAAAATACTTCTGAAATCTTCAGTGTCCATTGCTGTGACATAGAGGAGAACTTGTGACCTTAAAAAGTGCAACAAAATGTAGAACCCTACTATATTAATTAGAGAATTTGACACTCAGAATCAAAGGTAAGAAACCTGCAGCTGAAGGGTGACAAGCTTTTCCTCTGAGACACCAAAGTGAATGAAACTTAATTTGAATGTCTTGATTGAAATAATGATTTTCAGATTATATTCAGCCTTCTTGCTGTGCAAGGCTATCACATCTCACCATGTTTGGCTCTGAAGAGGTTTGAATTAAGGGTCCTGCCCATAGAAAACTGTCTGAACAAGAAAAGGTACTCAGAGGTGATGAATGTCCTGCAGCCTGTCCTGGCAAAAAAGGACATAAATAGAGACAGAAAGTGAATGCTTTGTGGCTTGGAGCAGGGGGAAGTAGAGAAAAGTGATAGAAAGAGATTAATACAGAAGTTTTGGGAGGTGTTGATGTAACCTCTGTTAGAGATACTTGTTTTTAATACTGAAGCCTTGGAAAACTAGGGGGAACTAAGAAAGGGTGGGTAGAGGAAGGAGGACTTGCTGGGTTTTGTGGACAATGGCTCAATTCCTCATGACCTTCACACTTCCTTGTCCTGTCATATCTTTTTAGACAAAATTGTTAAATGCTTGTTACCCAACTGCTTCAGGAGAGAAATACTGCTAAAGCAGGGGAAGCAAGAGTGGTAGTGACACACCCACATCTATTCATCTGGCAGGAGAATGTGACAAGTCTTTCAGCCACTCCAAAGCAACAGGTGTTTTGGGGTGCTCATGAAGGCTGACTAACATAAATTTTCCAAAAACCTGTGAGTATGTCTGTGCCCATAACTCAAGTTACAGATTCATTGTGAGAGATCTGGTATATTCTTTATTCAGTTATTTTCCCCACCCACAGAGCTACAGCCTCTGGTGCTTAGAAAATGAGAGTGGCAGGTGAAATGGAAGAGCATTTGATATACCTGACACCTAGTTCATTTTTCACATCTGAAAGTCACACACATTTTTTGAGTACTGTGTTATTTGAAAGGTAGTTCATCAGATAGGCTCTTTTAATAGCTGCTTCCCACTAAGTAACCACCATGCCCACCTCTATGTTTTGCACATGTATTTGGGGGTAACAAGTTACACTCTGTGCTCTGTCTGAAGTGTGGGCAGTAATACTTGGAGATGTCTGTTTTATACAAGGCACAGTGTTGTGTGAACCACAGATAAAAGGTGCTCCTTTGCTGTAAAGCAAAGAACCTTATCAATATTGAATAATACCATGTTTTCCTGTCAGTGAAAATGTTTGCATTTTTTAATCTGGACAAGCAGTCTAAAAGTAGGAAGAAGTAACAGAGGAAACCTTCTTCATACCTCATGTTCCAGGGCTTGACCTTCATGGGAACTTTAACCATCCTGGAATCTGCTGAGAGGTGAATGAGGAAAGACACAAGCAGCTGAGAAGGTTTATGGAGTGCATCCATAGTAACTTCCTAAGGGCCCTGACAAAGGGTCACTCTTTGCTTAACCTGACCCTTAGAAGTGAGCAAGAACTTGCAAAAACTAGGAAGGTAGGGACAACCTTGGCTGCACTGAGCACAGGATGCTGGAATTCCAGCTCCTGAGAAAAGGAAACAAGGCATGTAGCAAGATTACAAACCCTGGATTTTAGAAGAGCAGATTTTGGCCTCTTTAGGAGTCTCCTAGGAGGAATGCTGTGGGGTACAGTCCAAGAGAGCTGCTTGGGTGGTTTGCTGCTGTTTTCCTCTTAAGGATTGCATCCTCAAAGTCCAAGAGTATTCAACCCAACATGAAGGAAATGGAAGCAAAGGTGGTAGGAGACTTGTGTGAATGAACAATGATCTTCTGATTAAAGTAGATGTAAAAAAGAAGCGAACACAGGATTCAAAAGGTCAAGTGACCTAGGAGGAGTATAACCAAATGTGTAGGGACAGGGTTAGGAATGCCAAAACCAATGTAGCAATCAATCTGGCAAGGGATTTAAAAGTAACAAGGGCTTCCTACAGGTCCATCAGCAGCACAGGAAAGACCAAGAAAAACATGGATCAGTGCTAAATGGGGAAGGGGACTTGATGACAAATGGCATGGAAAAGACTGATATGCTCAATGCCTTCTTTGCTTTGATCTCTTCTAGCAAGACTTGTCTTCACAAGGGCCCTGAGACCAGAGGGAAAGTCTAGAAAAAGAAAGACTTAGCTTTGGGGATGAGAATCAGGTTAGAGAATGTTAAATGAGCTTTGTCAAGCGCAACTAAATGTGTCTGGGTGCGATAGAACCATGTATGATGTGTAAATTGGCTGATGTCATTGTATCTTTGGAATTTTGTGCTATCTTTTGATCTTTGGAAGATTGTGCTGAGAGGGGAAAGTAAATGAGTAAATGATGGGCCTGTCTTCAGAAGAGAATGAAGGAAGAACTGGGAGACTACAGGCCAGTCAACCTTACTTTGATCTGTGGGAAGGTATGGAGCGAATAATTCTGGAAACCATTTCCAAACACAGCAAGAATAAGTAGAGGATTGGAATAGTCAGCATGGATTTATGAAGGGAAGATTATTCCTGAGTTGTATTATAGCCTTCTGCATGATTGTGGTTGGTGATGGTGTGATGCAAGTAGATGATCAGTGGATGCTTATCTTTACTTTAGCCATGCTTTCAACACTGTCTTACAAAACATCCTTATGGACAAACTGATGAAGGATGAACCAGATAAGTGAGTCAATAGGGAGATATATTGAAATCTGCTTGAATTGTAAGGCTCAAAGGCTTGTGGTCAAAGGAATAAAGTTCCAGCTGGAGATGAGTCACTTGTGGTGTATCCTAAAGGTCAATGCTGCTTAATATCTTCATTAATCATGTGGATGATGGGACAGAGTGTACCCTCAGGAAGTCTCAGATCATACAAAACTGGGAGGAATTGTTGATAGACAAGATAATTGTATTTCTTTTCAGAGAAATCTTGTCTCAGCTGAGGCTGAACAAGGTAAACAGCACTGTGGGTTGCATTGGAAGAGTGCCATGAGCAGGCTGAAGGAGGTGATCCCTCTACCCAGCCCCTGTAAGACCACCACTGGAGTGCTGTGTCCATTTCTGTGTTCCCCAGTAAAAGAGGGACATGGACATACAGCAGTGAGTCTCCTGAAGGTGCTCTATGCTGGTTAAGGGACTAGGGCTTCAGTCATGTAAGGAGAAGATGCAAAAATTGGGATTATTTAACCCTGTGTGTATCTGATCATTGTACATGAATACCTCTTGAAGGCACCAAAGGAGATGGAGGCAGATTCTTCACAGTGGTGTCCTGTGAAAGGCCAAGAAGGTGTGAACTGTGATACAACAGAGCCCAGCAGAAACAGCCCAGCTTGTTTTCTGAGAGTGGCTCTCCACTGGCTTAGTTCCCAGCAGTTTGTGGAGTCTGCATCCTCAAAGATGTCCTGTGTCCAGTTAGACTTCATCTTGAGCAAACAACTGAGTTTACTTGCTTTGGTCAAGTAGGTTGGAGTAGAAAATTCTAGATGAACTTCAATTATTTTTTTCCTGGTTTTTTTGTTTGTTTGGTTGGTTGGTTTTTTGTTTGTTTTTTGTGTGTGCGTGTGTGTGTGTAAGTCTGTGAAACTGAAATATGACAAATGCAGAAACCAGAATCCCATTGGAATCTAATGAAAATGATGCTAAATTATAGCATTTGAGGATAAAATTATAAATACAACAAATCAATGTGTTTTCCTTACTTTTAATAAGAACAGGTGTCCTGATTTTTCTTTCAATTGCTGAGTTCCAATGTGAGCCTGTGAAGGAACTGAACAGTTTACAGAGTTGGCAGCACTGCAAATACTTGAAGGTCAAGACATAAAAAAATCCCACCCCATCAGAACTATCCTACCTATATCAGGGATATTTTTCTGATCTAGCTCGTGGCTACAAGGTAGAAATTCATATTATGGGCTGTTTCAGGATAGCAAGACAAGTTTTTAAAAAAGCAATGTACAGCACAGCAGGCTAACTTTTAAAACGTTAAACACTTGATTTTTTTATGTGCATGTCATAGACTGAGAACAGTTTGAAATGCACATGACCCTAATATCACCTGACATGCTAACATTTCATCCTACATGGTCAAACTGGTGATGCTTGTTTTGGGTCCAGTCCTTGGGACTCTTTCTTGTGTGTATAACTTCCCTTATAGGAGATAGGAAATGGTTAGTTGGGCAGCTAGCCCATACTGCTGGGTTTTAAATGCTCAGACACATGTGGACAGAGATGTTTCTGCATCTTTGGGGGCTGAGATGGGGAAAGGAAGTGATGTTGGATCCAATCCTCTTCTGTATGACTCCATGGAATCATTGACTACAAGGACAAGCATCAAAATGTCTGGTTCCTTTTTATGTGGGACCCTTCTGTGTGTCCAGACAGGGCTCACTGGGCTTTGCTTCTATTTTTTAACATCTTAAAATAGTAATTTTAATTTTTAACATCTTGAGTAGTAAGACACAATATCTGTGTTTTGGAATAGGCTTTAGATAGGTGAGAGTGTGCACTAATAAATTTAGGGCACTCATATTTGGTTCCTTCTTCTGCTGCAGACTTCCAGCTTTGCATTTTCCACCTCTCAAAAATTGTCTCTTCTTACATTCCCTTCCTGTACAATGTCTTAATTTGGAGTCTCCTATAGTGTAAGGTAAAAAGAGGAAACTGAATAGTGGACACCTCGTGTCATGGGAAAAGTTCATGTCTCCACCTCTGTCCCCAGCACTTTGGCACTAAGAAACTTCATCCCCCACATCAAGTTTAAATATTAATGCAAAGTTAGTTTTGCTTGTTACCAGCTCATCTGGCTATTGATTTGTTTCATTCTTGCTATTTTTTATTCAGGCAATTCTGATCAGCTGGAACAACAAGACACATCTTTGAGTCTGAGAGGAGCACCTATCCTCTCCACATCTAATTTTAGGGAGCTACAGCCTAAGAGTGAATTATATATTTAGTAACACTGTTTGAGTGACTAATGCATGGTTACATATAGGAAATTCCCAATGATCCAAAACTCCATTTATAAACAATCTCTGTAATTCCATCTTCTCTTGACTGCTGATCATTTGACCTCAGCTTTATCCAAATACCCAGGACAACCCAAATGTGGTTTGGCAGCCAGGCTTCTGTTTTATTTAAGCTTGATTCATAACGTGGCAATAGTCTGGTAGTGACACATATCCACTTTTCCATAATATACTCAAAAACCCATGGGTAAAACACGAGTACATAAAAGCTGGGACTCTTTTGCTTCAAATTACAGTGGTAGGAGAAAAGAAAGTATTTTTAAGATCCCACAGGAACACATTTTCAGATTACTCAGTATGAAGGGCTGTGATGAAAGGAGGTGTCTCCTTCCCTAGTGTTCAGCACATCTCTTTGGCACAGAAATGCCCCTTTCAGGCTTGAGAAGAAACCCAGGGAAGGAAAGATGTTCCTGTGTTGGGCAGAGGTACCCAGATCAGAGCAGGAGTCAGGAGCAGGGAGGCTGGTGGAAGAAAAGCAAAGGGAGTAAAAATCCAACCCCAGAGATGGGAAAAAAAAAAATAAAAATTGGAGTCTCCAAGAGGACTTTACAGCACAATGAACTGGTGGCTAGAAAGGGAACACTCCTGAAAACAAGGGATCCTTCCTACCAGCAGACAGGCATATCATACAGTATACATATTTGGTATACAATCTCTATTTTGAGATTTTTTTTTTTTACATGTATCTATTTCATGTTTTGTGTGCATTGTTTTATTAAAGCCTAGTCTCCACATTTCAAAACCTTTGTTTGTATTTTGATAAGTTCAACCTCCTGGAGATGTTCAGCAAGATTAACTAGAGATCCCAGTGATTACAGCAATTTTGAAGTAGGCTTGCAAAAATTCCTTTCCAAGGAAAATTTTGAAATAGGTTTGCCAGAATTCCTTTCCAAAGAAAATATAATTTTTAAAGTTTGTGGTGTTTTTTGTTTGTTTTAGAATTTATTTTTTTTCTCTTATCTGAAGGAGAGATACAAAATTCTGTGAGTATTTGAAATCTGAATATTTTCAGACTAAAACCCTTGTGGAAACTCATCTGTAGCCTAGATTAAATTTCCACAAACAAGTAAATGATTGAGAACTTTTGGGAAGTACCATTTTTTCATGGAATGTCACCATTTTAAGTTAATGAGAAGATCCTGCCTTTCTAAAAGTTTTATTGGCTTACTGGATTTTTTCTCCCTGACTGCTAAAGGAATTCCTGCTGATGACAAATTGTCTTTGTATGAAGTGTGAACCAGAATCCCTCTGACCAGTTGTGGTTAGCAAAATTCCCACACTATTTTTGCAATATCAGTGTTTGCCAGGAAATTCAGCCCAAAATTCTATTAACATTAGGTAAGCTTTGCCTAATGAACTTACTCTCCTAGTTCCCCCATATTCTCAATTAAATTTTTAATGGAATCTAATATAGTTCATTTTATATTGTCAAAAAATTTAGTCCAGATTTCTGATGAATTCCAAAGCAAACGGATTAATACCTAAAACTGACTGTTGGATCTTTGGTCTGCCTGTGGTTGGAGAAGTCTCTCTCTGCCTTGCTCAGTTAGTGTGTGACCTTAGAGAAGTCCTTCCTCTTCTCTTTTCTCCACTTTCAGTCTGTAAAGGATGATAATGGTTACTGAATCTGTTAGTTTTATTGTGAAAATTAATGGGCTAATAATTTTAAAGCCCTCTAGCTCATCAAAAGATACTTCAGATTATTCTCCCCCCTTATTAATGATCTAAGAGAAGTTTGACCTAATGAGTAAGAAGTGAAAACACATCTCCCATTTTTATTTCCAAGAACCATTTACCACTTCTAATCATAAAAAAAGAAGCACAGATTGTTTGACAGGGTTTCCAGCACTGGCTATGAATGATTCTTACTGAAACTGTTGAATCATTTTGCACAATGTTTTATGTTCTTTAAAAACCCACATGCTCAGTAAATCACCCTGAAACTCTAATCTTTCTTAAATTAACAAATGAGTTTTATCAGACCATTAATTTAGGCTTTTAAAATTTTTATACAGTCTTTAGACTTCTGTGAAGAATTCAATATGCTTGGTCATCCAGCATTGATTTTAAAACTCAAAAGTATCAGCCTGAGCTTTAACAGCACCTCATTTGTTTGAACCTCCTTTAGCTTAAAGGCCCTAATTTGCTTTAACTGATACCTGTTTAGGGAGGAAAATTTACAGTCTCAAGGAAAAGTGGTGAAAGGCAACAGAATTGTACAATGGCTTTAGGAAACAAAGGATGTGGATGAAGGAAGATGAAGTGGATTTGGACACATTCAGTTGGAAGAGACATAGATCAAGAGAAACAAGTATGTATGATGCTCCCAAAAGCCACAGGTGGTATCTTGCTCTCATTTGTGCCTTTGGAAACATAAAGCCTTGGCTCTTCTCTTGGATTCAACAGCAAATCTCTTGATTACTTTGCTGGAGAAAAATCATGCTTTAATCATTCCAGGTCCTATGATATCAATAGTCCATCCTTCACAGTGGTGGGCTGATGACTTACAGATGTTAATGATAATGTTCCTAGAGTTGATTGCTTGTGTCTTTTTAGGGACAGATACCTGTAGTGTTTTCTCTTAGAGAACTGCTGATTTGGAGAATAAGTGTTTTTTTTCTGGCCCAAAACACAAGAGTGAAGACCAGTACAAGTTAAAATTTGCAGCTTTTTTCAGATATTTCACAATCTCATTAAGGTATAGCTACTTAGCAAATTTGTATAATTTTCTTTTTAAATCCCTTTGGAATTTGCATGTTCCAGGACTAACTTGTGCTTTCCACTATCTACTTTTACCTTTGTGGAAGCAGTAATATTGGGTATACTCATAGCAGCCTGGTTTGTCACTGTACTGATAGAGAATAGCATGGCCACAGAAATGGTTCAGTATGGTTAAATCATGAAACAAAGCCTCTCATTGAATTTTGTTGTTCATATAAATCACTATTATCTTTTGTTGGTTGAAAATAGAGTGACCTCTTCCTAGCTGGAAACTCTGTTACATACAATGAAATGTTGTACTAAGAGCTCTGGAGGAATTAACTCTCATTTCTGTCTTCTTTTCTGTGTATGAGATTATACAACGCTGAATTTCTGCACAAACATTTGCATAGAATCTGTTTCTTGCTTTGCTAGCATCCTGTCCTGACCAAGGGAATTAAATGTTTGTGAAATCTGATGCATTTTGCAATCAAAGAGGAGAAGGGTAGCTGGTCCTAAATAATCATGGGCATCATGGTGGGTGGTTGCTACCACTGTCATCTTTCACTTGTAAGGAAAACTCTGGGATCATACTCATATATGCCAATGTCTCACCCTTATTCTCTGGGAAATCAGATGCAATTTATAATTATTTTTTCTGGTTTATGGTGTCAGTCTAGTGAACAACTTGATAAATACACTTAATTATGTTTTGGGGTTTTTTTAATACAAAATGTGTTCAGGCCAGCACTTAAACCATCTGAAACCCCCCTTCTTACTTACTGTGCAGCTGGACATTACTGGATCACAGAATCAACTAGGCTGCAAAAGCCTTTTGAGATCATCAAGTCCAGCCCATGTCCAAATCAACTTATCACTAAGTGACAAGCCTTTTCTTAAACACCTCCAGGGATGGTGACTCCACCACCTCCCTGGGCAGCCCAGATTGAAATGTCTTTTTACAGACAACCCAGATTAAAATCTCAGTCTGAATTTTCACATTATGTATTCCCTCTGTTTTACTTTTTCTCCATATTTCCCCAAGTAAATTTCCAACCTTTCAAAACCTTCACATTTTTAACATTTGTTCCCCTTATTTTGACAGAGATTATCATTTATGGTGGTTCTTGCTACAATAACTGGAGTGTATAATCAAATTTCAGACTAATAATAGTAAAATATCACTTTGTTTCATATTTTTCATCTGTCAATATTTGTAGACTTTTTCATAAATGTGAAAATCATTCCTGTGCAGGCAAACTATGCAGTCTTCTGGTGAACCAATGTGTTTCATCAACTTGGAGGGGGAAGGGTGGCAGGGTTTAAGAAAGACAGTGGCTGTATGATGGCTCTAAGGGGAAAAGATTTTTTATTTTTATTTTTTTTTAAGTGGATGTTCCCCTTGAGATTTCTACACTCATCACTCTACATAACACTCTGATTTATGGTAGGTGCTAAGCAAAGCTTGGTCTACAGACATACCCTGGACCAGTTTTGAATGGCACTTGCAGGAAATATCATGTCAATAGATGGCCAAGCCCTTCACTTCTGAGATCTGGTGATTTGTGGGATTTAGGTCAAGGTCTCCTGCTGCCAGACCACACTGCAATTGTTGAATTTGTGGGCAGCTTCTCAGGTGACCTGTGCTAGGGTGCTGTTTCCTCCCTGTTGGACAACAGCAGTGAGAGCTGCTTTGTATGGGGGTCTGTGATGCTGGAGATTCAGTAAATTCAACTTGATTCCCAAGAGGACTTGGGGAGGGTCATAGACCATCTCCAGTACTTTTTCCTATTCAAAAGTCTGTACAGAAAATCACTACATATCAATCTTTCTAAGGTCTCAGAATCCTGACCCCTCTTATCAGCAGAGTGTGAACAAAAACTTCAAAGTGTTGAAGATAGAAAGAAGTTGGATTTGTGCCTGGATAGGACTAGACTAGCTTACAAGAGGCAATGGAAATGTACCTGCCAGGAGGAAAAAGGTCATGTGTTCAAAGGTAGAATTCCTGTGATGTACTTAACTGGGTGAAAGTTTTTTTCTTTGAATTGCCTTTTGAATTCAAGGTACTGCAGACTGCTGTGCAATAATGAATTAGAACTGCAGCACCTATGTAAGCAAATGTAGCTCCAAACCTGCATTCTGTCTACAAGTTGAAAGTTTTATAAACACAGAGATGTTTGATTTTGGACTAGAATGTATTGCCCTCCAAAATTGTCATGTAGACTTAAATATCTATCTAGAACCAGTGGCAAGCATCAAATTCTCCTAATCTTTCCTGAACATGCTCCTTTATTAGATAAAAATTTGTTATATAATGCCAAATTTATTCCAATAAAATATTTCAGCTAAATCTGAACCTGCAGCAGCCCACACTTTGTTTCTTACGCATTCTTCCAAAAATATTAATAATTTAATATGTACCCTTAAGTAAGATGGCTTCACAAACTTATGCAAAATTGTCAAGAGAATATTACTTACATTGGATTATAGGTAAATCAGTGTTGTAGAAAAAAGCAAAATTTAGTCAATTAACTATTCACATGCTAATAAGGATTTCCCTCAAATTTGTCAGCCAGAGCTTTTTTAAAATAAAAATCTTCCAACCCACTGCTTGAGTAGAGTTATCCAGCCTATTTTTTTTTTTTTGCCAGTGTAGATAGACACTAGATATTTTCTGTGGCTCTGTCCTTGCTGTGTCTCCACACTGTACCCTCTTAATGACCCTACTGAAATGAGTTAATGTTGGTCAAGAAAGAAATCTGGGGAAAAGATTCTGGCTGGTTTTTATCCACTGGTTATGACCCTGCTCCCTTCTGGCTGGCAGAGCCAAATGCAGAGTGGGGCCATGGTTTTTTCCTACCTTTGAGAAGTAAATTCCAATTTTGTCTATAATGATCAAAAGCTTGCACTAGTTCTAATCTTAACTTAGTGTGGAAAAGGCTTCTTGCCAAACCATTGTAATCACAGCAAAAAATTGAATGCATAACCTCAACTGTTACTCTTGAGCACTTCAGAGAAATGCATTAGTTAATTACTAACTATTATTACTGCCAGCTGGTACCTGGTTAAGTCTGCAGTTTATTTTGCAACAGTCTGCTCTGGAATAACTCTTTTGTTCCACAGTAGGCAGATGTTTTCCTTAAATCTGAGGAATTCTGTATATAGAGGTAAACACACTGGTTGATTTTAAGAGGAAGTCCTTTTGTGAGCCCTTATTTCACAAATCTGCTATAATCTGCTATATTTCCCACCTATCCTGTTATCTACCCATTCTCCCACTATCTGTGAACTTAGTGTTCCATTCTATTCCTGCCTTCCAGTATCTACAGCCTGTGTAACAGAGGCACCAGGAGCTGCTTTCTACTCTTGCAGAGGTGGCCCCTGTAGGAGCATCTCCATTTTATAGTCCCCAACACATTCATCCACTCCTTCTTGCAGCACTAAATGCTGAAAATGCAAAACCTGATTCTTGGCTATACCTCTGTCACATAGGAGCTCTGCTTTGCCTATTTCAGTAGACATAACAACATCCATGCCTTTCATCTGAGGTATATCATTGTGATAAAAAGCTGGTATGAGTAATAAGTCATCCAGTTTAGTGGTCAAGTTGGGTTGGAAGAAAATAATTTCAAAAGATACCAAAGCAAACTATTTACCTCAAGTTAAAATATTTTGTTGTTTCTTCTAGATTGCATAAGATCAATTTCTTCTTACTTAGAAATTTTATTTGTGGTTTTAAAATGCGTTTTGATTTTTTTTTTGTTTTTTTTTTTTTTTGGTTGCAATACTCTATGGTAAACTTCAAATGACACTTTTACTTATTTCCATAATAATTGATAAAAGCATTTGCTTGGTTTCATTATCCTGTCTTATTGCAAGTATTTATACATCATACCAGGTGTATTTATGAACTAGTTAGAAATTACTTGGACTCAACAGCAGCTGCATTCTACTGAATGGATGCAATGTAAATGAGGCCCCTTTCAATTTAAGAACTGCTTTTCTCCTTTCTGCTGAGAATCTCACAGAAGTTAAGTATAGTTTGTCACACCTTAGAGAAATTTATGCACCTTATATTTATTTTGTAGTAAATTAAATGTTTTGTAATGCAGCAGTTCCTAAATAAATTCTTTTAGTGATATAGCACATCCATAATGACAATTAAAAAAAATGTAAATAAATTTCATACAAAACTTTCTTACAAAAGTTCAGAGAAAGGTGAGAGGCAATGGCAAAGTAAATCCACAAGTTTTTGGAATGAAATAGCAGAGATTTTTACTTCCAAGTTTGTATGAAATATAAAAAAGCAGAAACAAGAACTTTTCTTAGTGTCTTCCTCCCTTCTCTGCCTCCCCTCACTTAGCAAACCTCAAAGCATTAAATTGCTTTCTAGTTTTAGATAAACAAAGTCCTGATGGATTACACAGTGGCAAGTAGAACAGGGAATACAGTGAAGCTTTTGCTCTAAAAAAAGACCCAAGCAAGCAAATCTTATCTCTATGGCTTTAAAACTGTGTGTGTGTGTGTTAAGGGATTCTGAGTTGCTATTGGATTGCTAAATTGTTCATAATTGAGCATTTATGAACACTTGGTACAGACATAGTTTTTGATTTATGAAATGGGCCCAGTGGTCAAAAGATATATGATTCGTTTCAGTAATATATTTGCCTGGTGGCACCTGATCTATTAATCAAGAGAGTGATTTTCCAGTCAGGCAAGTGCTTTGTGAGTAAGACTGATTTATAAATGCAGAAAATAATGGATAGTTCATGTGCCTGATTTATAAGTAACATTACTGTCATACAGATGGTTTGAAACTCAATACTTTATATGTTGGATGTAAATATCTATTTTATTAATAAAAATGGACTGATTTATGTGCCTGATTTGTAAATCTTTATTCTAGATTTTAGCAGAAGTCATGCTCAAGTTATTTCTCAAACAGGCTATTTTCCAAGGTCCAAGTTTTGTAATCAGGGTTTTGCTTATTGATATTTACTTTGCATTCTTCTCACTTCATGTTCTTACCAAGATGAATTACTTTCTCTGCCCTTTTCAGGGTGCTGCCTTGATGAATGTTGTCAATGAGTGATTTTCTATCACTTCACACCTTCTCTCCTAGTGATGCTTTCTGCACAGCCTTCATATTTACCAATAATTTCTGACCTCTGTTTACGTCTGGGTGCCACTTCAAGAGCATCTAGTGCTTTTTCTTAGTAACTGCAGACAAATTACCACAGCAAACAAACTAATGAATGGATAGAAACCATAGCCAGAGGTTGATAATACTTCACAAATCTGTTAGTGGCTTGGGAATTTGGGCTATAAACCAAGTACTTTGAGATAGTAAGCTTGCAGCTGCATAATTAAATTGAATAAATTTGTTCCATCTGAGAGCAAAAGGAAAAGGTGCCCATAAGGTGGATCTTTCTGCAGTTTTTAATCAGCATTGGATTATATCTAAAATGTATGTGTGGTATTTAATCTGCTTTTTTTTCCTTCTTCATACTATTCCTCTGTTGAGGACCTTCACACATTTTTTACTGAAGTCTGTACTCCCCAAAATATCCTTTTCATCAGTTGAATTCTTGAATAAAGAGCAAAATTTTTGAGCTTTTTATTAAAAAAACCAAACAAACCAGCTTTTAACTGACAATGATACAGCAGATTTGAGTCCATTTTTGGGATAACTTCAAAAATATTAGTAATTTGGAAGGCTACAAGCAGTACTAGACACAAACAGTGCCTGATTGAGCTATTCATAGTGGAAATTCAGATCCTTATGGAAATGCTTACTACTGGTCATCTGGCTTTGTTTGCTGCTTAATGGTTTAATCTTCACACAGCCTCAACAAACAGCTACTTAAACGAGCTGTGATTGCAGTCACAACAAACATATGCAAGAAACTCAGGTTTACCAACTTGTGAATACTGTCAGGAAGAGGGGGTGAGGGAGAGTTTGGAGCAGCACTGGGTCACTGGATAAGCAGCATTGCAGCAGTGCCTTGGTGCCCTGACAGCCCATCCCTCACTTTGCAAGCAGAAAAGGAACAGGTCAAGGATATGAATAACCCAGATGATTTTCACATTAAACATTTCACATTAAAGTCAGGGACACATGGAGGTGCAGCGTGCCTTGAGAGAGAAAATTGGGGCTGTGACCCCTTCAGTCAGTGGTTGAATTCTTGACTGTTTGAACAGACATCCCAGTCAGTACACAGCCTATTGGGAATTTATAGCACAATGAAGCTGAGGCAAGATCAAGCAAAATTGTCATGGAATAAAGCCAGGTGGAAAGGGTCAGGAATACACAGCATTGCAGGGACTGTCATACCATCCTATCTTGACTCCTGGTCAGACCCCTGACCTGCAGAGTTTCAGTGGATAAGATAAATGGATGTGGATGGAGAAGAATTCTGGAAGTCCAGAGCAATGCAGTGACTGGGCCAAGGCCAGAGAGAGTGAGAATGAAACACAAATATCTCAGTTCTGTGATAAGTGGATGTTCAAAGATTTGTGATTAAAACTTTCTTCATGTTCTCCTTTTCTGGTCTTCAGTCACTGCATTTCAAACAACATGAACCACAATAAACTGTGGAGGTTTTTGTGTGGCAGAAACTTTAAGCAGACCTTATGTTAATTAGAATAAGCTAGAGTAGCTTCAGATCCTGTAAAGAGCATCATTTTTATGATCAAATTCATGTTGAAGAGATTGACTAACAGCACATTAACTCACTGTAAAAGATCTGATAAAGTTTAGATGAGCTGCAGAATTGACTATATTTCTTGGAACATTAATTATGATTTAAACTTTAATATGCTTACAACTGTTACTTTGAGAATAAAAGGACAATTTAAAATGACAAAACATTAGGTTTTTATGGATTGTGCTTCATTTACACTACCATATTTTTAAGTTATTGTGGGATTAGATAATGTAACTTCAATTTATAGCTGGCTGGAAAATTTCTGAGAGTTTTTGTATACTGAAAATTTGCAGCTGGAGAAAATATTTAGCAATCATTTTCTCAAATTCTGTGTTTAAGAAACTCATTCTGCTCTGTGAAAGCTGGAGAGAAATATTTTAGTCTGACTGAAATCTGAAGATGTGGTTTCACAAATCACAGAAAAGTGGAGTTTGGTACTAAGCTGTTCTCCAGTATTAGAAGGAGTTCTGTTATCTTGAAAGTCCTGGTAAGATCATGGTTTGGGCTTTCTCTCTGAACTGCAGTATTCATGATGCTTTGTTTCCCACCTTGGCCTTCCCCCATCTTTCCTTTCACATATATGCAGAAGCCCTATCTACTGACTCAGGCAGAAGGAACAGGCAAATAACATCAAACTATAATTTTCAGACCTAGTGCAGTAGATTTGGTGAAGAGAATTTTGTGTCCAGTTAGCTCAGATAATACCTTTTCTGTTTGATCTTAAAAAAAACTTATTTTAGTCAATTTTGAAATGCTAGAATATTTTTATTTGTGTGTTTCTGGGCATATTCTGTATTTTCACCTTTTCTCTTAAGAGTAACACCTTTTTTCTTTCAAGTTTCTGTTCTAATCCATAAAAAAAAATCCCCCAGAATTTCTTACAGGACAAGAGCAATGATTGACAAGTTTCACCTCCAAATTCACAAATGTTTGAGTAGGCGAAAGGCTTTGAATTCACACATTGAGTTACAGCCTATACAATTACCCTTAAGGTTCTCATCAGTACCTGTAGTGGTTTTTTTGGATTCTGAATTTGAAAGGAAAGCATTCTGGTGTAAACCATGGCTGACTGAAGCTTTCCAGCAGTTCTTTTTTAATTTCACTGGTGTTGTCTTCTCATTCACCCTTTACATACACAACCACTTTAATAGTATTATGTAATTGCCTAAGCACTTCTCTCAATCTCTCACTTTTTATTTTTGACACTTCTAGAAATAAATATGGACACAGTACACGTGACTGTCATGTCTTGCTTCCCTTTCCTTAAAAGGGTTTGTTTACTTCCCATTGCCATATTGTGAATATAGTCTATGAATTTATCATGAGTACCAGAATGTTCCTCACAGCTGTAACTCACATTCTGCTCCAGCACTATTTGTCATGAGCCTTTTTTAAGATGAAATTGATGAAAAACATCACTGGATGAATTACTCAGTTCTGAGTGTGTCTGTGTGCATCTAGGACTTGGGAGGAAAGACCTTTTGGAAATATCTACTGTTGGCAAGCCATAAAATTTCCTACTAGCACAAGGAATCTTACAAATGTGACTAACAAGTGAGCATTATGTTGTTTGTACAGTGTGTCACCAAGAGGTACACATTTATTTTACATGAGCTTGCTTCCTCTGTCGTGGAAACATTGTCCCTGTACTATTAACTCTTTTTCTGATGGCTAGATCTTTGTGTTTGGGCCCTCTTTTTAAAGTAGAGTACTGCTGTAAAAGTCTCAGTTGTGATCTCTTGGAATATTAATGCAGATATTGCAGCTCTGTGGTAACAAACATACTGGCTTTGGTAAAGAGCACAGAACCTCTGGAAGGAAACAAAGCTGGCAGCGTGGAAACCAGGATATAATTCCATGTGTGTCCTCTCATTTGAGGGCTTAATTTGCTTCCTGCACTTGAATCAGCAGGTATAGAGATCCATGAAAGTAAACCGTGAATACTGAAATGAGCAACAAAATTGGTGTTGAAGGTCTGAGGTTTGGCTCCTATCTAAGGCCAAACAGAACCTGAGCAGTTTGCCCATTTTACCTCTACACATTTGCTTGCATTTTGGACATCAAGCTGAGTGCATTAGCAGCAGGATACATTGCATTATTAAACTGCATCACAGTTACTGGGATCCAAGCCCCAGGCTCTGCAGTGGCCACTGAGGAATTGCACGTTGCTGAAAGAGCATAATGACCAATGGAGTTTAAATAACATGGCTATTGGGCTACAGTGTATGCAATTCCAAATCAATCTCTGAAAAAAGCCTCAAACAATGTTGAAATACTGAACTCTTACAGTCCACTGCGTTGAGCTGCAATGGAAGTCACATATTTAAATATTCAGAGAAATATTAGGAGCTTTCTTGGAGAATTCCGTGACTGCAGCTGTTAAACTCTATTGTGAAACATAAAATACATCCCATAGTAAAGCAATACTTGCCATTTGAAGGATTATGATGTACAGAATGATGAACTGCTACTGCAGCTGAAGGTGCCATAGAGCTGCAATGCAGGTTTTGGTGTAGGGTCCTGGGAGAGGTCCCTGGGAGGATTCAGCTTCAGGTGCTTACACTAGCCCTCTGCTGGAGACTGCCAAGCCCACACTGTGCTCAGCACAGTGCTCTCATGCTTAACTCAGACAACCTCAAAATGAGGAGTTCAGCCTCAGATGCCAAAGTATGAAATGACACCACTGAGATGCATTCATGTATTTCTTCCTGTTGTTCTCCAAGGATGACTGCTGGGTGAAATGTCATAAATTTTAAGAGCATGATTTCCTGGAGCTCAGCTCTTAAATCCATCCTTAGTTTCACTTTAGTTACAACAGTCTGAAGAAATGAGAGGCTGAGTCAGTGAGATGACAAACTTGAGAAGAGCTTGAATAAGATTGTTTCTTTAAGTATTCTTTGTTATATTTGTAAATCAACTTTTTTGTTTTTTATTTTTTAAAAACCTGAATTTTTGCTTAGTTGTTTGTTATAAAATATAGAAAGGATGGTTGACTAATTAGCATAACATTTGGAAAGCATTGAGGTCTTTTAGTGACCTCAGTCCCACATTTGGGTGAGTATGAATTTACTGTAGATGCACGTTTCATGACTGGTGTTAACTACCAGAATATATCTGATTAGAGGCAAATGTTATCATTTTTGGAGAGCTGAAAGTCCAACTGATGCTTTGTTTGCATGTGCCAGTCAGCAGAATAGGAGAGTGTCCATGGCCCAGCAGATCTACTTGGGTCCAAATTGTTGTGCCTGCTGCATCCTTAGTTAATATTATGCTAGGGAATTGAAAGGGTGGAAGGAGCAGGACCATTGCTTAAAGAATTTCTAGTGCTGTCTGTTATGTCATTAAGTACCAGTGTTGTGGAGAAATCAGATTTTCTCTCTCCTTTTTAATATTAGAATTGGTAGAAGTCAAATAGCTGTCTTGCATCTTACCTTTTACTATTTGACTAGACTACTGTCTGTAATAAAATTCACCTTCAAGCATGACTCATGGTTTGTAGAAGAATGATGAACTTTAGTAACCACTGTAATAAACCTCCTGCTTTTCATGCCCACAGGTGTACATACATAGGTTAGACTTCCTGTCCCTTGGCCAGGAACCTGAGCTTGGATCAATATTGTATGGCTGCTGTGGCCCTGAAAAGATTTATGTGTTTGCTCACTTTTACTTTTGTGATTCTGCTGAATATATTTAGAAAGATGTGCTCTTCACTTAAGGAAATGAAGCAGCAGCTGTTGCTTGGAATGAAAATTATGTTCAGCTGAAGCCAAAGCAACATCCTAAAATAGTGGAATACCTTCAGCTGTTAATACAACAGTAACTTCTCAAAGCTGATAACACAGTTTTGTGATTCCCAGTGAATTTTAGTGTTACACATTTTTTGCTGTGCCAAAACCTGAGAGCAGACACTCTGGATCGCTAAAACTTGCAAAAAGTGGTGAGTGGTTGACTGGTGCCAAGATAAAACATCTGTAGGATAAAAACCCACCACTAAAATCTGTGCTTTTGGAGAGTAATTTGCTTAAACAGCTCATATTTTTGTCAGCAAAACCCTCAAGAATGTTTATCCTTAATTGCAACAACATAAATGTTGATAATCAAGGACTTCAGGAAAAATTTACAGAAATGACAGTGTTCTCTAACTAAATTATTAAACACCACATTACTTTCATGAATCCCAATGACCTTCTGTACTTATGTGCCTAGGAATCACTTGGCACTGATTGCAGGAAAAATAATTATGAGAAGGTGACAAGTGTGATTTTGCAATCCAGACTACTGAAAAATTAGTGACTTTATTTCCTGGCATTTGCTTGAGGGGGAAAACAGTGTTACTGGAGATATTTTACACTAGAATGAATTGAAAGTAAAGTAAGCAGGATACCACTAATGGGGGAGGAGGGTGGGTTTGGACCTGAGCTGGGGACATCCTATCCCTTCTTCATTACATGAGGCAGATTGTGCTCTGCTGGAGGGGTGTGCCACAGAGTCTGCTTGTAAATCCCTGGCAGCTGTAAATAAAAGAAGAGAGAGAGAATTCAAACACCTACCGGTTAATGCTTAATATTTTACTAGCTCATCTTTCCAAAAACAAGATTTAGGACATGCATATGGTATGAGCTGCTTTTTTGGGAGCAAGGGGGGAGAGAGGGAGGGGTAAACTTGGTCCTTTGTGTGGTGTTGAGGTATGGGAGAAGGGAAGAGAGATGACATCTGGTGCTGATCCCAAACGCCCACGCAATGAGATGAATAGATCATCACTCCATCCCTAATTCCTGTTTACTAGGAATCCCAGCTCTTTTCTGGAATTGTGTCACCATGCACAAAAAAATCAGTATGCAAGCCAGGTTGCTTTAGTCACAGTACTTTTTTTTTTTTTTTTTTTTTTTAAGTGTAAAGAGGGAAGAAGCAAAAATTATAGTATTTTTAATATAATTTAAACATAGTTGGAAGAAAATAAAATTAAAACCCACAGTCCTTGGGTGACACCTCATCTTTTTATCACATGCTTAGCTTTCTTTGTAGATTAAGATCCAGGAGAGAATTTGTCCATGCTGGCCATTGTTTCTTTATTCCTGATACATAACTTAGAATTTTCTCCATGGCAGATCTGTGGGGATTAGCTATTAAGTGCTCTTTGAAGTCTTGGTCTCTAGGTGAATGTTTTGAAAATAGTGTATATTCCAGTATATTTCCAAGGAAAACAAGAACAACTGTATTTTAACCTCTGAATCTTTCACAACCAAAGTCTGTAACTCGAGGCGTTTCACTTGCCTGGTCTTGTTGACAACCTGAAGTTTCCAAGTGTAAGTGAGCAGGTAGGAATGACTCCTGATCTACCCTGCACTGCTTGCTTGAGGTTTAGTTTGCTTCTGCCAGTTTAGGGCATTATGGGGGAGGGTGTTAGGTGTTCTGAGCCATCTGGAGCTGAGATCATTTTGCTCAGAAACTTAGAACAGTGCCCTTTTACCCCAATTATTCTCACTGGGCACTTGTCTGATTGCTTTTCTTTGCCTCTGCTAAAATGCTAACCTGCATTTTACCAGTTGAATTTAATTCTCCTTTTTTTTTTCAGACTTCTCTTTTACTTTTTTTTCCAGGATCATTTTGAATTCTATTTGTATCCTCCAGCACTCCGGCAGTCACTCCCAGCATGATGTACCTGCAAAATTAATAATCTTACAGTCTTTTCATCAGCCAGTTTATTAAGGAAAGCATCAAATAGTCCTGTACTTAGGATAGTCCCCTGTGAAATCTTGTGGAGGGCATGCCAAAGATGGTTTCAGAATTAGTTCCCATAATGAACTATACATATTGGCTAATAAACCTTTTAAAATTACTTTTTATATTGCTTTGGGAGCTCTAATGTGTGGTTTCCTCATAAATTTTGTGGTATAGTGTACTACCTTAACAATTAGTTCTTGAGTTTGCTTGACTGAAGAAGTTTACTTGGGTTTTTATTTCTTCTAAGAAGACAACCATCTATAAGAGTGTTGCAGGGCCCTTTTGGTCATAGGGCACTGCAAGAGAAGGGGAGGCTTGAAGAAGCATGCTGCTAGATGCAAGAGTGACAATGAAATCAGAAAATCCAATAATATCTGCAATTATACACTGCATTCCAGGGGCTAAGAAGATTAGGCTGATTTATGCTCACCTGGTTCCATAGGCTGGTCATGACCAAAATCTTCCTGACCCTTCTTGGATAGTTTGTATGTGGACTGAGCTTTTAATAGCTGTGGATGTGTATACATGGTGCTTTAATAGTTTTTCCATTTCCTGGGTTTCCAGAGTAGCCCACAGTACCCTGGTTTGTCTGTAATCAGTAGCATACCCTTGCTTATCCATGCTGACACTGTTGCATCAATTCAGGCAAAGACAGGTTTCAAAGTTTACCTTTACTTGTTGCTGACATCTTGCTTCTGAACTGAAAGCTGAAATTTTGGCACACTCAGAACTTTGTTACCCTGGGTGTTGTCTTAAGTACAAATCCAAAGAGATGCTGAAAAACAAAGGTTTTTGGTTTGTCTTTATTTTTGAGGGTGCAGAGTGAGTCTTACCCTCAAAACATACAAAAGAGTGCTAATTCTGCATTTTATTAAGGTCCTGCAGCCGTGCTAATGAAAACTGGTATCTGCTGTCCATCTGCAAGTGGTGTCCTTAAGAAGAAGTGAGGTTCTATCCACCCCATCCAGGCAAAAAGCCTTGCACAGGTTTGGATGGATTGAGAGAAAGAATTGTGATGTGCTTTAAGCAAAATAGCAAACTTCTGAGCATATGAAGTCACACAGCCCTCAACAGCTGTGCTCACAGGCTGAAGGGTTTTGCACTTCATGGATCATTGTCCTTAGTGGGCCCCAAGTCCTGCTGAGCTGGACTCAGTTGACTTTGCAGTCCTCTTGAGGATGAAATTCCCTGCTCCCACTAGACTCTCAAGAGGATTTAGCCACCAAAATCATTACAGGATATCAAACAAGCAACACCCTCTTATGATTGCATGCCCTTTTTATTTTTTTTTTTTTCTGACCTGTGTCTCTATCCCGTTTATATTTCATAAGAGTGTTAATAAATCAGTATTTGATAAGAAGATCTTCCTAACAAGAAGCATCTCTAGCACCAACAGTGGAAAAGCACCAGTGCAGGCATAATGATACATTCCTGCATTTGAAAAATGTCCTCCTGTGTGCACTTTAAGACTAGCACTTAGTGAAGCCAGTTTTCATAGCTGTAGACCACCATGGCTATAAGGGAAATTTAGTACCTCTAATTGGAGAAAATACTGCCTTTCTCTGCAAGCCTGTCCTTAGTAATTGAAGAATAATGTGTTAAACCATTATGGTCATTAAATATATGAAGAGGAGGGTACACTTATTTCAGTTTGCCTTTTAAAAAATGGCTCATTAATAATTTAAAACCCTTTGCTTCAGGGTTTTTTAAACACCTAACTAAAAATTAGACTCCTAATTACATGTTAATAGTACAGTGGCAAAATGGGAGGGAAGAACAGAATCATAATTACTCATTCTCCCTGGCCTTATTTCAGCAAGTCATTTAAACATGTGGTTTAAAACCTTCAGTAGTAAGAGAAGAAAAGGACTACAGGCACTGAGTAACATAAAGACTTGGAAAAATGGAAGTGCAGTGTGCAAATGCTGCTCTATAGTGCTTGCTGTCAGAAATGTCTGAAGGATTGAGGTTCTGTTTCAAGAGAGACTTTGAATTTGGAATCTAACCAAAATTGGAGAGAATTGTCTCTTCCAAAGCAAAATAGAAATAAGCATACTGTTCTGTATGAGTACAGAGATTCATTGTCAGCATAGTCACAATAGTTCATTTTGAAAGGTGGCAGGAGAAGGCTGTCTGGTGCAGTGGCCTACTTCCATCACAGATATCCATATGTGCTTTTTTGGAAAAGCTTGTGATCCTGAGATTTGGTCTGGATAAATGTACTGAATTGCCTAAGATGTAGTGATTGACAGGTACTAGTGGAAGGGATTCATGCTTTTTAAGTAGGTTTCCTAATGCAGTATTCTTTTCTATGAAAGAGTGGCAGCTTTTGCTGTTATGTTTCTAATGAATGATGTATGTACTGAGTACTGGTGAAGCAGTTTGCTGCTTTGACTCACTCCTGGTGGCAAAAAATATAGCATTTTAACAGCTTGTAAAGACCTAGAGAAACTTTTAAATGGGCTTAGACTAACTGGCATCACCAACATTTCTTCTGTCATTAGTGCTTGTATTTCTGCTCAGTTCTTTTCACTGTGTCCACATGGCCAGAAGAAAAAAAAAAATAAATTCAAAGATAGTAGAAAATAAGAGCACACCCTGTTTCAACTCCTCCTCTGACATGTTGTTTTTCTGTTTGTAGAAGTACAGATCATGTTAATACAGACCTGTGATGTATCTGCATGTTGGTGGTCACTTGATGACTGACAGCTCTCCTTATAGCTGCTGAAAAATACTGCAGGTTTTACAGGCTTTAGAATTTGAATGGATGAATCTGTGATTGAATCAGGGTTGCCACTCTGTCATTTGTCTCAGAAACCAGCAAGTCTCAGCTCCCTACTTTAAGAAAGATCTTTTCTTACTATTGTCCATGAACCCTAGATGGATTGATTGAATTCTTTGGCTAGTTTCAGGAAGCCAAATCTTTAGCTTTTTCACTCTAGAAGCAAAATTGCAACATGTTTTGTATTGTCCTATAGCAGAAAAACATTTGTAGGCTTGTACTCTTTCTCATGTGAAAGAGTGAACCTATCATCAGATTCTCCATTTGCTTGATTCCTTTTGTAAAGTTGCTTATTTTGGTCCCCAAAGAGTTGAAAATTTTTCCTGGCTTGTGCAGTTTGTGATGATCTTGTTCCACATTCATGGCATGTTCTGCTTTCAACAACATTCAAAGCAGAATACCATCATTTTCTGTAATTCACAAAGGTATTGGCAGATTAAAGCTTTCAGCCATACAGGCAATGCCTCATTTTACTGCCACAAAGATAAAGCTTCTCTTGCAATAGAGGACATCACAAGAAAGAAATAGGAGAGGTGGAACAGAGGGCAAGACTTGCTTCTCTCCCCTTGAGGGTGGTATGGTGAAGCTATTAAATGGTGCTGGGGGAGAAAAACTCATCACCCCAGCAGTTTCCATTTCCTCATGCACAGACTGTTTGGGATGGGACAGCGTCCACAGTTTTGGTGCTTGGCCATGGAAGCATGACCATGTCTCAGTCCACAACAGTTTATGAACCTGGACTGCACCTTTTCATCAATTTGAGCGCTGATCTTGCTTGTAGGTAAATGCCTCTATCACTAGGAATTTTGGGACTGAGGCAGTAATTAAAATCAAGAGCCTTTTTCTTTGTCTATATGTGTTGGGTTTGGATTTTGTGAGGGTTTTTGTTTTGTTTTGGGTTTGTGGTTGGGTTTGGTTTGGTTTGGCTTGGTTTGGTTTGGTTTTTCCCTAGTCTTCCAAAAGATCCTGCTGTTATTTAAGCTTAGTTCAGTGCCTTCCATGGGTTTGGGCCCCTATCAGCCATGATGTGGGGCTGAAAGGGGCCAAAGCCTGTATCAGAGCTGTCAGTAATGTACAGAGACCATCTTTTCCAGCTGTTCCCTCTGTGCTGGCTGAGTGAGCAGGGATGTGCAGAGTGCTCAGGGCATGCTGATGCTGCTGCTTCATCTCCTCCACAGAGCAGTAGTAAGGCAGTGTCTGAGGAGCAAAGTAATCCAGAGAGCCACAGAGCAACTGGACTGGATCCCAAGACTTAGTGAATACACAGCAAAACTGCTCAGAGGGTTTCTAGATGTGCATGTGATTAATCATGGTGTGCTCTTTTAAGGTTTTTCCTGTTTAAAGCAAATAAAATGAAAAATTCCTTTCTGGGCAATGCAAAGCAGTCCTATATCCATATTTGATTCAGTCAAATAATTGCAGGTCCTGTTTTTTAATATATTGAATAAAGCAGTAATTTTCTCTTTGATTGTGACAAGGGAGAGGACCAGTGGGGAGAGTTAACCATTACTGAAGGCAAGTTATTGATTTCTTTCATGTTTCTTCCCTTCTTTGGTTACCCAGACTGAGCTGGGACCTTCTTACACACTGTATGCACTTGCATAACAAACAAGAAATTCAGCAGAAAAATACACTGTATTTAATAAGTGAAAAAACTGTTTAAGGAGAAAAGAAAATGCTCTCCACATCAAGTTAGCTTTCTAACACATAAAAAAATATAACTTAATTTTATACATACATTTATCTGTACTTTTTACTAGCCAATCTTTACAAAGGCCTGGATCTGCCAAAAAGGTGAGGCCCACACTGAAGACTTACCTTTATTGGCATGAGGACAGCAGAAGTAAATTTAAGCCAAAAATAAGAAAATCTTCTTTTCTCAGGATTCAAAGGAGCTTTTACTGTGTCTTTCACTAAAATTATAGAGAAACCTGATTTTTTTTTCCCCGTGGTTTCTCGAGTATTTTTTACCTCTACAACTTTGAAAGCACTGTACAAAAATGAATATGAATAAATGGAGTAGTCTTAGAGATGGGGGAAAGCAGGAACACATAGATGAGTAATTGCATGTCCCATCTTAGCCAATCAATACCAGAGCAGAGAACTGAACCCAGATGTCTTGGTTTCACCTGGGAGTGTATCACACTGTCTCTGGTGAAACCCTTAAACTCATCTGTGTCTGTGCCATGAGAATAAATAGCTGCTTCCCTAGTATTTACCCTCCTATAAATGACCTAGGTAACAGGGAATTCTTGCCATGAAGAATTTAAAAATAGACAAAATTATGGGTAGAGACCCAGGTAATGGATGTAACTCTTAACTTTTAGGATGTGAAAATTTAGGAAGTTTTTATAAGAATTAGAACTGCAGTACACTTGTATTAGCAATGGTATTTCCAAGTCACTTCAAAGAATTTGTAGAAATGATATGGAGAACGGTGAGTTAAAACCAAGGACAAAGAGCTACAGAAAGTCTCTAAATTTTCTCCTCCTTTTAATCCTTACATTATTATTGGAAGTAAAGATGTAGACAATCTATGTGATGTACTGACTTCAGTTCTTACAGCAGCAAAACTTGAGGCACCCACAGTTTTTTGTTTATCTCTTCTGCTTCTGAAATAACTCAACAATTAAGTTTGTCTTGTAGGACTTTGCACACTTCATGGGTGTGTTCTTGTGGCAGTCACCAGTGACTCTGCTGGGTGCCAACATAGGTATTGTTAAGCACCATTAGGCATGTAAAGCAGCAATATTGTCAGTTCTTTGGATTTTTGTGCTGGTTTGAAGGAAGCCTCAGGTCTCAACACTGTTGCCACAATCTGATAATCTGTTCTACTTTTGAGAAATTGATATTCCAGTACACAGGTGAGCTAGAGACAAAAGTTTATCCCATTCCCCAGCATTCAAAAGCTAAAAGAAAAGTAAGAATGGGAGAGTCATGATTTAGAACTCCAGGGGTCTAACCTGAATGTTTGGATTTTGGCAATATTGAAACAGTCTTACACAAGATGACTGATTACATCTGAATACAGGGAATTCCTCCTTCTACTTTCTGCAAGGCTTCTTGTGGAGGGTTGTGTTAAAGAACACACACACATTTTGTGTGCTACAAGGCTGGGCTGTGTCTGGAAAGGGTCTGGTGTAATGAACAATGTATTTGTACGCAGCTGGAAGTTGGAGGGTGTGTTCTGTTTGACTTGCTGCATTATGAACAGTCAAGCTGATTTTAATCTCATTTAACTGGAGTATCCTTGAGAGAGATCTCAGGGAGTGGAAAGAGCTGTTGGTCTTGCAGTTTGTGTATTGTGCTGTGGATTATATTTTTTTATTTTTCCTGCTCTCAGATCAGCCCAGGTAGAAAATAGCCATTTCTGAGGCTGATTGCTCTGAAAACAAGCAGTAGTTTGCTTGAGAAGAAGGGAAAGAACAGATCTGCTGCCTCCTTAATATTGCGATTTACAGCTGACTTCACTGTCCTTTGCAGGAGAAGAGAGTCCTCTGATAGTTCTCTGAATTCAATGGGATCAAGGTTGCCTGCAAGAGATTTCTTCAGGCTGCAGGGTGTTAAAATAAAAATTGCTGAGGTCTCTTTTTACAGCTGAACAGAGAGACCAGCCTCTCTTTTGCCTCAGGCAGTAGGTAATAAGTCTGTGCAGGAAAGTAAGTATAATCTATTTTTCTGATATTTAGGGTGAAAATGGCCAGGGATAAGGGCTTTACTGTGCTGGACACTGTTAGGTTAATCCCTGCCCTGCACAGCCCCTGCTCATAAAGACTCAATAAGTGTTAGTACAGAGCTATAAGTACAGGAAAGCTGGGTTCATCTTTGCATAAATTAATATCACAGTGATCTTAATTGGGCACAAGGGAGGCACAGGACTAACCAGTGCCAGCAGACACTAATCCATCAGCACCAAGGCAGCTGTGGATGTGTGTGACTCTGGCTCAGCTGTGGCAGGATGCACACACATCAGTGTTACATTCTGCCCCTGCAGAACCACAGAAGAGTAATAGTTGTTGCTGTCCCAGCCTCCCTTTTCTGCTCCCTTACTCCCCCTCTTCCTCTCTTTCTCTTTTCTTTCTCTTGCAGATGTAGTCTGCCACTTCTGTCTGCTTGGACAGAAAGGCTTGAGGCAGAGAGCTGGCTCTCTCAGAGATGGAAAATTCCTGTTGGTGTGTGGCTCAGGGAGGGGTCAAGACCAGCTGGCTCACTTCTAACCTTTCTACCTGTCTCTTCAGGTGGAACAGCACTGCACAGCAGCTTCCCAAGGGCATCAGACCCATCAGGACATTTGCTCTAGTGATCTAAACTAGCCCTGCCCTTTAAGTTCACTAAATTGCAGGAAGAGCAGGAGAACTAACCAGCTCCTTATGTCTCCTCAGCTTGCCCAGTTTTCAGAGGGACTTTGGTGTGGCTGAGAACTTTCCACTTCTCCAGACATTTCACTGTTTTCTCCCACTGCTCTGCTACGCAATCCATGTTTCTGAGAGAGTTTTAAATAGGATGCTTGTATCCTGTTGCTGAGCTGGAGAGGGGCCTGACAAAGCAGTAAGTTTGTCATGGTTACAGCTGAAGTCCAGCTGCTGGTGGAACTTTCAAGCTGTATCAACTTTCTGTGGACTGGCTCTCCTGTGAGCAACCCTGGGGAAATATTTTTTTGCCAGCACTTAAAGTAACAGATCCTAATTCCAATACCAAGATATTGACAGAGTAATACAGAGGAAAAAATTATTTTATTTTTTGAAAGGATGTGGAGAGAAGGAATGAGAGACAGGTAGATGCTGGGGCATGTAGCCAGGCAGAAAAGATAGGGTAATAACTTGTGAAGAAGAGATTTTGAAGCAAAAAAAAAGAATATTGATCAAAACCAGATTCACTCAAAAATGTCCACTGCAGAACTGCTTTGTGCTAAAATCTAGTGTCAGGCATTGTTGCATTCAGGAGAAGTCACTGTGGAGTGCTGGTGTTTTGTTAGCCCATTCTTGAGAATATGACCAGGGCTGGGTGTTCTGATGAGTTTAAAGCCTGCTTGGTCTAAGAAACTTCCAAATATCTAATGCAACACAACCCCACTTTCTTCCCTTCAACAAGGATAGCCTTTTTTGTTTTTTTTTTTTTTTTCCTAAATTTACTAACTGTAAGTTAAATTTATCAACCTGAAAATGAGGAGAACTTGCTTAGCAGTTTAAATTCTCCTTAAAGTTTGCAAGTTATGAAACCATTTCCTCCCTCTTATTGGTTTTCATGGCCTCCATTCCCTCACCTCCTTCAAACACTTGTGAAAACTGTTGATGGGGAAGGTAAGAATTGATTTGAGCCTACTGGTGTAGAAAGTCAAATTTATCCATCTTGATTTTTCTCCTGATTTGGCCAGCTGGTGGAAAATTGCTTTTTGCTCCTAGCAAAGACTAAGAACTACACCATCTGGGGGAAAAAATATAGTATGTGCTCATGCTTACTGGGGACACCACAGAGCTGTTAACTATTTGGTTTTATTTGTAGGTTTTACTTCAAGGATTTATAGATGTGGGCTTGAAGGATTCCTCCACTCAGAAGCACTTGGATTGAATTGATTCATAGACTTGATTGCCAATATAAGGTTTTTTTTGCATGTGCCCTGTGGATAGGAATTTCCCAAGTCCTCTTACAGGACTCTTTTGTGATCTTCCTGCACTCAACTTGTGCAAGGCCCATTTTTAGGTAGTTTTAACACCACTGCTCTTAAAACACTGGGCAGAAGTGAGAGGGGTACTTCAAATCTGATTTGAAACAATTTGCCAATTTTCTCCATATTTTTCATGGAGAATTTAAATCTTAGGTTGCAATAATTTACAATAATTTTCTCATCATGAGGCAGTGGCCAAACCCAATTATTTACCCTGCTGTGTGCATGCTTTTGCTGACTGCAAGCCTGGTCTTCTAGTGCATCTCATTCCACAATACTGCTTCTCATCTTTTTCTCTACTGTATAATAATGTTTCTTTAAGGGGTCAAACACCTGCTGCTTGCCAGAAATTTGGCTTCTTGAATTTCACCAGTGCCTTGACAATGTGGCCACAGGACACAGGAGAAAATGGGAATATTTGGTTTGTGTCAGTGGGTTTAGTGTGAGATGTTGGCCTGCAAAGAAAGCCCTGTGGAAGGACTAGAGAGGTTGAAGAGCCAGGATATAAAGAAGACAGGACAAAATTAAATTAGGTGCTGTGAGGAAAGGGTGCAAATATAAAATGCAAGCAAGTCAGAGACTTCTCTGGGGACCAGATGACATGGATCTTGGGCTAAAAGGAGAGTTCTAGTTCAGCTAGAAGAGTATGTTCCAAGAGTATCATCCCTTCCCACTCTGAGGTTTAATAAATTTAAAAAAGATTGACATTTCAAGAAAAAAAAAAAAAAAAAAAAAAAAAAAAAAAAAAAAAAAAAAAAAAAGGAAGACAGTAGAAGTTCCTAATTGACACCTATAGTGGCAACTTGAGTATGGAGATAATGGGAAGAATTAATAGAGCTTTTTCAGTATTCCGATTTTTCAGTAAATTGAGCTACATTTTTAAAGTAATAGTGTTTGCTTTGCCTTATGTATGAAGATATGTTATAGCTGTCATCAGGAAAATGAAAACACGCTTTCTGGTGTGCATCAGCTAGACATTTTAGAAAATAAAGCATTTATTTGTCCTCTAATCCCTATAAACTTAGCTACCTCTCTAAAAGCTTAGAAAAAGAGAGAAGCAGCACATTTGAAAATGTTTCCATAATATTTTTTAAGAGAGGTTCCATAAATAAACAAGAATTGGAGCTGACATCTATCTACATTCAGAGGAAGCTGAGCCTTATTTATTTTCAGCTTTGTATAAACTACCACACCAGCCAAAAGTCATTAGAAGGTGCAGACATATTATTCTGGGGCTCTGTCAGCTATCTTAGGGGGAAAAAAAAAAGAAAGTAAACATATGAATTTATAATCCTTTCTTTTCTGGGTTTTCTGTGAAATCAAAACACAGCTGTTTGTTTATATGTGCATACTAAAAATGAGTAGGTGTATGATGCAGATTTGTGGATCTTTTTCTGCCCAGATGCAAGCATGAGAAGAGGAATAGTGCTATGGGCAGACTTTGCATGCAAATCTCAGTTCCAGAACTCAGTCATCACATCTGTTCTACAGCTGTCCTCTACTTTTTAGGAAGCTCTCACTTGGCTTGAGAAACCAGATATGGAAATGAGCTGAGCACTCACATTTGAGAGCAGGGCTGGAAGTGGTTTGGAGGGTCACTCTTCATTTTGAGCTCTCACATAGGTAATATGGCCATTCACAGAGTCCTGAGAGATTGTACATGATATGGCATTCCCAAACTCCTGAGAGGTTTTACATGATATGGCCATTCCCAAACTCCTGAGAGGTTTTTCAGTCCCATCCCTTGTGTCCCCTCTGAGCAGTGGTGTCACCTAGAGTTACAGACTGCACTGGTGTAAGTGAGCCTTAGAGGTGCATCTTCAGGTCTGTTTTAAAGTTTTTTGAAATCAGCTGGTCTTGTTTTATTCCTTTTACACACACAGTATCTATAGATAATGAGCTCATTGTTGAAGGAGAGTTGTTATGGAGCAGCTGGAAGACACATTCCTCCCTCAGGCTGGGTCTGACATGAGGACTGCTGAAGTCACATCAGGCCATCACATAATTTATTTTTAATTTACTGAGTGCATTGCCTTGGGGTCACATTATTACTAGAAAACCTGAGGTGATTTATGCCATGTCTGCACAATTTCCACACACAAGCTTGCTGCAGACACACTGCAGAGTCAGGGTCATCAGCAAGGGAAAAGGAGACCCCTCACAAGGCAGAGTGTCTCTCAGGCTTCCTCTGCTGAGTTATCAATTACAGGGAATTGAAGAATTGAGGATTCTCTTACAGTGATTTGTAGAGGTTTGCCCTTCAAAGCCATCTCCTGAAGTGTCAGGCAGTAAAACTTGCCTTCCAGGAGTGCTGGCAGTTTTCCTCAAGCTTAGGGGTCTCAGCCTGTGGGTGCAGGTGTTAACTTCAAAGAGGGGGTACAGGTGACAAAACCAGGGAGGCTGAACACCCACAGTGGAGCTCTGCCTGATGGAAGCCAGGGAGAGCCACAGGCAGGACAGGGCTTGAGATCCAGCAACTCAAATCCCACCTGTGGGATAACCTGTGATCCCAGAGCATCAAATGTTGCTGGCATGGGCTGTCCTGGAGTGACTACCTCTCTTTTATTTCAGCCTTGGGCTTTAAAAAGAATCAAAATCAGAACAAACAAACAAAAAATCCTTACCAAAACAAAAGGAAACATTCTTAAAAATGGCTTGTGTGTGTTTAAGTAGAAGGAAGTATCTTGGGAATTATGGATTTACAGGTGTAGGGCAGCACAGCAGGTGCTGTGAAGAAGATCCTGTTGGATCAGAAAAGCCTCAGTGACCAAATAAGCCTAATTTAAGTATTAATCAGAGACCATACTGCCATGAGAAGAGCTTGGGTGAGTTGGGAGAACAGAGAACTTGTATCTAAGTTTGCATGAGAAAGGCATTTGTGCATAGAAATGAGGACAGATTTGAGACAAGTGAGACAGTGAAGCTGAGCTTCCCTAATTGCAGGTTCAGTAGTTGAATCTATCAGAAACACTCTTCCTCTTCCCTCTTTCACTGGTTCATCTATTTTATACCTTTTGACCAAAGCAAAAAGGTCCTCAATGGTAGCAGTCAGCCAGCTATCCTCTCTCATTTTTAATTCATTTGCCAGATTTGGAAAGACCATAAATATTGATAATCTCCCCCTGGAACATCCTAAGGGGTTAACAAACAAATACTGTAAAGTGCTAGGGGATTCCTAATGAATGCAAGGACTTACTGATGGCTTTCCTCAGAAAAGAGAACACAATGAGGAAAGTGGCTTGTGTATGGTTCTAAGTGCACTAAAGGCCTTCAGAAAATATCTTGAAGTAGCCTCTTCTGAGTTGTATTGTTGAAGGTTTCATCTCCCTCATCTGTAGCAAAACTCATTCAACTGGGCAGTTATGAAAGGAAGAAGTGTTTAATGTTCACATTTTTATTTTCTCAGCATCACTCTGACTCTCAGTCTGTAAAAGAAATACTGGCTTTACAAGGATCTAGAGACATAATGCCCTGTGAATTTAGTTTTTCAGTTTGAGAAAACACATACACAGAATTCAAAAGCCAAAATATTCATATTTCAAAGGTTTTTGTATGTAAGGAGGACAAGAAAATAGCCAGAAAATAATTTTAGTATTGACAAAACCCAGCAGATGGATACATTATTCCTATTATGTTCTTCTGTCAGACCTTCATAGTAATAGTTGTCAGTGTACAGATAATAGCAGGGTCATTGCATGACTGTGTTTCTGTGAACTAATGGCACCTGTGATGTATTGGCTTTAAACCTGATTTAGTTTATTCTCCTTTAAGTTTATTCTCCTGAGTCAGATCCTCAGATGCTGAAAATAATTGTATCCTTTGCAGAGCATCTAACCCTTGTTATAGATTTTTTAAGTCAGAGAAAAAAAAATCAAAGTTAGTTGGACTGTCATTTGTGTATTCCTTGATCTAAATTACTGATTTGTGAACTCTTCTACTTTCACTTTGTCCCTTTGAACAGCTGATGTTACAAATTCCAACCATACTTGACTAGATAACAATCAGGTATGGCCCATTCTGGGTACAAAACCAAGTACAAAAAGGATTGGTGATGCCTTAGATACCAACCTAAGCATCACCAAGGAAGCAATGAAAGGTGATATTACTGTAGCCAGCTAACAGTGCAAAAATAAATTATTTCAGCAAATTACTCTATTATAGTTTACCTGGCTGGGAATTTATAATACTGTTGTCAGAGAAACTCAAAGTGAAAAGAACACAGCTGTGAAGAAAGACTAACTTAGCTATTGCTAAGGGTTCTAGGTGGGAGCTGTGCCAGGAAAATGGGCTTAGGCCACACATGTGGCTATAGATTATTGTCTTTTCTTCCTATCTGAAATAGTGACATTTGTTTGTGCTGAGTTATTAGCAGCTTGCCCTCCGTGCTGCAGTTTGAAGGGGTTACAACAGCTGTGTGTGACAGAGGAAAGGCACACATGGAAGGCAATGGTGAGTTCTGAAGGGTGTTGGCAGTGACAGGATGTTAAATGAATCAGTGAGCAACTGGCTGAGAAGTTTGGACTAGAGCCTGGGTTGCTTCACTCCCCCTCCCTGGGGCTTCCTGCTTGGAGAGTTTGCTGCTTACCAAGGGCTCAGATCCCAAATGCCTCAGCTGAAGTGTGTGTTGCAGTAGGCAAATTTTCAAGTGGGCCAAGCACCGTGACCTAGACTTGTTTATGTGTGCTCCAGAGTGATCAAAAGGAGGTGTGGGAGGGGATGCAGATAATGTGCTGGGTGACCTTCACTGAGGGGCTTAACGTCACTGCATCTCTGTTTCCAGTAATGGGAAAGGAAGATTGCTACACACACTCTAAAACTGCTGTTGGAGTTTCTGGATATGATCCACTAGTTAAATGTAGATGATAACTCCATGATGAAAAGTTCTGACGTTTTGAGATGGTGTGTCAGATTTGCACTGCACATCTAGTTCAGGGAAAGGGAGTCAAAGCATGCTTAGTAAAATGGTCACCCTGATCTGATCCTAAGTAAGAAATTTCATTCCAAATTAATAGAACTTTTAAATTCCTTGCTTTTAGAAATGATTGAGCACTTCTTTGCAACTCCATACTTAAAACAACAAAATTGGATTATGCAGTTTTGTGTATAATGACCTACCAACGAGTTTATTCACAGTACTGAGAACAGATAATATATATAAGATCTATCTCAACTTCTTCTTCTGCCTGGTATGAGATTCAAAAGGATGCAACCAAGAATGTTTAAATCTTTCTCACCCTTCAACTGCCTTCCTCAACCATGTTTTGGTTAAAGAGTTGGTTTTATGCTTTTAATGAGATGAAGCATGTCCTAAAGGTGGATAGTGCTATAGGAAGGGAAAATAGGTTGGTCTGTGGTCCAGTTCAGGTATAGACTCCAAACTCTACTGTCTCTTGGTTTGCTTTGCTTTTGAAATCCTATTTAAAACTGGAGGAGCAGATGGTGTATTGTAAGCCAGCAGCAAAACAGGCAAGATTACAGAAGCAAAATCTACAAAATGAACCTCAGAATTATGGAAGGCCAGTTGTCTAGAAATATTTGAAAATTGCTGGTTTTTAAGTGCTTATTTAATGTAACAGGATATATTTGGTTATACTACAGCACTTTCATGTTGGGATATTACTTATTATGAAGATGAAATGTTGCCTGCTCCTTTTCCTCTTTACAGCTTTTGTTTAATTTTACATGAAGTCTCATTTAGACTTTCAGGAGGTCTGTGTCTGGATCTGAACCCTGTTGAGCTGGGTGCTGCACTTTGTACAAAAGCTGTGCTATCTTTGAAAGAGCCTGTGATGCAGGAGTATCTTCATTTTCTGCAGCCTTGTATGGCTGTTGATGTTTACACAGAGAAGATAGAAAATGCCAACAGATTTCAATTAATTAGCAAATTCTGATATTTTAGTGAGATTTTCCCCAGCATCATGGAAATAAGAAGGACGTGAAGGGCAGTGGGAGCAATGTTTGATATTTGAACTGTAGGGTGAGATTTTTGTTTTGCAGCACAAGAAAAACAAGAAATGTGAGGATGTGATCATACCATGTTATCCTGCTATTCAGTTACTTAGTGCAGCCTTACTACTGCAGGCTGTGATTTCTGTCAGCTGTTAAACTGAATTTAACTTCATCTGTTTTGGAAGAGGGGTTACCCAGGGAAACTCACAGGGAAGACAGTAATGAGCTGCTGGTAGGAGATGTTCATCTCATTCAGGACTGACAGCTTGGTGACAATGAGTGACAAAAGGCTGTTGAACACAAGCCATGGGACCTGGCATGGCAGGTGAGTTGTGTGTGACTCTGACACAGAGGTGGCACCTGTGAGGATGGAGGGAGCAGACAGGGCTCTCTCAGCTCTGCTGCTGGTATTCCCAACAGCCTGCAGGGCATTCTGCAGGAAGGCAAATCCTTTCTCACACCATGTGCTTTCCATTACACCCAGGACCATTATGGTAGAGACAGGGCTGTCTGCTACAACTTTTACCTAATTTCACTGTTGTCTTTCCTCCCACCCCTATAAATGAGCTTTCCATCTGCTGCTTATGCCAGCAGACACTTCACCAGCAAACATTCACCTCCAGCAGAACCATGGGTGATGAAAGCAGTTCTGCACCTGGGATTTCCCTTTAGCCAAACCTCCCTTATCACTAGCCAAAAGCTTCACCCTAATAGAGTGGCATTTACTGCCCCTGGAGAAACCACTCTGTGCCTTTGAAGTATTGAGGCCCAAGTCTCAATAGAAATGAAGAAGAGGCAAAAGATGATTGACAAAAGCAGTGGTTTTTGCTTTTCAAATAATCAGGGTAAAGAGCTAGGCCCTTTACTAACTGTTCTTCATTTAAAGTCTTTGTGTGCAGCTGTGTTCTATTCTGATTTTCAGGGTAAATATAAGATAGGAAACATTTTTCAGGAGCTGACCCTGTGCAAATGGCCAGCATGGAGTCATCCCTTAGGTAGCATTAGTTTGCATGCTCTTGCTTCTCCAGTGTGTGCTCAGATTGTGCCAATGCAGTCATTGCTTGTACTTAGTTTATTTTATTTTTCTTCATACAGCTTTGTCTCAGGCCATTTTTTCAGAACATACAGCAAAGTTTTCAAGGTTCATTTTCATCAGGGTTGAACTCATTTAAATGAAGGTATAATTCGTGGGGCAATTATTCATTATACAAATTTCTCACGCTCTCCTAATAAATTTGGCCCTAACAATGAGCATAGTTAAAAAGAATCTGATCATATGCTGAAAAAAAATTAAACTTTGGCCATTCCTTCCTAATGGACTGTGAACATATTTGTTATTGCTAAAGGTTGTGTTTGCTATTCATGCTCTGGTAAAAGTGTCCCTTAAATGTAAGACATGCAAGCTCATTTGTAGAAATTAATAGTCAGCTTTGCCTGGTGCAGTCTGTAGCAGCATTTCACTTAAGGGCAGATTTTTCCTTGGGTTATGGAGGACTGTCTACCAGCTTGTGCATTCCTTCCCTATTCACAGCCTGTTCATAGGGATAGAAATGGATGTTTAAAGCAATAGGAGTGAAAAGGCCAAGGCAGACTCTGGGCATGGCCTATGTTGCAGACATGTATTTGCCCATGCATTGACTTTTTTTTAAAGTATATTTGAGAGACATTATCTTTTGAAAGAAAAACAATGTAGTGTCTGTTACCTGCATTCTTTACTACCCCACTAAGTCAGATCCACCCAGATTCTAATGAGGCCATAAAGCTTGCCTGGTGGCTGGAGGTTGGCTGCTGGGTTATAGGGCTGGCCAGCTTAGATGACAGATAAAATCCATATGCCTACCAAAGGGGGCAAGAGGGGAAAGAACAACTGCTTAGTTTCCTTAGAAGTGAGTATCCAGAAATTTCATTTCCCACTCTGTCAATGGCTCAGCACATGTTCTTAGTGCAGTCATAAGGTTAACACTTCAAAGACTGTCCATTTGTTTTGAAGGTCTCAACATCTGAAAAATCTCTCTCTTTTTTCTTGGAAGTGCTGTGAACTTTTAAAACTGCTATTGGAACAAAAGGTATCAAAGCAGCTTGTACTTTACTCATGGAGAGACTTGCAGTTAGTATACTCCTAATCCCTATGATTTCCAAAATTAATAGCCATTTTTGAGCATGTTGCCTTTATTTTCTGTGGGTCTGGTTTCATCCTGTACAATGGACATAGTCATGCCTTATACTTAACACAGGTATTGCAGTGTATGATTAGTGTGCAGGAATGCTTCATGATTCCTGAATGATGAAATTTCCAGATAAAATTCAAGGTGGTTTTTGCACCATCAATACCTTTGATGCCCTTGTTCTTCAGTGACTGCTCCAGTCTCCATTCTCCAGAACAATCATGCAGCAGGTTTTGCTGAGGGAAGGTGTGTGTATCAGTGGTGCTTGGACCAGGACAGCACCCCTGGTCACACTCATTGTCCTGTAGGGATGCCCTGGATGCTGGAGGGTCACAGGATCACATTGTGAACAGTAGTTCCTTGTTCTTGTACCAGGTGTAGCTTTAAGTGCCTCTAATGCTGGGTCAATGCTGTGAGCTCCTGTTTCCTGTGTGCTTCATGGAAGGCATTTGCTTCTGGTGGATGAAGGTATTTGCTGTTGGATCATAATCTGCTCCTACTGTGTTGGTATTCCAACCATAGAGCTGAAAAGGAGGAAAGTAATTATCTTAGCATTGTTTTTCAGTCTGTTTCATTGGAATTTCTCCAACCTGACCTATCAATGGTGAATGTATTGTACAGAAATGTATTAATAATAAAAACTTATTATATTTGTTTAGATTCTGTAAAAAAATATTTTAAAAATCTTGGTTTTTTGCTTGTAAATTTAGGCATAGTCTTGAGTACCTGGCTAACTGATAATTTTTCAAATTAGTGGCATAAGCCAGAGGACTTAGGGGGCAGAGTCTGACTGGACACCTTTCTCTTCTTTTTCAGTGGAGCTACATTACTGCATTTGATTATTCTCTTATACCAGTATTCATAAGATCAAAATCAAGCTCACCCTGAAGTTTATTCTCCCCAGGATAATGCTTTTGACTAGAATCTGACTTGTGCAAAAGGAGGATGTTTGTGTGAGCAGAAATCCAAATACAACTGGAAATACTTCCGTGGAAAGAGAAGGAACAGAAACAGAACCTTAGCAAATGCTTGTGTCTGCTGAGGTGTTAATCTTCTTATAACTTGAAACTATTTTCTGCAGCCATTTTTTTTTTAATCTCTTGTGGGGACAAAAGTGTCTTGAGTCATTCTACTGTTTATCACCATCCAAATCAAAGGGCACAGAATTAGGTTTGTGTTTTCACAGAGAAGATTGATGCTGACACAGAGTTGTCCTTTCCTCCTCCCCAGCACATCAAGACTGAATGTTTTGCAGATTATGAGATTGGTCCTGGTGAGGAGTCTGAAATAAAACTTTTATTGTCTCAAGTGTTTTGGTGTTTGCTGTAAAGAAATAATCCATCTTCATTGTTTATTTTTTCTTCTGCAGAAAAGGAGGGGGATGGGGAAGTCATCCACCCACCTCTTTGCAATCTTATTTTTAAAAGTCTGAAAGAAAGAATGCCCCAAATCCACTCAAAAACTGTGTTCATTGGCAGTCTACAACCAGGGACAGTGTATACTTCAGAATCAGTTTATCTCAAAAATTGTATAGACTGGAAAAATCAGTGATGGTCTTTAAAGTAAATAATGTATTTTTATACATCTGCATCAACACAAATACTTACCTCTAAGAAGAACAGAACAATACTATTTAAATTCCTTTTTGTAATCCACTCTTTCTTTCATCTTTTGTTCTTATCCTTCAATGGATTGTGCTGGATGTGAGGAACCACTGAAATACTGCTGTGCTGATATGGAAGGTTATCTCAGAGACAGGGTGTGTGCTCACAGCTTTTGCACACAAGACAAATTCAGCTTAAAGCATGACAAATATTTTGCAGGGTAACCCAATGAGCTGTGGTATATATATTGCTTAAGTTAAGGCTTCAGCCATGATGTCTACAATGAAATATTGATGGTTTAGGGACAGTGGTAGAGATGGCTTCAGAAAAGACTATCTATGGCCCTAAAACTATTGCTAACCTACAATGTTACTATTGTGATTTATGTAATGATAGAGCAACAACAGAGACCAGTAATGGGGTGTTTATGTGTGTGTCTGTGTGTGTTTCTGTGGCCCTCCTTAAATTTCCAGGCAGCTAATTCTATTTTATCTGGTGTGTACACATATTTGCAAAGACAGGCAGTATTAAGTGCTGAGGAGAGAGCTGTAGCACATGAATAGACACTTGTTGGAATGTATTTATGTGCGTTCACATAGATAAAACAAACAAAAATTGACAATGTACTTATAATTAAATTGGAGAGATATTCAGTGTTAAGATTCCCACAGCATCTGTTCATAGGCATAAAAAAGCTCATTTCCTCTGCAACTTCTCATCTCCTTTTTTCTCTTGACTTGCTCTTTATTTTTAGTCCGTTTGAAGCTTCCTAGTGGAGGAGAATCAAAGCCTAAAAAGTAGGATTGCCTAACTGGAGAAACCATAGCATTATTAACTTGGCTTGAGTAGAAAAGCTGCCCACAGAGTAGTGTTGCTATCAGTAGCTGATTTGATTTCTGGGGATGGGATCCCCAAATAAAGCATGCAGGTTGCAGGGGCTCTTCGTTCTTCTGTGTTATGTGGTCTCATGTAGGGAATATTGATGCCCCATCATCTCTAAAGACAGAAGCTGGGGAAAGCAGTAAGATGCCTGCACAAAGAAAGAGAGAACTTCAAGCTCTGGAGGGGAAGGAAGGCTGCAGAGGAAATCCCCAGTCAGGGGCTGTCTTTATGACATTTCATTCTTTGCAGCTCTCTCACGAGTCTCACTGGATTGGCTGCTCTCTGCTAAAATTCCTGTGGCAGTTTCAATCTCTTCTTTCTTAATTTCCTCCAGCAGGCTGGTGCATTTTCTTGTTTACTGAAATCTTTGTCTCTCCATCTCAGGGTAGTTTTTTCCTCTCTGTAGCTGTTAAGTTACGCACAAGGTCGGGTGATTACTCAGAACTTCCTGGAAAGCCTCTTGTTTGTTTTAGACAAAAATACTCAGGAAGTTCCTCAGCTCTTCCAGCAGAGCTGGACTGGCAGTGGTCTGCCAATCCTCCTGCATTTTTTGGAAGATGTGCTAAAATAATTTTTAGTACAGTATTAAACTCAGGGTATGTCAGCATTGTTCCATATATTTCAAATGCAGACCCTATTTTCAAGATCTCCTGCACCTCAGTTAATAGAAACATGTCTCCCCACTCACTGTGATGGCAGTGTGACAGTCAGGCTCTTCAGTGTTCCCCACCAAGCCTGCCATCTTCAGATTAGAAAGTTCCACTCCAGGCACAAATTTGATGCGTTTTGCAGCTCATCTTCCCCTTCCACACACAGGCTTTCAGTCTTACTCAGCTGGCCTCACCCTGCTTCAAACACTTCCTGCACGGCACAGACTCAAGGAGCTAAAAGTAAGTATAATAAAGAATATAAAAGGAGTGGAAAAATAAAACCAAACACAAACTCAAATGGCTTGGCACACAGATTCTCTTTAGGCTCACAGCCCCTGGTGGCTCATTTCAAAGCACTTGAATCTATACAATTAGATGGAATATTTCCTGTGATGTTGGGTGATGGAGCAATCGTTTTAATGTATTTATATCTTGATACTATATATGCTCCTCCTACAGCCCTCTCTGAGCAGAAACAAGTAAGGGAGCACTGAGAGGCTGCTGTCTGTATTTGTGTGTAAAGATTTAATTCTCCAAAGAGCTGTCACACTGTGAGAGAATTAAAGACAGACGGCAGCTCCTTCCTGACTCCAACCTCTGAGTCCTTCACACCTACGCCATGAGATGTTCGTGGGAAGGAGGTCTACAAGCTGTTGAATTCAGCTGTTACCTTGGAAATGACAACTCTGTAAATAAGGCCAATATGAAAGTGCTAGCAATGTGGTTAAATTAGTTTAGAGACTACTGGTGTGTGAGAGCACTTGCAATACAGTTTTTAATCATAAGTTCTTAGCTTCAGCTGCCATCAATTGTGCAACACACTAAAAATTGATTCTGAGCTCTCCTCAAAAGGGGTCTGTACTGACTTGGTCCCCATGAGCTGGTCAAATATTGCTGTTGTAGACTAAATCATTTTGCAATCAACTCTTCAGTTTGCAGCATGTGCCTGCATTCCTTCTCCAAGAAAAAAAGGTGGGAGGACAGGAAGCTGTTGTTGATGGGATCTGTACTCAGCAACAGCAGGATTCAGAGGTCAGAATGACTTTGAGCTGTTACCTTTCTGGCAGCCCTGAACCTCACTGGGGCTTAGGCATCTGAAGGAGCAGGGTGAATCTCAAAATAGACGAATAATTTCCATGAAAAAACTTAAAATAACACCACAAAACTCAGAAACACCATGGTATACCTGTGCCTGTGCTATGTGAACTGCTGCTCTTTAGCCAGGGGAGTCTTGCTACCAAACAACACTTTGTGGAACTTAATTCAAATGCCTTGGGGCTGAATTGCTTTCCAAATTACCAAAACTTTCTATGTCATCTTTTTGGCAAGTCCACAAGTGTATATTCTGTAGATACACCATGGATTTGTTTGGGTCTTTTCCTTCACAGAAAGGAGGGCACTGCCAGAAGACAGAGCAAGGAAAAATAACTTTGTGTTGAGCTCAGTGAATTCAGTTCAGCTGGTACTGGAAGAGTGAGGTTTTTTCTGTTTTTCCTCTTGACATGCCAAGGAGGCGTTTACAGTAAGGACTAGGCAAAATGTAAGAGCAATTTATCATTTCTGTTGTTTTATTGTATCAGGAAGCTGGGAAACTTGGTTTTCTGAGTGGCTGTTGCTAATTCTAGATCCCCATCTTTTCTCATTAAAAGCAGGTTTTGGCAATTTGTTCCAAAGTGTCATGAAATACTGAGTTATAGTGGAGCTGTGGTTTACTTCCTCTGACAAAGGATTAGTCAAGGCTGAAATGATGAGAACTGGTAGCAGTTAGTGTGCTCTGCTCAAAGGTCATCAAAACTGGGTCAGACTGATGCTCATGTAGAATTTTCCTGGCTCACAGCCCTGAAGTCAAGTTCAGACCCAAATTGGGAAGTGTCTTTAACATTAAAACTGCAATCTTTAGATTGTAGTTGCAATTCAAATAAAATAATTGTGTATTATTATATCAGAAAAAAAATTTATATATCCCCTGTCTTTATGAAAGATTGATGCCAAATTATAGTGATTTATTGCTGTTTCAAAACTGGATCCAAGCCCCACAAACATGTTCACAAAGTTCATGAAGATTGTAATAGGTTAAAACTTTACTTGCATGAGAGAAAAATTTTTACCTTTTAGTGCAAAATTTAAACATTCTTTTTGTTGGAAAAGTTCTAAGAATTTTTTAATGTTAGACATTATAACATTTTTTTCATTCTTACATGCATAACAGCATAACATTTTTCTCTAGTTCAGCTTTTTAGCCTTAATGTTTCTGAAATAGAGAGATTAATATTATTTTGGATCCTTAATCAGAAACTGGCCAGACATTAGCACTCAAACATGACAGCAATTCTGTAATAACAAGAAAATTATGGTTAGACCAGGCAAGTATACTCTGCAGAAAGGAGCAGATTACATCCTTGAGGAAAATAGACAGTAGTTGTGGATGCTTATATTTTGCTGTGCTGATTCTAATTGTTGCACCCATGGTTTCTAGGAGCTCAGGAGTCAGTTATGTACAGGCATTCACAGGCTTTGGCATTTAGCAGGACAGGAAGAAATCTGCCAGCTGACTTCCAATGGACTGGCTCCCAGTCAGATGCTGGAAGTTTACAACTTCATGTCTGCTAATAAGGATTGGTTTCAAACCAGCAGACCAGAGAAAAAAGTGATTTGCATTCTTTTACTAGCTCCCTTAATTCTTTCAACTCTTGCATTCTCTCTTTCCTAGGCTTGATTATATTTGCCATGCAACGCACTGGTGGCTGAATGAATATGCATGAAGTGTGCAACACTTGTTTAGCAACTGAGCAATCAGTTATGAAAATTGCCTGCTGGAAACATTTTCTACCTAGGTGGCTCTGCTTATGCTGTGTTTTGTTGTTTTTAACTTGCATCCCCTCCCCAGTTTAATTCTGAGTAAGTGATCCTAGTAATAGGCATGAACTCAATTTGTAAAAGCAATTTGTTCATTGTACCTGCAAATCAATAAGGATGGATTGCTTGTTCAATAAATCTTGTAGTCATCCACTCTGTAGTTTAACCTAACAAACACTACTAGTCGCTAGGCTGACTCTTCTTTACCTGGATGTATGTTTTTTGAGATTGCTCCCATATTGCCTTCCTCAGGTTCAACTTCTTTCTGCCCACAGTCTGGGAGCATTCCTGCAAATAACAAAAGCTCAGTGTTTCCATGTGTAGTAACCACTCATCTTCAAGTTCCTGGAAAAACAGCAAGAGGGGAATGAAGGAGGCCAGAACAAATTACAACTGGGAATGCATGACTATATCTGTGTATATTATTTTCCTGCTATTCTGCCATTCCTTGTGTTTCACAGAGTCTTATGCTGTTCAAGACAGGGGAAAAACTCAATGAGACAGAAGGATAATGGTAAATACCTAACAGCTTTGGTGATAGAAGCATGATATTCTTTAATTCTGACTTCAAGTGATTTGTTTGGCTTATATTTGAACCATCATTCAACTTGTTTCTTTAGAAGACTCAGGTTATGAAAAAGGTATTGCTGAATGGTTTTTTTTTTTGTAGTGGATAGTCTAAAGCTTCCCAGAAAATCTTGGAAGCACAGGAGTTCACTACTAATAGTGACAGCCATGTGTTTTATAATCTTTCCTAGGCAGTACATCAATCTAGGGTCTAAGGAATTCATTACAAGTATCTCAAGGAATGGCCATCCAAGTCTCACTTTGCCAGCAGAAGCTTGGTAGTATTTACTTAATAGCAATTCACCTCAGGAGACTCCATTTTGTAGATTTGAAGTTAGAGCTTTCTATATCAATAACCTTCAGGGTAAGCACAGAATAACATTTCTCTTACTGCTCTTTTCTGCTACTGGTGGGGAAGCTCTGCCACTAATGCAGAAGGGTAGCTGGGACCCCACAGCTCAGATAGCCCAGCTAATGAGTGCCATTTGTGATGTCTGTGTCAGGTCTCTAAGCACCAGACCAAGCTATTTTACACTCACTGTGAAACCCTCTGTCAGAAAAAGATCATTTTGAATTACCACCAATCAGGGCTGAACTATTGATTAAAAAGGGTAAGGTTTTGTATGTCATAACCTCATATTAAAAGGAGGAATGTGGCAGTTCAAAGCAGGGGGAGTGCTAGCTTTGATTCTCATAATGTATGCAAAACTTGCAAAAAAACCCCTCAATACTAAACTTTATTTGGAGAAACAGGCAAGCAGAGATATGTGCCTAATTCTAACATTTAAGTTCACCTTGCTTCCAGATTTGTAGTCTGTGCTTTACTCTGTCAAATATCATGCAAGGACTAGATTTTACAAAACCATAGATGAGCTGCAAGGGCTGGATTCTGCAGTCCTTTTCTGTGTGATGCAGAGTTTTGGAAGTCTAGCAGTTGCTTAATACTTCCTAAAATAATGATTTATAAAATAATGATTTATAGCTTCCTGTAGTTATTCACCTTTGTCTTCATTTTTGTACTGTGAATCTTCAGATCTCAAGGAGATGTAGCTGAGGGCAATTCTTTATTCTTGGATTATTCTGGCAGGGATAGTATGTTGTCAAACAGCTGATTTCATTGGTAGAGGGAAAGAAAAGCTCTAAATTTATTGCATGGGCTTTTTAACAGAGACTTGCCAGCCTAATCTTGTGAAACTAAGACATTTGATTAATTCTGCCACTCAGAGGAACTGCCTTATCTTTGCTGTGTCTGACATTTAGCAGAGTTGAATTTGCCCAAAAGGATGGGGAGGGATGGGGGAGATAAAGGGAGGGGGGCAGGGGCAACTGAAATCTACTTCTCTGCTAAACTCAAACAAAATTTAACAGAAACAAGTCATTGTCAAGATGCAGCAGCCACTCTTACTTGCACTGGTAAGAAGAGCAAGCAGCAGGTATCATTCACATAAAGGAAGAGGAGTCTGCAGCCCCTGCTGGGCTCACTGGAGACAAATCCAGAGCAAAATGCCTGAAATGGCATTTGTTTTAGTGCTGCTGCCCTGGAGAGCCAGTGGGCATGACAAGAGCAGGAGAGGTGCCTGTGCTGGGCTGGGATCCCCCAGCAGAGCCTCCTCTCACCTGGAGGTGCTGATGCACATCCTGCTGGAACTGCCTCCTTCCAAACACTTCCTCAGCCAGGGTTTTGTCTGTCACATGCAAGTGTCCCTGGCCATCCCTGTTAAAGTTTCTAGAGAGCTTTTTGAGGCTGGTTTATTATCAGAGATGTTTTCTTGTTAGCCCTCTCTTGGTAAGTGGGTAAGGAATTTTAAAGCCCTTTTCTGTCTGGATGACATTTGTTTGAAGCACCAGTTGTTACCAACCCTTTGGAAGAACCTCTTTTGTTGTTTCCATGACCCAGACTAGAAGGTTAGTTCTATTTGACATACCTACAATTATTACCAAGGAGTTTTATGGCAGAGTAAGAAAGAGGATCTTTGCATTTCTACAGGAAGGCATCTCCTGTGTGTTTGATTCAACATCCAGTATCTGGAATTGAATGAGCAAAGAACAAAACTATCAATTTGTAAATGACCTTTTTCATCAAAACACATTGCATCTGCTTTTGAGTTAAGCTTGAACTTTTGTCTTTCTCTTCTTCAAGCAACTTTTTTTTTTTTTTTTTAGTTAAAAGTCTTGGGATTTTAAAAAATTATGTCAAAAAGCTGTGGCAAATCTAGATGACACTACTTCTTGTGGGTTTTTGTTTGTTCAGCCGAAATTAGAGGATCAAGGTAGAAAAAGAAGAAACATTATTTGTTCATTATTTTAAGAAATGTAAGTTAAACTTGAAGAAAAACAGAATGTATGGGGACTCTCCTAGTTATAGGCTCTGTTTCTATTCCACTCCATACCTGACCTGACACCACAGGTGTCACTATTTCTTGAGAAAATATGGATATTAAAGTGATTTCATTATTTGTTTATAGATCCTAAGAACAAGGAGTACCATCCTTAGAGGAAGTATAACCTGGCAGTGAGCCAACATGCCTTACAATGAAATCTGGTGGGTTGGGCAGTGTCCCAAGAGGCCTCAGTCATTTTTCATAAGGTATTATACCAATACTACCACCTACAGGAGTTCAGCAAAAGGGATAAAGCCTTTTATAAAAATTCAAAATAGAACAGAAATCAAGGTTCTTTGAGTATGGTCTGATCTTCATCAATATCCAGCATTTTGGGGAAAATCCTGAGCTATATTAGAAACTATTAAGACACAAGTCTTGCCTCATGAATCCAAATATTTCTGTAGGGAACCATACCTTGTGAAAGGCAGCTCTTGCTGTATTGTAACCCACTGTGCTAGAAATTTAAAGTTTCTTGTTCTTCAGGTCTTAAGTGTGAGCATGTATGGTTAAAATATAAACCTGACAAATATCCATAGATCAGAGACCAATCTGCACAAAAACTTGGCTTAGTTTAATGTGCACATTTTTGTTTTTTGGTTAATGTATAGGTATACAGCAGTACCAGCATTTTAACCTGTCTGGAAGTTGTATTGCTTGCACAGATGTTGTATATATTTCATTGCTTTTTAGCAAGCTGCTACTAGGCCAGCACCAACAGAACTCTCTGAAAATAGATGGAGGCTATTGAAAAGAAAATAAATCATTACTTGTGGTATCTTTCAGTCTACTGGAGTTTGAGGGATTCTGTTTCCAGTCACCCACTATCACTGCTTACAGCATTTCAAATTATTTACCCAAAGAAAGGAAATCGTGAAGCTGTAGCTTTGCAAAGTATTTACACTGAATAAATGTCAAGTTCCATTTCCTCATTTTATCACTTTCTTGTCAGTCATTGCCAAGCTGAGGGAGATGATCCATAAATAGCAGACAAGTTTAATTTTGAATCTATAAAAGAAAGGAGTGCTAAACGTTCCTGTCCTGGGTAGTAAGGCATTTAAAATTGTGCTGAAGCTCAGTGGGTTTCAGTGAAGCTCAGGTACAGAAAAGCAATAGGCATAGTTGTTCAGCACCCCATGGAACTCCCTTTTCAATAAAATGCACCAAAATGCCAATTACATGATGACTATCCAATTTATCAGTGAGAAATAAATGCATTGAGAGTTTTCATGGCTTCTATTCCATGTTGTCTCATATCCTCATTGGCACTTTAATTTCCTCTGACTGGCAGAAAAAGCTAAAATTTCTGAGGTGATACCTGTGAGATTTGCTCTAAATGCTCCATGTTTGTGCATTTATATTCCCCAGACTTGCTAGGAGTTTCATTCTTGCTTTGAGAGGCATTTTTCAAGCTAAGTCCATTAGGGGTGTCATCTCTGGAAGCAGTCAGAGCATATCTGCAGCCCTGACTTTCTAGTGTTTGGGCTGGGTAAGAGAACATTTAGGACAAGGTTCCTGGTTGGCATCTTGGCTATGGAGTCTCCACTCCAGCCTCAGGAGCTGTACTTTGTACAGCTGTAATTTGTACTGCAAATTGGCTCTTGTAGTAGCTGGCTGCACTTCCCAGGTGGCTGAGGGGTTTTCAGTGCAGGCACTGCTCAGAAAGAACATTCTGTTGATTAAAAGGAGGTGGAGACACCTGGGAAAACAAGTCAAGAAAGCAATTGATTTCAACAGTTAATCCATAACTTCAATGCTCTCTTTTCTTCAGCTTTTCTAGGTTAACTATGAGGCTTTCAGATGTGTTTTCTAGTTAAGGAGATAAATTAAAGACTTTTTAAAAAACATGTCAACTGTGGAAGGAGGCAACAAAAATCTGTGGAGGAGTCAGGCAGCAAGACAGGCACTGAGCTTAGATGCATAGACAAAACTCATAATAAAACATTAAAATAGAGAAGTAAAACTGACTTGCCCTGAACTGTTGAACGATACTTCCTCTCAGCTCTGAAAAAGGCACTGACACCAAGCAATACAATATAAGGTTACTGATGGTCATCATATTTATAAAGGAGTCTTGAATAGCTGCAGTTGACTGTAGGACGTGGTAGAAACAAGTTTTCAAACTACACATAAAACTATTGCTGTGAGATATCAGAGGAGCTCTCAGGAGTCTCTGCTATGAACTCCAAGCAGTAGTGTTTGGGAAGCTTGTCTTAATTAAAATTTCAGACAGAAGCAGACAAAAAAAACCCCCAAAACCCCGAACAACCAAAACCCAAAGGCGTGAAAGAGAAAGAAAACCGCTGAAACAATTGTGTCTGCAAAGTCAGACATCCAAAAGGTCACAGTTCTTGCTTCTTCCCTGAGGTCCCTTGGGTGTTCAAACCTAGTATTTTCACAATCTTCTCTATATGAAACCTTGTAAACCACTCAAGACACTTAAAATGAACAGTGGCAATGTCAATTTATCTGTCCTTGGTGTTAGATGTTAAGCTTCAGGTTGACACATATTACTTCACATTATAACCTGGATTAAACAGTTCTGATATGAAATAGGTAAAAATTAATAGGTTTACTCAAAATAATTAAAAATGAGCAGTAGAATAGTAATAATTACAACCTTGGAGACTCATAATTAAAGTTTACCATTGTCTGAAAATTATCTCTTGCTTTGCTTTTCGAATAATAGGGAAAGTATGACTTTCTAGGCAAAGGGATAACTAATTCATTCTCTTGGGCCTTTGACCAAATAATGTGTTGTGAATCTGAACTACCCAGATGCAGACATCACACACTACATGATGGTACTGAAATAATTTTTATACCTTTTTCTTGAGAGTAGTCGACTTGAGCAAGTTTTTCTATTGGTGTGTTACAAGTTTTCAAAGCATGCAATGACCCTGGCCTTTGTGTCAGCACTTAACAGAAGTGGCATGTTTTGATTTGGGGAAGCCAGCTGACACATTCTGCATCTGGTCAGATGTTTGCAGGATCAGGACTGAATAGGCTTTTTTTCTTTTTTTTTTTTCTTTTTAAAATTTTTTTTCCCTGCCTATTACCATAATTATAGTAGGTGAAAGGATGGAACAGTAGCTCAATGCACGCTTTGCCTTTTCATAAAAAAAGAAATACAGCTGTCAGTCCTTCTCAATCTACCTCTGTTTAAATTCTAAGAATGAGTTAACCAAATACACAGTTTCCTTAAGTTGTCTAAAACTGACTTTAAAGCTGAGTAGCAAACACCACACATCCTAAACACATTGTGTGCTATTTAGTCTATTTGCAAATCTAAAAGCACTATATTTTGTTGACTTCTACACTCACTTTGTAGGTGGGGCTTACACAGTATGATTTTTTTCTGTGCTGATGGAAAACTGGTTGTTGGTCAGCCTTAATGCCTCAGCATGATTTTGCAGCTGAATTTCAGCTACCAGCCAGGGACTTCACAAGAACCAAGAACAGATCTGACAGACTGTCTGCCTGAGGGATGCCCAGTGCCCCTCTTACAAGATCCATTATACTGAAGTGTCCTAAATGTGACACTGTTGTCCTTTCTTGTAGCACTTTGTCTGTTTGCTAAGCAATGCCAGAACTGTAAGCTGGGCTCCTGACGATGGACAAAATCAGAGTCTGGGTGATAGTAATGTGTATTTTGTGTGTACACTAAGGAGGTGTTCCTGGAAAAGGAGTGATCACAAAAAAGTGCAAACACTTTCTCAGTAACATGAGCTCCAAATTGTTCATAAGGAGTGAGTCTGGTTTAAGCACTGACTCAAAACTCTGAATTTTGAGAGCAATCTAATTCTCAAGCAGTTTACACACCTTCATCTCCAAAGTTCACTGTTTCTGTGTAAAGCTTCAAATAATATAGGTGAGCAGCAAAATAGCAGCTTTTCCTAAGTTTTCCCAGCAAGGACCCCCTTCATACACACAGCTGGCATTGGCAGTAGATAAGCACTGGCTTGGTGGGCACAGGTAAGACCTTGCCATCATCTACTCCACAGAAACAATCTGTACACACCCTCAAGAGCCAGCTGAAAGAAAGCTGGGGCAGTCTGGGGGACCCTACCTGGCAGAAGTTGATCAGCTGATAGCCAGCTGTTGGTGGTGGTACCTCATGCACATGGCAGAAATCAAATGGAACTGTAGCCTGAATTTTGTGAGTGGCAATGAAAAAGGCTCAAGTGCCTCATTAAAGACTTACAAGATGGCTCATGACCACACTGTTTGGTTTAACAAAATTGCTGAGTTTTGATAGCTTAATTTTAAAGTTGTGAACATCATTAACTAGTGGTGTGGGTTTGGTGAGGATGTTATTTCCACCATCTTTACATCTCTGTGAGGACAATTGCTTCTACATGGCTAAGTTAAATTCCACTTTACACAAGAGTGAGGTCAGAATCAGGTAGTCTCTGTGAGTTAAATGATGTATGTAGTGACTATTTGCTATTTTTCAGTCATATGAGTCATATGAATATACTGACTGTGGTGCTGTATGTGGCAATTAGGGAGATCTTTAGCCCTGTTTATCTGCTGATGCTAAGAGAATGCAGAAAGAATTAAAAGGTAGTTTGAAACTACACTAATTTGCTTGTTCCTCATTATTGCAGCTCATAAAGATGTTGATTTGCATACTGGATATATTCCTGATTTGTATTTTAAGGTTATTTCATTTCCTGTTATGCTTGCAATGCAAATTACCTTTGCATAGGAAAGAATGCTCTGCTCTCTGAAAAAAGGCTAGAAAATATTATTTTGGAAGATCAGGCTGCAGGTAATATTTTACACTAGCTATGTTTTTTCTATTCTCATTTTTTATTGTCAGTGAAAGTGAAAGCTCATCTTAATCCCCAATATGTAGCTCTCTGCTGCACCCACCACAGCAAACTCTTCCAACAGCAGCTGAATTCTTTCAGTTGAGTCCTTCACAAGACCAGAACCAAGCAGGAAGCAGGGGAAAAATACATTAAATCAGTCTCACCAAAGTGGACTTCAGCAGAGAAAAGAGGGTAGGATCAGACTAGGGAGAGTTACAAGTGTTTGGGGAAAAAATATGAATCCATCAAACTGGGAAGGAAACTATGCAGGCAATCTTAGTTGTAATTATTACTCTGCTCTTAACTATAATGATGTTGGGATTTATGCAGCACTTTTCTTGTGTGAATTGCTCATCAGATTGCTAATTGTCTCATAACATAGACAATTCCTTGCCTGAATGTGGCTGCAAAAGAGTGCAAGGATCTTTCAACAATGTCACATACAGGCAGCTATCACAATTTTCATTTTGTGTTCTAAAGAGATTATTCTTTCATACCACACAGCATGCATCTCTATCTGTGTGCCTGCCTAATAATGTCAGAGCACTTTCAGCCAAATATGACAGAGCACTAGAGGTCTAAAAGATTCAAATTTCCCGAATATTTTAGGGAACTAGAAGACTAAATTCAGGAAAGAGACTCAATTACTATTTCCACTGGGGGAAAGTCTGCAATGTTTCCTGTTTTCCATGGGATGCCAGAGAGTTTTTCTCTCTGTACTTGCTACAGACAGGTAAACATCAGGAAACTCTTCAATCAGTTTTCACCTCCTTACACATGAGAGAATCCAATCACAAGACAAAGAGTGATAGGAAACCAGATTTCATTGCTTGAGTTAATTCTGGATTTTAAAAACATTGATTCTGAAGCAGCTCCCCTCCTGTGAAAAAGCAGAGAGGCAAGGAGACAGAATTCAGCTTCCACTTTTTCAGACTTGAAGTAAATTACTCTCCTTGTCATCCAAAATGTGTTCATGAAAAGAACTGAGGCTCTGGAAAAATTAGCTGAAAAGACATTTTCCTCTGGGAACATGCTCATTAACTGCAACACATTCTAGTTTCAGTGCAACTGGATGTAAAGAAATTGTAAAGCACATGTCAGTAAGTCTGTGTCTTGTTTGCTTTGACATTTTTTCTTTCATTTGCAGTATATTTTGCATTGTATTATACAGCAAGAAAAATATATAGAAAAAACTTCTAAATTTAATCAAAGCAGAACTTTTTGAAAAGCCCAAAGGGGGTCAATTTAGATTTCAAGAAAAAATGAGTTTTCCTTTCAGATTCAGAAGAAAACTAAAATTCAGAAAGCTCTAATTTCCTGTGGACTACAATTTTAGTTTCTAATTGCAACCACTATTGACCATTATGACTCTAAGAAGTCTCCTTCCTGAGCACTCCATCAAGAAACCTCTAATTCTTTCTAAATAATTTATATTTAATGAACTTAATGATGAAGGTCTAGCAAACTTTCTAGACTAAAGACTAACATGATTGTTTTAATCTCTGTGTTTGTGTGTTTTCTCATGCCACTGGACATGAGTTGAAAAGGCTGTTTCCATAGCTAAAAAGGGGGGACAGAAATGTACATAAGGGAATAATTGCTAAATACTGGGAATGCAGCCACAGACCCAAGTATAGGATGACTAGTCAATTTTTTTTAAATTTATTCTTTTTCTTCTGAATTAAACATATGCTTTGATAGTAATGTCACTGTTAACAGGATTTTGTTTCTCAGTCCAATTCCAAGAGTGTTTCTGTACAAATCCATTCTTTTCTTCCTTTAGATTTTTAATAGAGTTGTGACAGTGAGGAACTCTTATCAACAGAGGAAGAGACCAAAAACGTTGACATGCAATTTTTAATAATTTTTCATTTTTTTTAAAGTTAAGTTTTGACACTTTTGATGTCAGAAGCAACAGTTACTAACTCCACACTAAAAGCTTTTTAAAACTGCAAAATCTTGAACAGGATGAAGTTTTCTTTGATTTGGGTTCTTGTTTTATATCACAAAGTAGTGATGGTGGCACTGCAAACCTCTGTAATCTTCTAAAAATCAAGCACTTTTAAATAAAGTGATTACTCTTGGAGCTTTAGAAACCAGGTGCAATGATACTAACCTGCTCAATTTTTGTAGTCACATGAAAACTGAAATAATAAAGATATGCTGAACTTCTCTACTAGGAAAGGATACTTTTCCACAGAAAATGGTTAAGCTCTGTTCAATGTATTTAACATTGAAGGAAGAAAATGTGCTGTTATGGAGAAAAAATCTTATATTTGCCCAAAATTTATGTAAGAAAATATGTTTAAACCAAGTGGAAGCTTATTGGTATTTTTCATCGAGGAAGGAATATTATCAGACTGCTGCAGCTTCCTACCCTACCCTACTCAGAAGTGTGAGTTTACATGTGAAAACACACTGCACTGATGGTGGGACAAGTGTCAGTGGTGGTGTGAGGGAGGTGAGGTAAAGTGGCTCATTTTATGGCTCCTGAGGGGGACAGCTTGTGAATTGATGCTGGAGATTCATCACCTGCCTCCCAGCGTTGGGCAGCGTGCTCTGTGCAAGTCTGGTCATAAATAATTATTAATAGTGATCCACTGTAGCTACAGAGTTCAGATGTCAATATTAATGAAGTGAAACTACCAGCAGCTTTTGCTGTGAGTTAAGTGTTGACCATGGCAGTTGATGTAAATCAGTTGTGAATAGCAGTGAGGTCAGATGCATGCAAATGAAAAAGATCTTTCTCAGCTATTGCCTATGGCTTTTTTTGCCAGCTATCTCATTTCTTCCTAATGTTTACCTTTTGTCACCATCCAGTTGGTAGGTAGAGTGGTACAGATGGGTCTGAGCGAGTGCCAAAAATTGCTGCTCCTGCTTGCTTTTGGAAAAGGATCAGTATCATCAGGAGTGTGATCTGCAGTGAGGCAAGGGTGCAGGGTGGCACATTGGTGAGACAGAAATTGCATGTAAATTAGCTGAAGTGGGTTGTTTTCTGGGTTGTTTGAACGTGTGAAAATGTAGATGTCTGTGGATATACAGTTCAAGAAGAATAGGGAATTAATGTAATAAAAAGAGAAATTATCTAACTTGTTTTTACTAGGCAGTTTGTCAAAATCCACAGCAATCTGGGGTAAAATAAAAGGGTAATGTTAGAATCAGGCATTTCCTTGTATGTAATCCCACTTACTTACAGTGAATATTCATGATAGCCTTGTTCATAATTCAATCTTATTTTCTAGCCAGCCCTTATCAGAGAACATTTTGGTTTTTTCTCCCCGTAAGATTTCCTTGGGGCCACATTTCCTGTGAGTGTGCTGGTTATCTTCCTGAGCACCAGAGAGAGCCATGGTTTGGATGAGACTGTGCTGCTGCTGCAGTAGAAGTGATGGTGGGGATTGAGAAATGGGTGCAGGAGCTGCATCTTTCTTACTCTGTCGTGTAAATCATGTAATACTCTATGGCTTTCTGCTGCTTTGTTCTCTGTTGCTTGGGTGATTTCCTGTTTCATTTTCTGCCTTCTTTTATGACTATGTACAGCCTTGTCTCAGGCAGTGGTAGACCTTATACACTGTGTTATGGCTATATGAACACAGTGGGAGCAGTCTCAAGTGGGAGGTGAGACTCTTGGGCAGCTTTGTTACAACCTGTTCTGTGGGACAGCAGGCTCAACAAGGTCCATTCACCAGAGAAAGCAGATACAACAAAAAACAGATGGAAAAAATAAAGATATTGAGAAACTGGTCTGATAGATAACTTAAATGATTGGGGGATTTTCCCAGGTTAACTGTGGGTGAGTGTGTGCCTGTATGATCTGAAGAGCTGCTGTTGTCAGCTAAGGCTTCAGGGATCTGGAAGTTGTACTTTGCTGTCCTTCAGCCTGTGCTCACCTTTCCAAGGGCACACTGGAGCTATCTGACCTGCTCTTTGTGCAAAAAGATGCTTTTGTTTCAAAGACATACATTTCCATCACCAGTTGCTGGCTATAGAAAACTATCTCAGTTTTCTGGTTGCAGGTGTGTTCAACTAATATAAAATTCATCCTTTCTAGGTATTTGTACTGTGCAGCAACTTGATGTTTATATATTGATGTTTATGTATCAGTGTATTGTATACTGGGGCTTTGCTTTGTCCCATGATGAAATTCTAGAAGGAAATGCAGGTGAAACACACCACTACCTACACAGTTCCTTACTGAAATTTGGGTGAAATCCTCATTCTCAGCAATTCTCTTCCCCAGAATCTCTCCTGTTCACCCTCTATGGAGAGCCTGACAAGCTGTAAGAAGGCTGAGTGGACTTTTACCCTTTGGGCAAGTGAGTTCCACAGAAAGTTTTCCTTTTTTCCTCAAGGGTTTGGCCTTGTGTCTTGCATGGGGGTGTGAGTGTTTACAGAAGCAAAGGCTGCTCTTTTGTGGCTGTCCCTGTACCAGTCTTCAGTCAGGCTAAACCTGAAAACAAGACCACCTCAGTGTTTTTTTTTAAAAGCACTGATTGACACACCAATCAGAGAGTGCACTGGGAGGAGAAAAACCTGGGAATGATTATTGTTCTTAGAGCAGTTATTTTTGAGGGGTTTGTTGTATTTCACTGAATTCTGTCCTCAGCCATAAGGTAGGACTGTCATCTGTGCTTGAGGCACAGAGAAGCCAGCTTTGGCAAAGTTTCTTTGTTAAACAGTGGCAGAAATGCCCATTCAAGTCTATAAGATTTCCTTTTCCTCAGAAAAAAAAAAAATTCAAACACAGCCACCATCTCCTTAATCATTCTTGCTATTGATCTTTAGAGTATAGCTTTGAATGCCACCATCAGAGGCATCACAGACAAAAGCATTTTCTCATTTTCTCACAAAGGAGATTTTTAACAAAAAGTTAAAAGACTAAAAGAAATGTTTCAAGATACTGTCATTTCATTTGAATTGGCTCAGTTGTGGGAAAAAGTTCTTCATTCTATAAGATTATAATTTCTATTTTAAGGATCAGTTGATCTTTTGAAACTTTGGCCCTTGAAGAAAGCATCACCACAGGAAGCATTGTTCAAGGCTACATATCTTACAAAAGCTTTGGGATCCCTATGGCTGCAAATCACCAATCCACCTTAAGTGGCACTATCTGTTAAATTGATGATTCCCCAAAATTTAGCAGAGTCAGATACATCAGGACAAACCTGCATGTTGGTCTGGAATGTCCCACATAGGCCTCACAGAATCAATTAGGTCAGAAAAGACTTAGGAGATAATTAAATCCAGCCTATCACCTAATACCACATTATGAGCTAAACCATAGCACTGAGTGCCACATCCATTCTTAAACCTTGGGCTGTTTGTTAGTGGCTGCAAAAGCTCAGGAATCAGGCAATTGGTCCCCTTTGCCTTAATCTCGTTTCTGAATGTTTCAATTAGTGTTTGTCTGAACCATGTTTTTCATAGTGAATTGTTTCAAATGATTCTGTAGAGCCCCACAGACTTGGAAATCACTTTCATTTAGAACAGCAACTTTGTAAGGGATTGTCCAGAGAAAACAAGAGCAAACAAGGGGAGAGACCCTTTCCTTCAGAACTTTCCCAGGTTGAGCTGAGTGTTAGCTGCCAAAGCACGTAATTTTAAGAACCTACAGAAATAATCAAAGCCTAGTTTAACTTTACAGTTAGATCCCAGCCTTGCTAACAGCAGACTCAGCCATGAATGCCACATGTTGTTGTGCTAAAGAGTTTGCTCAGGAGCTGCATTTCTATGCACTGACCCCTTAAAAATTCACTAGAGATCCCATCTGCTTCCTGCTGTGACAACATAACATTGTCTGAGGGAGCAAGGAGATGAGCTTACATTTCCTTGCCAGCACTTGAAAGCTGTCAGAGGAGACATGTGGAGAGATATTCGGGTCACATCTTGTAGTTCCATTCTCCTACACGAGATCAAGAAAGGTTTTAATGTATGGAGAAAAGTCTGAAACCCCCCACCAATAATTTATTAACTGAGACTTCCCATCGATGGTACCTAAAATAATTCTGCATGATCTCCATGGATGTGTAAGTAAATTATAAATGGTGTGCTCTGCAGTCTTCTTTAAGGACTATGTTTGGGGAGCAATTAAGGCTAGTCCAGAATATGTCAAAACTATCCTAATAATTTTGGAAGCAGTGTGAACCTACTCACAATAGCTTTCTATTGCCACAGCACCTGTTTGATGCAGCAGCATGGAGCACTGCATGGGTTAATTGAACTCAGGTTTTAGACCCGTGGGTCACTCTGCTGTGGCTGCAGTGGTGAGATCCTGAGCTGATTACTGTAAAGGGAGCAACCTCGTGTTACTGCAGCCACTGAAGTGCAGGTCACCTTGAGAAAAGCTTGGCCACAGGACATGTAATAAAGAATTTATTAATCAAGCTTTTGTCCATCTGGTTAAAAACTCTAATAGCTGTGATGTGGAGAAATAAGGCTCATTACAAGCTGATTTCATTTAGGATACAAGTAAGTGGGAGCTCTGAGGTCTTACAGCTCCAAGACAACATGTTCCTGTGAAGGCAGAAACATGATCATCTGTTGTGCCCTGTTTTGCTCCTCTTTAATCTCTCAATCTCATAAAGAAAAGGGATTTTAAATCATATGAAGTAAAATTTATAAGCATTTCAATAAGTTTTATTAATAGAAAATTTTTAAATATATATAATTAAAAATGTTCCTATGCATCAGATGTTTACTTGTCCTAATCCTACCTCCATAACTTTGTTTTTCCATTACCATATCCATGCTGGTAATCCCAGGAACAGGAGTCTTGGTCTGTTGTGAAGTGCCTTGCATGCTGATGGACTGTTGTAATTGACTGCCAAACTCTAATTTTGTTTCTTTCCATGAAAAAGATAAATTGCAAAAGCAACCCTTTAAAAAACAAAACCCTCTTCCTTCTGTAGCCTTCTGTAGCAGCTGACAAGTTTTTTTCTACATGGGCCTCTAGAGAGAGCACAGAACCAGAGGCTGATTGACATTGTGTGGGAATAATGACCCCAAAGGGTAAAAAGTGAAGCTTTTACCAAAATTTGCCAGTAGCACTGTCATGCACAAAAGACTTGCCAGGGAGGAAGAGGAAGTGCTAGGAGTATCTGTTTTTCTGTTCCAAATAGACCTTTAGGAGATGCAATGGTAGGTGTATGAACTGTTTGGTTTTGCTGGGCTTTTTCTTGGCATGCAAACACTGCCAACCCCAAATTCCATAGGGTACCTAGGAAGTAAAAGTTTTTATACTACGCTGAAAGTCATTTCCCTGACTATGAATCTCTTCCACTTCTGGATCTTGATGACTGTTAAAGAGCCCAGACTGTGTTTTTAAGTTCAGCTACCAACTACAGGACTGACAGCTTTTTCATAATCCAAGTATTTTAATTTCAGGTATTTTTTAAGCCATGGGAGCAGATGATTTCATTCAAGAAAAACTTTGGAGTTTTTCATGGAAGAGAAGAAAAAGAAGAGAAACTCAAGAAAAATATAGTAGAACTGTAATTGTTCTAAACCAGAATGTTTTCCAAGAGACATCAGTGTCTTTTGAGGCATCCTCACTCTTAGCAGAACCCTTTGGAATGTGCTTTGATTTGTTTGAGATTGCAGTTTTATTGAGGTCGTTGTCCAAAAATTAAGATAAGCCAGAACAAATCTTTCCTTTAGTTTCCTTTAGATTATTTTCCAGTATGCTTCACCCAGATTGCTTCACTAGGCAGGTTATTTTGTCATGAGCACTCGTCTCTGAAGGATTTTAGTAGCAAAGTGGGAGCTTTCTGCAGAAGGAAAGTAAGTGAAATAAAAATGCTTTTTCTTACTTGCCTGTGTCCTTTTTTTCTATAACAAAGGGAGGAATTCAGAAGTATAAGATATCACTTATAACAGAAACAACCAGTACCTGCACCTTATTAAAAAACATGCTATTTTGAAACTTCCTAGCTAGACACTCCCTTGTGTAATTTGTGCATCAGAATATCATGGTATGTTATTTTCCAAAAGCAGAAAGCATACAGCAGTCACCTGATATGACTCTGCTGGAGATGAGGAGTGAAGAGGTGTTTCTGATGATTGCCATGGGAAGGTGAGCCTGCACAATTACCCCACTGCTACTCTAAAAGATTGCAATTATCTGTGGAGACATCCTGGAGCAGGGGAGATCAGAAATGCACTTGCTGGTAGGCTGAAGGAAACACATGCAGGGAAAATTATTCACTCTCAAAGTCACTGACTGATATAACTGGGAAGAGTGGTGGGTATTTTTCTCCTCAGGGTCACTGCAGCTCACTGAAGGCACAGTGTATCTGTAGGCACAAATATTCAAGAACATCCAGTTATCCTGTGCCTATTGTTCTCTGTCTTCCATCTAAAGTTGCCAAGGCTGCTGCCAGTGCCACTCCAGTCTGTGAACCACTTTGAAGACAGTGAAGAAGCTTTGAACATGGCTCATCTCCCCAGGGCATTGAAGGTTTGGTGCATTCCTGGCTGCTGCCTTGCTGCAGGGACACAGGGTGTTCTCCTCATAGCTGGAGTTTCTCAAGGACTGTGGCTTCGTGCCAGGTCACTGTGCTGGAGTTTTGATAAGTAGAGAGAAAGCCAGATCAGCATTTGTCCAGATGGGATTGAGTCCCTTGCCAGCTGGAGATCACAGAAACTGCTATTCATGGATGGAACAAGATCAAACTTACTTTTTTCTGAAGAATCTAGGACTACTTCTAAGCTAGAGATTGAGCTGGTATTGCTGTGTTCATGCTGCAGGGCTCTAAAAGCTCATGCTTTTTTCATATTGTAGAACTACTGCTATCTGCTATGTAATCCAAGTCAAGCAGTTACATAGCTAAGCTTAGTCACTGGGATAGAAAGATGCCAAATCTAACAGGCTGGGCAAGTCTAAAAGCTGTGCCTTTGTTTTGATTTTATTTTGAAAACTGAATTACTGATAAGTGCAAGAAATCTTTGTATAAAAGTGAGTTTTGAAACTGTCTCTACTGAAAAAAGACATAGAGTAACTAATTCAACCATGTCCTTGTCAATAGAGGCTTTATATTCCCATCTGGGAGAGTCCTGCTGGTTGTTCCAGTCATTTGCTAATTTTGTTGACAACTATTATGCTTGCTAGCTAGTGAGGTGTTTAACTAAAATATTTCCAACTGTCAGATGCCCAACAACTGATACTTTCCAACATATTTTCTTCTTGGAGAAATGATCCATGCAGAGGGTTTGAAAGAGTGGAGTAACTCAGTCTAGAGAAGAAAGTACTGTGTCAGAAAGGAAGGGGCAAAGTAACTTTTCATATATGCTGTTGTAAAGAGAAAATAAATATTTTTCTCACACAGTCTAGCCTAGGTAAAAAATGGGCTTCAATTATACTATGAGAAACTAGTTTAGCTGTTGAGAAAAAACTTCTAATAGCAAGTGAATCACCAGAATAGATCAGCTGCAAAGGTTATGGAGTCTCAGAAGTTTTTAAGAACAGGTCAGATAAACAGAAAAAATAAGTTAATGGGACTGATTAGTTGTCTTCAGCACTTTTTCAATGGCTTGTTGCTTGGCATGACAGGAGTGGAATAAAAAGGAACATATTTGTTACATTAACTGACCATAACAGCAATTTTCCAACAAAAAAATACTGTGAGAGATACTATCTTGATCTAATCAATGCTATTTAATAAATATTTAAACAAAGCAGAGATATGTTTGTGGGAGTAGGGAGAGCAGAGGTGCACAGTGGCATCTTGGAGGGGGAGAGAACAGAGCCTGTCATGTACTAAGCCCACAGTTCCAATTTAGAGAGAAGTTGCATCTTGTCTGGCTTTCCCCTTAAATTATAGGAGGGAAAAACACCACCAGCACCACAAACCTAAACAATCTTCCAAGCTTCCAAGTTCTATTCCATGGCAGAAACAGAACAAAAGAGAATGTCAGAACTTTGCCCTATCACAAATTGGCCAGAGGGACACAGGTATGTCGTGTCTGCAGGAGATGCCACAAGGATTCCTTAATTTTTAATCACATGTTAATCCAAAGTGAGATTTAACTGGTCCCGTTCAGGTCCCATCTGCCCTGGGAGACCCATAGACAGGTCTGGAGACCAAAATTATCATAGCTTCTACAATTTACAGAATGGGCTTTGTGTAGCTGGAATTGCCATGTTGCTGCTACAGCCATGTCCATGCAAATACAAGAGAGAGCTGAGAATAAAGCCACTTAGCCTTGATCCACATTGCTCATGTGGTATTTTGCAATAGGGTTGTGAGCTATTTGGGGGGTCTTTTGCATTAGTGGGATCTCCCCCCTCTAAAAAAATTCTCATTGATCTATTTTTAATATACTTTCTTGAAATACATGTTTTTAAATGTAGAATATTCAGCACTGACTTTTTGCTCATTTGCCTTTTAAGCTTTCTCTGCAAGTCTCATTGGCATTTATCCCAAAAAGATGTTAAAATTATATCATAGAGGAAACCAGTTAAAGGCTTACTGGAAAAGAGCTGATCTCTTTCCTTTAATTTTGGTATATGCCTAAGTAATCATAATCTCTTGGTTGCAAAATTAAAGTACATCCATAGAAAACTACCTTCACTAAAATACATACAAGGCATCATGAGCAACCCAATGCCTTACCCAGTACTTGAGCTGATATTTTCCTGATGGTGTTCAAGAAACCCTGCTGGGAAAATGGGAAGAAAAAAAATGTATTTTGGTATTTTTGGTGGCAAAATATACTACTGCAATTTTTTTTTGTCTTGAAATTTCTGTAAGGAAATACCACATCTCATGACTGCTGCAGTCAGGGCCCCATGCTGTAAGTGATGCTGACAGTAAACAGCTGGTGTGATCTTATCACATGTGTTTGTGTAACAAAAAAAAATGCCTCCCTTGATATTCATATTGATACTCCCCTGGACTTCACTGCCTCCCAAGAACAACTCATGTAACCCTGACGTGCCTTGAACCCATAGCAACATGTGGTAAAGCAAAAAATTGAACTCTTGATTAACTTTTTAGTAATAAAATATGAACTTTTTAGCTTACATTTATGTCTGAGAGAAGAGCTGTATAGCCATAAATATTGCCTCTAAATTGAACCAAGCTGTCTTCAGACCAGGAGGCTGAAATGTGACCTGTTTTGCATGCAGGGGTTTTGGGACAGTGTCTGCTGAAGGAGGTCTGGCATCTGGACATACTATTGTTTCCACTGCCTGAGAGCTTTCCTCTTATAGACTGAGTAACCTCAGCCTTGAACTTTGTTTATACCACAGGAGTCATGTTCTCTGTGACTCACAGAGCCTTTGGCAAACAAAAATATTGAGCTTTTTTTGAAGGGTGAAGAGGCTTCAGAGCAATGCTAAACTGAGAGACACTCAGGAGAAAACTTTGGGAGGAAGCTGCTCACATGGGCTTCTGGTAAAAAAAAATCTTAGGTATTGTTCAGCAGCAGGATGAAGTGAAGGAAGATAGAAGGTAATCTTGGGAGCAGGGGTGAAAACTCATAAATAAACCCCTGTGCTTGACTGGGCAGAAAAGAGTGTCCAGGTGCCTGATCCTTGAACACAAACCATCCACTTTTGGTCTCTGGAACTGGCCTGCCCTCAGAGGCCACAGAAGGATGCTGAAGTTCCTCAGGCTGTCCTTCCACTTCTCCAAATCTACTCATTAGATGTCAGGCAGGGCCCAGTGAATAATATAAGACAGATTTTAAGTTAAGAATCACCACTGATCTGAAATTGCTTGATGTCTACCCCTATCTCCTCCCTCTCAAAAACAGTAAAAACTATAGAAAACTCATAGGAAAGATAACATAAAATATCTTTTCTGCAATTAAAATAATTTTTTCAGTATTGATGTGACACAATACATAAAACCTGTGAAAAGCTGGTAATTTGCTCCAATCAGGCTGTCCTGTAAATAGGGAGAATGGGTGAAAAGTAAGTTCCTAGGAGAGTGCAGATCAAAATAGTGCTGTGGAAACACAGAGGAATAGAAAGCAATAAATCAGAAAGTACTGCTGTATAATCTTAGGCAGTCAAGTTCTTGATCAAAGCTTGTGATCAGATTTGATCACATCTTGATCAAATCTGATGTGAAAACAGGGAGGACACAGCCAAGTGTGGTTTCTCACAGGTGTGGGAGATGTGTCTGTTTAAATCACATCCCAAGGGATTTGTGCCTGCTTACCCAGGGAATGGCAAAGATTCCCCTTCTACCTTCCCTGGGAGTTTCACAGGTCCCTTAACACAACTGCCATGAGTCCTGGGGAAGCTCTTCTCCACTATTCAGGGAAGGAGAAAGTGTTAGAGTCCCTTGCAGTCACCTTCTCCTCGGGAGCCCTGCAGAGCAGAGGCTGGGAGAGGTGCCTGCAATATCTGCAGCATCCTCACCTCCTTCCCTACAAGCATCATTTTGCCTTAAAGAAGTGTGGAGCATGCAGAGGACAGACAGTCCTGCTGTGGGGAGGAACTTGGAGAGGGGGCAAAGGACAAGGCAAGAGGCTGGCAAAGCTCACATGAGGAGGATTGTGCTAAAGGTCTTGTGGATGTGCATGCTGAGACACCAGAGCTCTCTGAAAGAGCTGGTGAGGTGTGCCAGCTTGCCCTGCTATCTTTCCACTGATAGGAAATGTTTCCATTGGGCAGTGTCCCAGTACTGTGCCAGTTTAGCAGCTCCTGTGTGAAGGTTATGTCCCTTTCCTCTTTTGCAAGAAAAATTAAATAAATGGTATTACAGTCCCATGAAAAAACACTGTAATATCAGAATATTTTGGAGGAAAGTAGATCTGGGATAAGGCTGACTCAAAATAGACCAGAGTTGGTGTTGACTGTGAAATTCATATGCTCATGCAACCAATTAACACAACATGATATTACTAATAGTATTGTCAGCTTATCTAGCAATTCCAGCCAGAGCTGTATAAACCTGGTCTTCCTTGTCATGCCATTAAATAATAAGCACTGAGTGGTTGACATCTGTTCATATGCTTACTGTGTTTCATGCTGATTAGCTTTTTCCACAGTTAGGGAAAATAAAATCCCATATTAACCAGGGCTTAGTGGGGCTCTGTGGCAGAGCTCTGTATGGCATAATAGAAAGCAATTTACTGACAGAGTCCTATTCTCAGTCACAGCAGTTGGCTGAAGTGTTAGTTTATATTCACTGAGGGTCTGGCTGTGAGACCTGGTTTGGCACTCTTATCCTATATTTACACTAGTATAAGTGGAAAATCACCAAGGATGTGGGTGTGGTTCCTCACAGGGAGCACTCTGACACCCATGTTGGTTTGGTTTTCTTGTTTGGAGAAGTGAACACATTCACAGGCAGAAAATTAAGAGTCACCTTTTGGCAAGAAAGTTGCTATTACCATAAGCTAACATGATTTATATACCAATTCTTTTTTTATTGTCATCTCTGAGTTGCAGTGACATTATTTGAGCTGAGAATTTCCTGAGGACAGCATGTACATGCTCCAAAATACGAGATTCCTTTTCTTTTGTGTTCAATTTAAGTTGGTAAAAAAAAAAATATTTTAGTCTCAGGACAAAGAAAATACTCTTGGTGTATGTGCTTTTCATCACACACCAGCTAAGATGGTCTTTTATTCTCAGTAATTCAATCCTATCATTTACCAAATAAATTATTTGTCTCCAAATGAAATCTGAAAAAGGGCTGGAAATAGGTTTTTTTGGGAGGAAATTAAGTCTTTATTTTTCTGAGCTGTGGACTTTAAAGTAAGAGCCATGCCTTTATTGTGTCCATGCTGCCTTGCTGGAATTGGAGACATACCCCCATCAGCTTCTACCTGAGACTGGAAGCATCACTTAAGGGAGGGAAGGCAGCCTATTGATTCTGTTACAGGGTGAAGGTGGCAGAGAGCCTCACATCTGGATTAAGTTCTGGTTCATTTAGAAGCCCAGCTCAAAGGCTGATGCTACTGCAATAGCTGAGATCTGTTGGTGTGTGTCAGAGCTTGCAGATATTCCCTTATTGATCCTTAACAGGACCTCTTGCTCCTGATATTCCCTGAGCCTAAGTTGTTCTGTTGAATTGATCTGTTCCATTCCCTCCTCCTCTCTAAAAGGGTAGTTTGGGTTCAGATGCACATGTTGGGGTGTGGAATTGTGAGCACCTTGAATGCAGCTGCTGAGGTAATTGGCTGCTTGAAATTTAAATTGCATCTTCCCCTGTTCCAGACTTTTTGTTCCCAAGTGCCACTCAAAAACCTGCACAAGATTACAATGCAGTTTCAGATGCTGTTTCTGGAATATAGGTACATTGGAGGAAATTGAGCACAGAGCAACACAGATGATTAGGGAGGCTGACAAGGCAAGTTAAAAATGTGTAATGCACCTAACTTGGCTGAGCAGCAGCTGGCTCAAGTGCCAGGTGAAGACAAATGAGAGGAATCAGTGTGGGCATGTGAAATGAGACAAATCAGGAGGTAGGAAGCATTTTGGCTGAATAGCAGCCAGTGTTATGAAGAGAGAGATCTAGCTGATCAGCAAGTCCCAACACTTTTCATAACAGGAATTTCTAACATCTCAGCCTCCTCTCCTGGGAGGAACAGGTAGGAAAAAGTAAACAGGCTAAATAAGGAGGGCAGACAGGTTGCAACCCAGCCTGCTCCATGTTGTATAATTTATGTATTATATATAGGATGGTTTTCATTTTCCATGAAATATAGACAGGCTAGTGAATGTTCCACAGGGGTCAATTGGGAAAATGTAGAAGGATGTATCAGAATGTTTACTAAGACTTGTTCCATTTCTAAATGGTAACATTTATGCCAAACACACTCAGCAAACAAAAAAAAAGTTAAAAATTAAATCCAAAGGCACAATGATTTCCAGTTGTATTTACTTTCCATGTAATTTCAATGATCAGACAGTCAAATTGGCAGCTTTTATCCATCTTAATCCATGGGTCAGTTAATGAACAGGTCTTAAATTCCAGGGCTAGGTTTGTGCCACATGGATTTCTCTCCAGTGAGCAGTTCCTATGACAGAATTGGCAAGTTCTTAAATTTTTCTTTCTGATTTTTTTAAAATTCTTTTGAATATATGCAGCCAATTAATCTTTCCAAGATAATAATATTATCAGGGTAGCTATGTCATAGGAAGAGAAGTAAGAGTAATATTAATCCAAAGAGCACCATGGGTATGTATTCTCTATTTAGTCTCGTCCAACAGTTGCTTTCAGTCTATGCAGGTCATACAACCCTCTGATATTGTGTGTAAAAGTATGTCCTATGGACAATTACCATATCTTCTAGTATCTTTTGCCTTTGTTCTAATACCTGGGGATATTGCCAGTCTAGCAATGTCCATAGTTATTCTTTTCAACCTCTCTGAATTTGTCTGCTGCACAGTTACAGCTAATTTACAAACCACATGAATAGCTGTATAAAAGCCTAATATAAATTTGCTACTGTGCTTGTCAAGTTGTGATAATGTGATTATGTGCCCAAGAGACAAGGAACTAGACATGTTTTTGTCTTTTGTATGCTTATAATATCTGCTGCTGCTTATTTCATTTTCCTGCTTAAAAACCAATGAGGTTAGGAGAGGTGTAGTTTCTTTCCCTCCCCTCCACCACCCATTCCTAATATGATTTTGGGAAACCCTGCTGTAGTAATGATTTGTGCTGACTAACAGATTAGCATTTTTTGATGAGTTTCAGAAAGCACTTGTTTCTATACTTGCAATTTTGTGGATTTGTTAACATAATTGTTTAAAAGTTAAAACAAATACATTTAGCAGCAGGAACATTACCTCTAGGACTCTGGCTAACATCAGTCACACAAGTCTGGAGAGAATCTGTCCACAGGAGAGTGAAGAGTTAACTTCAGTGGCTGTTTGTGTGTTTGTTCCTATTGAAAACAGTAGCTGTATGGAAGTAATAGAGCAGCTCTTGGCCTTAAGCCTTTCTCAACAGCCAAAAAGTGCTGCATTATCTGGGTTTTCTCTTGCAGACTTTCTCCCTCCAGGAGAAAACTCCGTGTACTGGATGTTCTTGAAATTAATGAATAATACTTCTTACAGCCTCGTAATTAACCCATCTTGCCTAAAATGAGAGTCTTCTTAAAACATGCTTAACCTTTCTGGGATGATGGTGATTGAAACCCAGCTGTGGTGGACAGCTCTGATCTGAAGCACTGTAATAAGGAGAGGATTTGTATAGGAAACCTATGAGATGAAAAATATGTGATAGATGAGAGAGAGGAGGCTAAAATCAGATCAAGAAAGTTCATTTCCTTGCCCTGTCTTCCTGTTTGTCATAGTCTTTTTTTCAGAGGGGTGGGAGGAGGTGGCATCTACCATGCAGGGCTGAATTTGAGGACTTAAATCTCTAAATAAATGTGTAGGAATTGTCAAGGAGTTGATCCTTGCCTAGGAAATAGTTCCAAACATATTCATCAAAGAGGCAGGTGAGAAGAGACTGGGGTGTTTTGTTTGCTTGGTTAGTTTTATTTTGTGGGGTTTCAAACATCTTGTAAAACAGTCTGAGTGGGGACTTTATTATTAATACTTTGCACTTCATCCCATGCCACTTGCACATATGCTTTTGAAACAAGAGAGATGAAGTAAAATTGTTTTAATCTTTTCCTTTCCTGCAGTGCATTTAGATGGAAGAGTCTGCAGTAATCACCATTAGGCATCTGGCTACCCCCACAGAGTGGGCACATGCCTGATTTTGCTCATCCTCCAAAAATGTTCTTGGATTTTTCCCTTTGCCTTTAAAGATGTTGTGTTTACAGCACTGTGCCTCGAGCTCTGTTTATTGAATTTCATGCTAGGATGAGTGAGAGGGGGTTAATATACTCATTCCTTTTTTGTCTCTCTCTGAGCTCTTCCCTGAGCTGCTTGGTACATCTCACACAGCTGGAATGTCCAATGCTGCTGCTGCACCTCCACATCTGACAAGAGTGAGTGGAAGCAGGTATTCCTGGGGAGCACTGACCCCTCTATCCTTGCAGTTTATCTTTGTTAAGCAGGTATTCCTGGGGAGCACTGACCATTCGATCCTTGCAGTTTATTTTTGTTAGCAGCAGCTAACAAGGAGGGCTGATGCAAAGGTCATTTACAAACCTGCATTAAAACAGGGGAAGGGGCAAGTTCAGTCTCTGCTCAGTGTGTATGTGTGCAGAAGAGTTAAACCATCTTGTCTAAAAGGAGGACATGCCATAGATTCAGTTTTAGCAAGGCAATTTTCTAGGTGGAGCTACTAACTATGATCTCTTCTTTCTGAATTTCGTTCTTATAACTTTAAAACTCTAGTGAGGATATTGAAGGACTTTTGCTTTGATTTATTGTTCCCTTTAAGTTGTTTAGTTTTAAATGAGCTGGGAGATTAAGAGCATACTTAGAGGAGGTTAATTGTGGTGACTTCTGTGGCCTGTGTGATTCCACATTGCTGGCTCTTATTTCAGCTCTGCTGACTGGCTGTAGCTTGGACTCAGAGTGTTAAGACTGTGGTGGGAAGAGCTAGGATGGAGTAGAAGGAGCCTGCCTGGTCCTGGATGTGGATGATTTACCACATCACCAGGAACAGAAAGGTCAAACCTGCATTACTCAGCTGCCAATTTTCAGGCTCCACCTCAGAGAGCTCCTGAGACTGTCCTCAGTCTGTACCCTGCTGTGTGTTCATGTATAAACAACAGTGAGCAAGTTTGACCTGGAGAACAGCTCCAAACTTGGCTTGACTTGCAGTGTAAACATGCATTCAGAGGTGTTTTGAGAAACAGCAATCCACACTCAGAATGGCTTCAGAAACTGCAGAAACTTGTACCAACTTTAAATACAGGTCTTAACAAATACTGGCTAAATACTTACAAAGTCATTGAAGGAAGAGTGTGGTATGTGAAGGATATGTTTCAGTTGAGGTTAGACTGATTAGGAGTAATTTAAGATCAATAGTCATGTATTCAAGTAGCTAATTAATAAAATACTTAGGAATAGGAACACACTGAAATGCCAAGAAGTGTGAATATAAACTTCTTTAGATATTTATAACATTGGAAAAAAATCTATCTTTGAAGTTTAACTGTCTCTGTACATCTGAGCCCCCAGATATTCCAGAAATGAGAGCTGGATAAATGTCCTGCAAACTGACAGGTTGCTAGGTAAGTGAATATTGGAGAGTTGGAAAAAAATTTGAGGGACTCCAATAGTGAAATTGTAGTTGTGAATTTCTATCATTGATGGGTTCTTCTTCACCAGCCAGTGATGTAGAAAGAGCATCTTTTTGGTGTCCTGTCAGTGACAGAAGACACTGGGCTATGAGAAATGTCACAAAATTATTAAAATCTTCTGGGTGCAAAACAAAATACAGAAGAGAAAAAAAGATGAAAAAAACCTCCTGAAAACACTTTCCTCACACCACCCCCCCCCCCAATTGAGAAAGTTACTTTTTCAGCACTCTGACATTTATCAAATGAAGAAATCACTGATTTATCATCTATGTGTTATTTTTCTTTAATGGTGTTCTAGGACACTAAAGTTAGCACATATCATCTTGTGTGAAAAAACCCAGCCCACTACAGAATTCAAGAAAACTGCCTGTATTTTAATTTATTTAAAGTAAGTTATTTAAAGTAAGTAAAGTTACCATATTTGCGGATTTTGCTTTTAGTTGTTTTTTTTTTTTTTTTTTTTTTTTTTGAGTAAGAAAAAAAATATAAGAGCAGGAATAAAAATGTTTGTATTTTTATGTTGGAACATATCCATATTTATACTGTATTTCAAAGCTGAAAGAATAATGAAGTTTCATTTAAATTTCATTTAGCTAAAAATATGCTCACTAAATTCTGTAAAATTAGAGTTTTCTCAAAATGCTGCAGCAGTGGGAGAGTATTCTACAGGCACCTGCCACCAAGTCAGTGGCAAAAGAAAGATTAACTTCCCACCTAATTTTCTGGTGAGCATATGCAGCTCTTCTGGTGCACATAAGTGGTTTGACATGAACCTGCAGAGAGCTCCCAGGCAGCAAAGGTGGAGATGCCAACATCCAGAAACTGTGATGTGAGGAGCCAATGTGGCACCACTACCTTAGTTTTAATACTGCATCTCTGCAGTGGTACCTAGGAAACTCACTTTGCAAAAATGTGACCTGCTCTGCCTTCTCTTACAGTTTGTCTGTGTGAGTGGATCACTGCTGTTTCAATACTTGTTCAGTTTTTGTGTGATGCAGTCATGTAAGTGGTTTTGGGAGGGCAAGGACATATCTGTACAAAGAGATTTAAGTGCTTGTGCAGTTTTACACTTGTGCAGGTTAACATGCCCCATCTCAGCTTGGAGCTGCATTACAGTTCATGAGATGTTCACAAGTACAGATGACTCAATTCAACTGGCTGCATTTTCTGATTTTGGTTTTTTTAATGTTCCATCTCACTTTGTGCAAGTGCTGCTGAAGGAGTTTTGTGTAGGTGGAATTACTTAAAGGTTAGTAAGGGTGATGTCACGTAATGGGACTGTTTGTTTGGACTCAACAGGATAGCTAAGCAGTAAAATATGTCTGATTTCTTTCTTCAAGCAAAATTGATGTGAAAAAGTTCTCAAAATACAGAGTAGTTCACACAACACATGGAAAAGATTAACAGTAACAGAACAGTTCTGATATTAGAGAACCAGTTTTATGCACAAAATTATATGTACAAAACAAAGCCCAACACATTATGTTTATCCACCCTTACTCAAATGGTTTTACTTCCAAGAATAATTAAAATGTTTATGTTTAATAATTAAATAATTAAAGTGTTTGTGTTTACTCCCAAGTGCATTAAAGTGTTTTGGGTTTTTCCCAAAATCACAGGAATTAAGATGCTTTCAATTAATTGGTGCCCTAACTGTTAAAAAAGTGAAGGTGAGTCTCTGAGAAAGACCTTCAAAATAGATTTAATCTTTCCTTGTAAGTTTGTAACTTCTTTGTTCTTTTTATGTGCCAGTATAAATTTTAAGAGAGACATCCCTTAATCAGGTCCCAGACAAGTGTCTCTTTGGGGACATATACACAAATGGCAGGGATTGGTTCTTTTCTCTCTACTGAAGGGTTAAGGAAGATTGAAGAGAAAAAGAACAGAAAGATGTGAAAGAATAAAGTAGATAGGAAAGTTGAAAAAAAGAGGAAGGGGAGAGGTAGGTGAGAAAGAAGACATGAAGGAAGGAAAATAGTCTGAGAGGAAGGAACTGAGAAGCCTCAAGGGAAGTAATCTTTGACACTGAGAAAGTTATCATTTTCAGTATGATTCTTCTGGGACTAGCATGTGAGGCTGAAAGAGCCCCAAGTGTGTGAGTTGAGATGCTCTGTGGTTGGGTTTCTCTTGAGGGGTGGGTATTGTGTGTGCAGGATACTCCCCTCAGCTGGGTGAGACACGTCACAAGGGTGCAGGTTGTACCAAACACGTGTCTGAGCTGCTGGAAACCACTCACTGCCAAAGTTCCTTTGTGTGCTGAAAGTGACCCACTGGAAACAATAATGCACTCTGATGCAGAATTGAATAAATCCTCTCCATGAAAGCAATCTTACTGCTAGGCTATGGAAAAGAAATGAGGAGAAAAACTTCCCAGACTAGCTTAAGAAAATAGTTTTTATTTTTCAAAATTCAAATAGAAGTTTTCTTTATTCTTGATAAGTCTGACTGTTTTTTTCCCCCCAGACAACATGCTATTAAAGTGAGCTGCCACTCCACTGTCTACTGCTTCCATCCAGGTCAAAGATTTATGTCTCTGAGGTACTCTGACAACAGCCTGGGTTTCTTACCTGGGAGTAAAATGATAGGACACAAGTATATTTCAGAGGATCAGAGAAGAGAAATAAGATATTGAATGTATCTATGCAAAGTTACACAAAACCTGCAAATTCTTAGCAGTCCAGTGAATGAACACTTTGACAGGACAAGGCAAGAGTATTTCTGGCAAGATTCTATTTAGGATGAGCAACTTTTTACTGAGGGTTAATCAGCAAATTAGTCAAAATATCTTTGTTACTTTCCATACCCATGTTTGCACACCAAGCCTTTGTGATTCAGCACAGAAAATCTAAAAGCCACATTTGCAGAATCACTTCCTTGGGTATAATCAATGCTGCAGTCATGCTCTCAATTCACACACGGTGACTGAGGTGGCAGAGTAGCAGTGGACTGATGTATGTGAAGATTGATCTTTTTCCATGCTTTGCTCATCATTTTTGAATAGCCACGTTGATATGTTGCTTTGCTTGACTGCTGGCATCTGTCTCTGTCTCGGGGTGGGAGGGACAGTGCAGATCTGCTCATCTCTGAGGAAAGATGGGATGTGCATTTCAGGGGACCAGAACCATTACACTGCTCTGAGGTGCACTAAAATAATGTTCTTTTTCTATATCCCTGTGACCTCCTCTCCCTGGTTTAGCTGCTCAGCATTCTAACTTACCCCTACTCATGGTATTTGCATGAACCTACCTCTGTGTGACTTTGGACAAATTTTTATTTCTCCCAAGATGCCTATACAGTACCATGGTAATATAAAAGATAATTTGCTTTAAAAAAAAAAGCAGGTTTGGTTTTTTTTTTGGTTTTTTTTTTTGGTAAGCCCTTTCCTATTTTAATGCTTCCTATAACAGGTGAGGGTACTTCTGTTATAAACATAGTTTCCCAGGCATCTAGAATTGTAATTTAAGATTGTAGTGATATATTGTGGATATAATTTTTTTGTCTTGAAGTTACAGAGTATTCATCATGACTTAAAGGAAAATAGCTTCCCATTTTTTCCCTTAACTGTATAAGGTTTTTTAGCCTTTTTTTTTTTTAACTCCTGGGAATTTGCAGTTTATGTGGCATGGGTAAGTGGAAGTTAAATATCCTAGTAACCAGTGGAGAGGGTGTCCAGTCATTTTTTGTTTCTGGTGGTACCGCTGAGAATTCTCCCTCTTACTTGTCATAAAAAGTCTTGTGCAGTTCCCCTCTTCCCTTAGGCTTTAATCCAGCAAAACACTTCCAATACTGAGTGGTCTCATTTGCTTTCAGTAACAATATTCACAGACTTAACATAAAGCATGTGTTGGAGTGCTTTCCTGGGTCAGGGGCTGCTTTACTTGAGCTGCATATCAAGTCTGCTTGTAAGCTATTCTAGAAGTTTCACAAACCCACAGTACCAGTTCTTCATTGTGCTTAGTCTTTTTGTACAGCACACATGTGTAGATCACAGGTTAATGAAAACACACAGATGTGCACCTAGCTGTGCTCCTTGGAGCTGAGATATTCAGGGAGTCATTTTTTATTGCAGAGAACAAACTGCCTTTTTTTCCTCCAATTCGCTGTGTTTCGTTTTGAGATTTCAGAATGACAGCTTAGGGAAATAATCAATAAGGTAATTAAAATAGCCAGTCTTTGCCTACAATTGTTCAGGTTGGGCAAAGTGATGAGTAGTGAATTTCCCACTGAAAGCACCAGTGGATACTAACATTACTTGAACCTGATGCCTAGTTTGCTGAGGTCTCACCATCTACCTTATTTATTTTTTAAAATCTTTTTAAAGTTGTCATAACTTTACAAAGGGTTGAGAAAATAACTTTGGAATGAAGAGACAGGTTTGGGCAGCCCTCTCTCGTGCCAGCAGTAAGTTAAGGGCACCCCACATCTGACCCCATTGCCTCTCCCTGCAGCATCTGGAGCTCTGCCCACACAGGACACGGTGTGGGCTGGCTGCCAACAGCCACAGCAGCCCTGCCCTGGGCAGGTTTCTGCCCTGCAAGGACCTCTGAGAGGTTTTGCCTCCTCAGACTCTTGGTATCCATCCCTACACAGGGTGTAGCCCAGGGTGGTTTGTGCCCAGGCATGCTGCAAGTATGTCTAGGCTGCAGCTTGGGGATTAGGGCAAGGAAAATAGCAGAGGCACTGGGAGGCACCCACCAGAAGAGTGATAAAGTGATAGCTCCTGCCCCTGTCAGCAGATGTGACACAGGGCAGTGACACTCCCCAAACACCAGAACAAACCACAGACACATCTTGTGCTCCAGAGGGCAGAATTAAGGATCCATGTGACACAGATAGGGAATTGGTCTCAAGGTCAACTGTTCCCTGAGTCATTTGAGGTGGTAACCTATGCTGATCTCACCTTCTATTTTTGCCATTTGTTAGTAATATTCTAATGAGAATTAACAGCTTTGGTGTGATACTTGGGATATCTTATGTTTGAAAGCAGTTATCTGGAAATAATTAACTGACAAAGAGACTTCAGCTAAGATTTCAGTTAGACAGAAAAACCCTCACCAAAATCCTGGGCACAAAGTGGGTTTTCATCCCATATGTATTGTGCTGACTGCACTTTAAAATACCCCACAGAAAAAATTTCCCACTTAAAAAGAATCAAAACAAACTAAACCAACCTTATTAATAGTTAAACATTTGTCTTAAACGTTTCAATTTTCTATTTTATCAACAACTATTGTGGTTTTCAGTTGACACCTTAGCTGAAACTCAAACCTGAAAATTCTGTTCCAGTTCTCAATCTTTCAGATATTTTGATTTTTATACTGCATGTTTCAGTGGCCACAGTTCCTCAGTGGGGAAGATGTAATCGCTCTTTTGCACATTTGAAGAACTGCTTTGTCCTCACAATTTCCAAAATAGAAAAAGCACTTTTAAACCAGGTTTTTCTTTCCTTGAAATTGCCTTTATAAAATCAGATTTAAAAAAAACAAAATTTTTTAAAAAAATCTTGATTTAACTCAAAGAGTTATTTAGAGCTGGGACACTACCCTGCATAATGACAGTGCAGCTGTGGTGTCTTGTTCTGCAGGAAACTGAAATAGAATCAGCCTCTACTTCCTGCAAAACCTCCTGTGCTCTCTAGGGCAGCTAATCAGAAGTCTTAGCAGCCTCCACCAGCCACTAAACCAATTCTAGTTCTGTCAATACAGGAGGAATAATTATTTTACATACTACTGGGCATGGTGCTGGTGACCCAGAAGATGATGTGCCCCTGACTTTTTTTGAGGCATACATAACATTTGATCATTTGTATCAACTGAGGTGATGGGGGAGACAGTTTCAAAATGTGTTACTGTGGTTAAAATTCTAGTTTTACTAAGTTTGTTCTTGTTGAATTTTCCAGTATTTTTCACTGCTTGTTGTGGTTAGGACAGTGTTGAAATTAAACAAGACAGAATCTTTATAGTCCTCTCTTCTTGTTTTGTAATGTGCTATCTTTGGCAAAGAGAATTATGTCTAATTCCTTCGTGATGAAATGTGTCTATAAAATGTGGTTTGCAAGGTTCTCCTATCATCTTTCTGAATTTGAGATCTTTGTTTTCTTTTTAACTCAAACTAACATATCCATTCCAAAATTTTGTGTCTACTGACATCTCCCAGAAAGGGACAAACTTTGTGAGGGTGAAGGTGCCACAATAAGACTGAGTTAAGCTGCACATTTAATATGATTAATGAATTGCATTACATAATTCATTACATAATGAATTGTTTAGCCAAACAAGTGTGAGGAATTATGGCAGATGCTCATGCAGATTCAGCTGGGGAGGCTGTGTGGGACTTGGTGCAGAAGATTAGTCTTGGCCTCTGTTAAGATAAAGAAAATGGTGTGTTAATTAATGCATTTTAGTCAATGATTTTTAAACAGCATTTTTGTGTTTGTCTCAGAGGTGGTTTGAATATTTTACATTAGAATCAGTTGAATAGCTGACCATGGTCTGTTAAACCTATCTCAAAGATGTTAAACCTTGTCTCTGCATTAAGACAAAAATAAAAACACACTTCCTTTCAGTCCCATCCCAGCTAGCTGGGTATTTACCTCAGGCTTGTCATCATTACCCACAAAATGGGAAATCACTGCCTCTAGCTCAGTGATTAGTGTGAGCACCCCCTAAACCAAACAAAAAGAGAACATTAGCTAAGTCTGGTGAACCAGCCTGTTAACATTTTAAACTAACTTGCTGTTTTTTCTGAGGTGGATTAGGAGAAGTTCCTGTGAAGCAGGTCTCCCAGCAGAGCAGTCTATGTTTGTGACACACACTTTGTAACTTTGAGGGAGTGATTTCCAGATAATAACAGATTGGAAATAGTGGGGAAGAGAAGATGTGTTTGTCAGTGTCACCAGTGTTTGTCACCTGAAGGGTGGCCAGATATCTGTGGTCCCCAGACCCCAGCTTGATTTGTGTGGGAAGGGAGACAAGAGGTGCTGAGAGGAAGACAGAGATGGGATGTGTGGAAAGGAACAGATTTATTTGTGAGGGCGTTTATTCATGATTTCTGCCTTGCACCCACATAAGTGTTCCATTTGCTGTGTGCCTTTGTCCTGAAGCATTCATCCTGCCTCTTCATCTTACTGACCCTTGTGTCTGCAGCAGCTGAAGTAGCAGCTTTCCCTAGCTGATGCCTCCCTGATAGCCACCTACTTTAAATCAAGCCAGAAAGTGTTTGGGAATTTTGCTTCTGCTGTTCTTCCTCTCTCTCTCTCTACATCACCTCCAACTATATTAATGTTGGGAGTCTAAGGAGGTAAAGCCAGATGTTTGAAACACAGATAAGAGGACAGGACGTTTATGCCTGGGGAAAGCAGGGGTATATATTTTTAATTTTTTAAAATATTTTTTTCTCTTAGTTGCACAAATCCTGCCACTTTAAGGTGGGAAGTTTATTCACTTTTAAAGAGAATAGCAGCTCTTCCATTGGGTATGCCTGCAAAGCACTGTAAATTCTTTATGCCTTCATATGCCTTCAACCATTCTAATGCTATTTCATTCTGAGATCAAGGGCTGTGCTGGGGCAAAAATTTTTCTCATTGGCAATTTAAAGAGGATCTGAGAAATACATGCATTCTGAGTTGTCACAGCATAACCCCAGATTATCTGAAGGTTTGTGAGAAAGACTGAACAGAGATACAAACATGGGAAGAAAGAAAGCCTCCTACACGTGATTCTTGCTGTCCTTGAGTCAGATAGATGAAAATCATGCCCATGTCATGTCTATATCATATCTGATCTAGTTAAAGCCTTGAAGAGTTGATACCCTAGTGTTCACCTTAACCTGAATGACAGAATCTTTCCTGGAGTTGACATGAGCAAATATATCAAGAAGAAGATAAATTAATCACTCTGGTGAGCTTCATTAGTACCATCATGGGCAAAAATGAGATTGGATCTCTCACACTAACCAGGAATCCATTATGCTGCTCCTGTGGAGGGTTGTGCTTGAGGGAAGAATAGATAAGAATGAAGAAAGTAGATTTGGGAAGTGAAAAAATTTTGATGCTAAGTGAATTCAGGGGGGAATAATTATTGGGATAGATGACTGTGTTCTGTATTCTAAAAATAAAAGTATATTTGCTCTCTGAATTCACCATATAAACATGACCCTGAGATTCATCTGGTTTATGTAACATTTCATCCAGCAAATCAAGATAAATTTATAAGAACCTCTGGAAAGAGTAGAAGCTCCTAGAGGAAGTTTGAGCCCTGACCTTTTCTCTGTCTGTATAGATCTGATCACTGCTGTATTTGCAGAGCACACAGAGCAAAGCCACCCTTTCCTGCACGTCACCAATAGCAGCTGCCTCAGTGTGCATGCAGTTCTACAGGGATTATGCAAACCAGTGACTTTGCACACCAAAGAGCAAAACCTGATAAGAAAGTCAGATTAGTTGTATGGCCTCTAGAAGACCTATCTAGCATTTTCTACTGAAAGTGTGTCAAAAAGGTACCACTGCTTTACTTGCTTTAACAAAAAAAAAAAAAAAAAAAAAAAAAAAAAAAAAGTATGTGCTGTTATGTGGGGGTGGAAAGTTCACAGCAGACTGAAAAGAGAAGATATGATTTATCTGGTTTCCAAATACCCTGAGTAGTTGCTGGTTACCTGAGCTTGGCATAGCAGCCTTCTCTTTCCTTGTGTCCTAGAGCACAATGCTCTGTGGTCTCCAGAAGTTCCACATTGGTGGGTGGTAATGGAAGCTCTTTTTTTCTCCCTTCATTAAATGCCTTTGGTGAAATGCATTCCCATTATTTTGGCTGTATATTTTAAGTTCCATCATTTGCAGTATCTTCTGAATATCCCTTATTCTGGGGAAACCTTTTTATTAAAACCACAAATAAAACACATGTGCTGGGTCACTTGGCACTTGTAGGAAAAAGTGGAGACTAGTGTATTATGTGTTGGAGGGGTGACAAACTAACAGAGGCTGTAGCATGCAGATATATGGTAAGGTGAACTACAGATCCTTGTTGGAAGCAAAAACTATGAAAGATGAGGAACTCTAAGAAAGCAAAAGCAGTCACAAAGGAGTTATGTACCAAACAGTGAGAAGTGGGATTTGTGAGTTGTCATGCTTTTGTTTTGCCTTAATATTGGTTTTAGAGCCTTCTTGGGAGAGGAGTAAGAAGAAGATATAAAATGAAATTAATCTGATCATCTGTCAAAATGTTTAAGTGAAGAAAAATATATGGAGGTCTGCCTGAATCATCAAAAAATTTGATGGACTGGGTTTTCCTCTGTGACTAAGGAGTTATATAGCATGACTGCCAAGTGAGAAATTGCCTATTGTTCTTTGTTGAAAGCTGGAAACAAAAAGGTAACCACATTTCTGAACTTTCTTATTTTCTTGAGATATTCATGCTCAATATAAAGTACTATTACTTCAGCTGCCCAGGGCTCTCAAGGCTTTTTTAGCTTGTAGAATGGGCTGATATAATTACCAGTATTGAAAGAGGTCATATTCTTGTTTTAAACCATAGAGAGGGCTCAGGGCAGAAGCACATACATGGCACAGACAGCTGTACAACCCCATCTGTCACTGAAAAGGCCCCTTTTTATTCCAGGTCTAGAGGGACCTCTGGCTGTAATGGCTTTGGGACAGCCAGCTTAAGCACTGAAATCTGAGCTCTTCACTCTGTGAATGTGTCTCTAGGTAAAGGATCTGCTTTTCAAATATATTCATTGATTTTTTTCTGTAGGTCACACCTACAGTAAGTCATACACACTGGGGAAGTAGAGGACTTCTTGCTTCACCAGAAAATTCTCCAAGCTTCTCCCTCCTTGCTGTAAATTGGGTATTGATGCCTTTTCTCACACACAGTGAAGTCAGATGGCCCCACAGAAAGTCTGAAGCAGTGTTTATTAATGTACACTCTAAGGAGAAAGCTACATTGCTATTTCACATTCTCTCTGTTAAACTGATGCTGGGTTTTCCATTCATGCCCATGTGTATGGCTGTGTTCTGGACCCCACCAATAAGGAGTTATCTTCTTCCACCTCTTGGCAAAGCAGAAGGAAGAGAATTTGTGAATGATTTTTAGCAGAAATTGCACCTTCCATACATTTCAGACATTTGGGTGAATAAGCTGTGGCTAATACTGATTTTGCTATGTGATGTCAGAGGTAATGCAATTGCCCAGAGAGAATTGTGAGTGAAGATGTTGCATCAGGTTATCTCAATTTTGCCTTCTAAAGCATTGAGGTTAAGCCACATGTGGCACTGACTATTAACTGTGGTGTTACTTGTACACCAGGATTATGAATGCTAATGAACCTGCCTGTTGACCACTATAGAACTGTTGTTTGATATGAATCCGAATCATCTTTCTTCTTTATCTCTGCTACAAGAAGTTTTTTGATCAGGAGAATTAAAACCTGGCTTTCCTGCTGTTAAAAACCATGAGAGGTCCAGAAGCATATTTAGTAAAGTTTACTGGAGTATATGGAGGCAGAATTTGTGAGAGTAGCAAGGTAGGAAGAGATGGAAGAATTTAAAAGAGGGCACATCTCTCACCTACTACAGAGAGAACTGATTCCTATCTTCTGACTGATAGGGCAAAAATGTCATGATGTAATAAAATATTCCAGAAATGCAGGACAAGAGCTTTTCTGAGATGGTGGGTATAGACCTGACTTGACTGAATGTTGCTAGTGTTTGCTAACAAGTGAAGTGATTAGCAGATCTGGGGTACAGGGAAGGGGCAACACTAGCAAATAAAAAGGTGTTTGCCTTTGTCAAGCAACCAAAGACTTATGAGGAAAACAAAGCTAGGGAATACAGCTTGAAAAGCATTCCTTTGTTGGAAAGCATTTGGTGATCATTGGTATTGATGCACTAAAATAAAGATACTGGGGTTTTTTTAGTTTTCCACCATCAGGTAGTGCTTCTTTCCTCTGCCTTTACAATTTTTTGCTATCTTTTTTCTTTTATATCCACACTTACTATTTCCAAAGGAAAAGCAGTAGCTGCCTAAAGTGGCTAAGGAAGATGTTTACATTTCTCTGCATTCCTGATGTTAGTTAATATTTAGAGGAGCCATTCTTGAGGCTCCAGAGGAGCCTATACTTGAACACAGAGCTTTCTGCCAAATACATCTGGCAGAAAGGTTACCCAGGTATTTGGTTTTGAATACAAGCACCTGCTTGAGGCTGAAATGTTGACATTTGGTATCTTTGCATGTGGTGTGTTTGCAGCTTTGCTGTATACACAGTGCATGCATGTTGTGCTGGTAAATATTTCTTCACTCTCTGTCCTGGAGTCCAAAATTGTTTAGCTGCAGAAAAGGGAGAATTAGCAATAGCAGTGCACTCTTCTGTTCCAGCAGTGATAAACATTTGACTGTCATTATGTTCAGCTTGGACTATTTTGTAAATACTCTGAGCTCTCCATATGTGAGTAGTCATCACTATAGTAATCCAGGTTTGTCTTGCAAATTTTTATCCATAAAATTAAACCCACAGGCCTTAATGGGACAAAATGTGTGAGGAAAGGATACCAACAGGCATAGCTGAAGAAACAGGCCCTTAGAATATGATGTAGCATTTAGAGCCCAAGATAATAAAGTATAGTGTTGCATAAATATCTCACTAATAGGAGGTAATGTGTTATGAAAATTAAAGTGCCATTCTTGAAGTACTGGACTGTGTGATACAGAGTTGTTGGGACATGCAGTGGCAACAAACACATGCTCTTCAGATGGAGCCAAACTACATTTTGACAAACTTTAAGTATTTAAATTTTCATAGTTTTTCTTTAAAATTATATGTTAGACAATGAGTATGAAGCAGCTGTCGTATTCCTGATGGAAGTAAAATTTCTACATTTGTATTCAAAGCTCACAGTGCCTGTCAGGAACATGTCAGTCAAAAACATCTGTAACTTGTGGTGCATTAAAAAGTTCTAAACACACACCTTTTATAAGGTTAGTTTTCAGCCTGATTTGGAAGTTTCTAAAGATTTCAAAGTTGAGGTTTTTATTGAGGCTTAGGTTCATCCCTTATAAAAAATACAAAATTGAGGTTAAGTTTTCAGGGAGGAGCTCTTTGTTGGCCCTTGATCCTTCAATCTGCCCTCCTGCACAGATGGGTGAGGGCTGGGGAGCAGGATGGCAGTGCTGGTACCCATGTGCTGGGTCATTAAAGTCAGCATCAGCAGAGGATGTAGGGCTCAGGTGTCCCCTTGGTGGGATACACAAGTAAATTATTTATACAAATAAATAGTCTTCCAAGACAATTAGCAGCCATAAAATGAAGTGTGCTGTATGCTGGTCTGTCTCTCTCCCTTGCTTACAGAGCCAAACTCTTTTAACAGGGGTGTAAGTGGGTCACTTGTTTATTGGCCCTGCCAAATCAGAAATTGCACTTTGGCTCAGTGGGAACAGATTGGTTGTGACTGCAATCATCCTTGCCACCCCTCTCTAGTGTATTCCCTTGGATAATGAGCCTTGGATGATGTAAATTAACTCAGCTCCTCTGACAGCATTGCTGGTGTCTCTTCAACAGCTGTGCTGTTAGCATGGATATGTGTGGATTAATGGAATCTTCATGTCTCCTGCATGGCTGTCATTGTATGCAGCAGTGGGGAGCAGCAACATCCTGGATGTGGGATCTTTGATGCTCTTGTTTCTGAATGAGGAGGGACTCTTGCAAACCAGCTCTGGTGTCTTTGTACTATTCAGTGTGCTCCCATTTTACAGGCACTAATGCCTGGAGGCAGGTTTTGTCCTTGAACAGGATGGGGACACAGAGATGGAGCTGTACGTGTGGTAATCCACCCTGTGCATGCTGGAGAGGGTTTGATGAGCTGCATGGAGTCAGGCAGGACCAGTTCTGAGCCTGAGCTGGCTCCACACAGAGCAGCACAGCACATCTGCATCACACTCCACATGTTCTCAGGTGCATTTCCACGTGGACAAAACCAAACTGTTCCCTGCTTGCAGTTAGAGCCACATATACACAATTTGGTGCCTGGAATAATAAGCCAGGCTGGACATTCACTGACTCAGCAGGCTTTCCATCCTCCTCACAGATTCTATTTCCATAGGCACAGAGGTCTGCCTTTGGAGCACTAAATTGTGTCCACACTAGAAAATAATACAAAGGCAATCACACCAGTTAACATTACATGACCATGGTCTGTTCAGTTTTAAAAAGTGGAACACGACTTTTATATACATGCATCCAGTTTCATTTTTGCTGCTGTGCTGCTTGATGCCCTGATCAAGACTTGGATTGAAAGGAGTAGGCTCTCCTTTGAGGCAGAGGGGAGGATACAAAGAGCAGCTGCTTCCAAGAACCGCTTTTAGAATTCCAATTTAAAGAAAAACTTTTCCAAAGCCCTCTTCAGTCTTTTTCCTCTGTGAGAAGAGCTCTTTACCCCCTCCCTCTGCATCATACATGAGCAAAAGTGCCCTATTTTTTCTGGCAGAAAGGTACTCGTTTTCTCAGAGTTTATTTTGTTTCCCATGTGCATTTAACTGCTCGGTGGAATGTTGTGAAAGGAGCTTTTCTTGAGTGTGTCTGTCAAAGGGCTGCTAGAGGTTTAGGCTGCCTGTATTACCGCAGCAGCGATTTTATGTCACTAAGTAACAAGCTATTAGCACACCCTTGCCTTTGGGGTTTGTCACACTTTGTGTGTACATGTGCTTTTTGCTAAGTCTCATCTCTCCCAGCCTGTAGTCTGGTCATTTAAAGCCAAGTTCGCAAACAGCATAATAATGCTGGGGAATCACAAAAGAGGGAGCTAATGGCTGCAGCTGCTATTGTAAACCTGATTTCCACAGGCTCAGCAGGGCTTGGCATGTCACAGGCAAGTCCAGTGAAAGGGACCCTGCTGCTGCAGCTGTGCCCCAGCAGTTGGAATTTTGTTGTCAGCCTGGACTGGCAGCTGGGCTGGGCCCCAGGGGAGCCTCACATGCTGAATTAAATGGTGGTGTTTTGCTGTGCAGGAGCCTGGATAGACTCAAGGATCCAGGTGAGCACTGGGAAGTTTCAGGGTTTGCCCTCCAAGACAGGACATCCCAGCTCCAAAGGCAGGAGAGGAGAATGTGAGCATTCATTTAATGCCAAGCTCTGTGCTTCTGTGAGAGCTGAAGGAATCCTCCTCTTGAGTGAGAGACTGCCTGTGCCAACTCAAAATTGGTAGTGTCCTCCTTAGGCTTCTTTCAAACGTGATTTTCTTAATGGGAGAAGAACTCCTTGTACTCCAAATGCTTTCTGAGTTCCTGCTACTGCTGTCCTACCCAGTAATTCTCCTTCTTGTATGTAATCTCCCTTGATGCCTGCTATTTGCTGTCAGGTCCAAGGATAGGTTCAGGCTTTCAGTAATTTCCAGAAAATACTGAATGGACCATGGAAGGACTAAACAGTTTTCTTTTGTGCTCTTCTGTGCCTCTTCCCCCATGTCATTGCTGTGCACTCCATGTAATGTGAGAGAGTCTGTGCAGTCCCAGGGCATAGATCTCCTACCTGAAATAACATTTCAGTTGTTTGGAAGCACCTGTGACACTGAGACTGAAAAGGGAGGCTCAGTTCCTCTCCAATAATGTCTTGGGTTTCTAGCAATCACGTAGTTCTATCCTTGTAGGTGCTCTGGCCATGCTGTGACATTTCATGTTGAAGAGGAAAATATTCTTGAGACATTTTGACAACCAGGCTAGCACTTCCCTGGACTTATATGGGTTAGGATGTGCTGGTGGCTTTCCTTTCCCCTTTTCTGGTCTCAAAATGTGTATCAGACACCAGCTGGTGCTATCTAGTGCCCCTTGTTAGAAAATTTAGGCCCAGAGTGTTGTGATTTAGATCTCTCCCCATTTCAGGCAAATTTGAAATTGCCTTAAGGATAATTAAGTCCTTATAAACTGGCATCAGCAAGGAGAAAGTCTATCCAAATGCTTCCTGGAGTGTGGGAAATGATTTGGCAATTGCATAAGCTAACTAATCATTTAGCACAAACACACTGCCCTGCCAATATGAATTCCTGTATTTACAGATAACCCACAGCATATGGCATTTCTTGTCTGGCAGATATTATGGGTGAGGCTCAGGTTATTACAGTGGAGGAGAAGGAACCCCAAACAGAAGGTGCAAACCTATAGGAAGTAGGTAAGGCTGTTTACATAAGTAAGAGATTTTTTTTTTTTTTTAATGAAAATACTGGAGTTGCTCTATAGCAAGGGTCTGAATTACAGAGCAGAACCTCCTGTGATTCCTCTGATCTGTGTTGTGTATTATTTGAACACCCCACAACTGCATTTGTCTTGGTCACACATTTTGCCTTTCCTTGCATTGCTGGTGTAAGCACTATCTCTCCTAGTGCATAGATCCATCCAGACCCAGTTGGTATAATATAGAAAAGCACTAAAATTGTAAACATTTAAATATATCCAAAACTCTGTCCTTATGTGACTTTCTCAAGGTCTCCAAGGAAGCCTTCTGTAGGGGAGGAACAGATTCTGATGAGTTGCAGGGGACAATTTATGTGCGCCAAAAGCATGGGGTGCATTTGCCAGCACTGAGCCAAGGAGCCTGGCAGGGAATTGGTTCAGTTGGTGGCTGAGTCCTACCAGACCAGCCTTACATCAGAAAAAACCACTCTGTTGCCCAGATCAAGCCAGAGACTCTGTAATGCTCCTCATGCAGAAAATGAACAGCAGTTGCCCAGTGCTGCTGGCCATGCATCCTCCTCCCTGCAGGTAGCAAGCTGGAATAAAGGCTCCACTCCACTTCTTAAAGACTTGCACTGAGAGGCATTGACTCATTTCCACAGAGAACTGAGGGATTTCAGCTCTCCTTAAAATCAAGTCAACCATCACTGGATCAGACTCTTAGCCCTTCTAGTAGCAGGGCAACTTGAAATAAGGCAGTATGGCTTGGTGAGGAAGGAAGTGCAGAGATGTTGTATTTAATCCATAAAGTATTTTTGGCCTTTCACTGAAAACACAGCTGGGGGTTTGTGAAGGGCTGAGCACTTTTTTTCCTCCCTAAAACCTTTTTTTTTTTTTTCCTAATTTTATGTGTGGGAAAATTTGAAAGTGTTTAAAGGAAACAAAACATCTTTTAAAAATGTACATCTATACCGAAAAACATAAAAGAAAGTTCTGATGAAAAATTTCTACCAGCTTCTACTCACTAATTGAAATTAGCAATAATTCTTAATTTAAAAAATCTCAAGCACCTTAAAAAGCTTAAAAATTTTCTTTCTGATTGTTTTTTTGTCTGGCAGTTCTTATGTGATCAAATCAGTTCAGCTCAGCTTCAATTAAGAAGACAAATGTATTGAGACTCCCAACAAGGCTGCCTGTCAATAGCAGGATTATATGATCCTGCCATTTGACTCTGTGTGTGCTCTTGGTGAGGCTGATAATTTCATCAGCCTCCCTGAAGTTGCATTTCATTCTCCATAAATTCTTTAGTGCCTCTTTAAGCCCCTTGTATTGGAGCACTTTGTCTTCTGGAATGTCCTGGTTTGATCTGTCACTGTGGTGCCATGTCACATTCAGTTACTGTGTGTGTCTCACCAGGTGCAATGCAATGCTGGCTGCCAACATAACTAATTGTGAGTGAGTCTTGCTCCTGGGGCAGTTTGCTGGAAAACTCAGCTGGGAATGCTGGTTTCAGAGTATGTGCTCTTTGCACTGTCTTGGTGTCAGTGAAATGCTTCATTATAGAGTGATATAATAGAACAGTGGGCTGTGTCCATACTGGCAAACTCTTGCCCAACTCCCATATTTTTCAGAACAGCACCCACAGCTGTGACTGCCTCAATTTCTGCTCTGTTCATGCTTGTTCTTTTCAAGCCAGTGTCCCACTTCTGCTGTCTGAAACGGCTCCTTCTGCCTTTTTATCTCCCCTGGTCCTTCCACTCCTTGCTCCATGTGCTCCCAGTGCCATGCCATAATGCTATCAGAGGTTTTCACCACTCTGCTGCTGCCCCTGCCCAGCACTGCTGCTGGGACCAAGTGAGCAAGCCCAGCAGAGCAGGTTCAGCTTGATTTGATGCCTTCCTCTCAGCTCTAGTGTGCTTCATCTCTTGGTGATGTGAGCACAGCTCCACTTGCAGCTTCTGCAGCTTCTAGCACAGACATTTCATTCTGTGCCAAGCATGTCAGTGTGACAGCCAAATTTAGCATGCCAGTCACTGATACAGCTTCCCCTGATACAGTTCAGTAGAGAGAGTGGGAAATTGTGGCAAAATACTCTGTTATGTTGAATGAGAGATTGATAGTTCCATTAATAAAGCTATTGCTAGCAAATAACATGCCTCTATACAGAGAGACTGGATTGCCCTTCACAACCATCTGCCCCTTCTTTGTCTCTTTTCTGTGCTGTCTTTGAGCATTTTTCTGTAACATCTATTTGGAACACTTCTGCTTTATAGGTTCCAAGCTTATGAAACTTGAATTCTCTCTCCAAACAGAAGGAATTACACCTTGCTGTAAGCCTGCTCTGTAGCACAAAAGGTTTTGAGTTTTAAATGTTAGCTCTCTAAGTTCACCTTTGGTAGCCTGAACCACCACAAATGATGTACAGGTAGTCTGAATGATACAAACCATGCCTGATGTAAATCTTGCCCCTGTGATCAATTCTCTCTTTTCTGCCTGAGTGGCATCATAAGCAGTGTTGTCACCTGAAGTATCATCCTTTGCATCTGAAAGAGCAGTACATGAAATGAAAGGTTGTCGTTTGCAGATGATCTTCAGTCAGGTCACACTGCCAGCTCCATCACTTGTCACACTGTGAGATGCTTCTCTCCCCCCTCCCTGCCCCCAGCCCCATACTGTGGGCTTATGTGCAATAACACACTTTGGGTTTTCTTCCTCCCCAGTTTCTCAGCCTAAAGTGCTTTGGAAATACATTTGTGAGACCATTTTCTTTGAGACCACAGTTGTTAAAAAGAAGTGATTTCTAATGGAAATGGAAAAATTTGCCTTATCATTCCCTTATCCTCTCAGGATCTGCAGCCAAAAGAGGAACATTTAATATGCAGTGCTGTGAGGAAACTAGAAGAGCTACAGTCATGTAGCTCATTTATTTTAAGGATATTCTCTGCCTTTTTAACAGCTAGATGTGATGCTGTTAATAAACACAAAGAAGCTGAAGGAGAAGCTGAAGTTTAGAGAGAAACAAGACTTATCCTGAACTTCAGCTGGACATACCCCCATGCTTCATATAGATTTGAACCTTCCTTTCCCTTCACTGTCTTCCCAAATACCAGAGTGCTTTTACTTGCTAAGACTCAATTTTTAAAATATTCTTTAGCCTCAAGCATATAGACATGGTTCTGAAAGGGAAGCATGAAAATTTGGGAAGGGTTTTCTTGAATTTCCTCTACACCAGCTACTAGTTCCTTTTCTTAGGAACTTATTACTGAGTACAGACCTGCCTGAGAACTGAAACTTCAATTTGTTTTAGTGTGTATATTAACCACCATGCTCTGCATTGTATGTCTGATTATGGTTTTATCACTGTCATTTCCAAGTCTTTTCTCTGTAAAAGAAACCCACCAAAGTACTAAGTACCTGCAAGAGAGTATAACCATTAGTTAAGAGTTTTGGGCAAGTACATTTTGACCCTGAAGCAATACAGTTTTAAAAATAGTGTTCTTTGGGTCTATTCCAGGAGATGCAACAATAGCTGTGAGGAACAGAGTAATGGTTTAACTTCCTGCATGTGCCTACACACTAAGTGTTCTATCAGTACTGATAATTCTCAAGGTCATGGGCATCTTCTGTTCTGAGCTTAGTCTGCTTTTGCTACCAAAGTGGGATGGCAGCTGTGTGCATGTGTGCTGTGAGTGCAAATGGAATTCAAAGCACACTGTGCACCTGATTTTCAAGGGCAAAGCTGAAACTAAGTCCTCTCTTGTTTTGCTTTTCACTTAGAAAGGAAAAAAAAAAAAAAGAGAGAAAGCTGGGGAGTAATCCGACAGCTAAGCTTTGTTATTGTATTATTTACTGTAAAAAAACCATAATACTAACCACAAGTAGCTTTGGAAATATTTAATTACCTCTTTCATCAAAAGAATTTGACACACAAATAAAGGAAGAATCAAAGGGATGTGAAATGCAATGGACAACTGTTACAAATAAACAGGCTTGGGGGCCTTGGATGAACTGAACTTTTGGTATTTGGTATTAGATCTCTACAGGCCTGTTTTGACATTTTAAACCTTTTAAAATTTCAATAGATTAGTTCTGTTTGTTTTATGATTTGTTTGAGGATGGCATGGTTTGAGGGTTATTAGGTAGAAAAGCCCAGGGAGTGACAGATGTGATAGAGAGGTATGGGATAAGAAGAAGGTTTTACCGTGACTGTTTTTCTCTCTTTTAAGTAGAATGACTGTCATTAAAGGTGAGCAAGTATCATTTAAAGAATGGGAAGGTTTTCAAGTGTACACTCACCTACAACTGCTTTACAGAATGCCTGACCCCTTTTCTCTTACCACAACAGATTTATTTCCTAAAAAGCTTTAGTTCTGAGGAAGGAAAGTGTTATAGACACTCCTGCCAACATCTATCCATCTGTGAATCCTGGTGTGAATATTTATGTGTTTGAATCAGAACATGGGAGGGCTGCCTGTGGCCTGGGAATCCTTTGGTCAGGAAGCAGATGGCTCTGTGGCAGCAAGGAGCACACCATGAGAGTTGCTGGGACTGCTCAGGAATAAACTCTGAATGTGCTGTGCAGTCTGGGGGAGAAGTGTGTCCAGATAAATGAGTTTTTCACTATCTGCATCTCTAAGTTGGGCTGTTTCATTACATCAGTTGTACCCTTGATATGCAAAGTCAGCCATGTGTTCTGAATATGAACAGGTGCCAGTTAGGTTGGATGCAGCAAAATAGCAAACTCCAGGTGTGGAATGGCTGTTGAGTACTAAGTGGTACATGTTCTAGATTTACTAAAAAACAAAAAAATTGTCTTGTTCTGTACTTAATGACAACACTGCTAGAGTATCCTGGCTATTTCAGTAGTTGGCTTGTCCCATGCTCCAGTCCCAAGGACTAGAAGTTCAGTTTTCTCTGAAAAATGTTGCCTCAAATTTGGAACCCATTCTGTTCTGCCATGTCCATTATATTTATGGCAGACCCAATTTTGCTATCACCAAAACTTCCCTTACATTAGACATTTGGCATCAGTCACCTGCATTATATGTTATGTTTTAACCTCTCCAACTTTAGATAGCCCCAGACACGTTTCTGGGTCCTTTTATCTATTTATTATTTTGGATATAAGTTATAATTAAAATATACATGTATGTGATAATGCTTTTGCTAGAGACTAAGCATAGCATTTTAAAATCTAATATCAGGATAGACAACAGACAAAGAAATGCTTCCCTTTTTAAGAGCATTTTTAAGAGCAAATCAGTTGTCTTGTGCTGGGTCAGCATTGGAATTCCTGGATCTTAAAATGCAAGCATGTCCTTCAAATGAGATATTGTTTTCTTTGTAGGTGACCATGAAATTCAATGCATCTTTCACAGTCTGAAATTGCATAAACACAAGTTATTGTAAAGGAAGGACTGGGCCAAGGTGCTATTTTTAGTGAGTATTTTGAGTGCTGGGATGGTATTTTCTCATATAATAATAATGATGGTGATTGGAGCTTGCTTGCCTTAAGCTGGTTTCGATCATTAATTCATCTATAAATTGAGTCTGAATGCAGATTGAACTCTGGGTGGAGAATTATTTCACACAGTTTTTCCTCTTCTGATCTTTTATTCAATTGAGCTGGTGAGATGCCCTGCTTACATTTCCAAGGTTTTTCCTTCAACACTGACTTTGAATGAAGAACTGAAGAATGCTTTGTTGCTTTCTTTCAACCAAAACCAGTTTTCTTAATATTTATGATACCTGTTAAGTTTAAGACCAATGGAATTATTACTCTATTTTTAATACTGTATACAATGGGAGTGAAAGTTTTCTCTATTTTCTCCAGACAGGCTTGGAACTCATATTCCTGGGACATGGATAAGTGAAAAAAACAGGCTTGCAAGCCCACAGACTGAGCACTGAACCAGCCTCCTCCTTCTCCAACCAATGCCATCACCACTTCCAGAAAAACAACTGGTCCTGTAGTTTTCCCAGTGTAAAAGATTGTTCCCTGGATCCACCAAGGATCTATGGCACCAGCCCTTCCCTTATGATGCCTTTTATGATTAATGCACAGAGAAGATTTAAATGTTCTCCAGATGATTCTGTGCACAACTCAGTCCCCAGGTCCTTCAGTGAACCTTACCCCAGAACCAAGCAGAGCAATGGACTGCATTTTAAAATGTTGTGTCAAGAGTAGCTGTGCTGATAACCTCCTTCCTTTTTGCCCTCAAGAGAAGGGCAAAAAATTCAACCTTAAAAAAAATCATTTGTGCTGGGTATGAATGTCATGGAGTACTTAAAAGTTTTGTACATTTCAAATGTTTTGCAGATTGCAAAATGTCCTATGATGATCTAGGAAGGGCTCTGACACTTCAATTTTGCTCTGCAATAATTTGGCCAGGATTACTCTGTAAAACTGTAACAGATTTGAAATTAGAAAAGTGGGTACCTGAGTTCTCACCAGAGAATGTAGGAGGCACCTCAATATTTTCTTTTGGGGCAGCTGTAATGCCTTTGTTTTGCCCTGAGCTGGCTGCACTAGAAAAGAAATGTTTTTATGGTCAGATCTTTGATAGGAAAGAGTCCTCAGTTTGTTATCTAGCAGTGGTTTGCCTGTGAAGTTCAGTTTCACAATGTCTGTTTTCAGCTTCTTGGAACTCTGATGACTTTAAGATATGTATCAACCAGAAATTGTATCCCTTCTTATAGAAATTTTGCATTTTTTCACCTTTCACCAATGGCTGTGATCTTGCATTATTGAGCAAGCCACAGAACCTGAACGTCTTCCCTTTGTTTTTAATTATCCTGCCTGATGAAACAGAAGCCCATTATTTAATTATTTCTCCCACACACACCCTTGGGTATAGTCACCATTATTTTATGCAGCACGCTTCTTTCCCTTTAGATGTCCTGGATTCCTGGTTTAATCCTACAACCATAACTACTTGATTTTAGCAGGTTTTACACTGGCATTTCAAATTTTTTAAATAATGAATATTTGACAAAGAGTATAAAGCACTGAAGACCAATTTTCCTGATATCATACTGTGCAATTTAATGTAGGAGCAGCTATGATACAGCACTCACTTGCAAGAAACACTGCTTAGTCCCAAAAGAGACATATTCCAGAAGCCTGGATGCCAAACCAGCCCTCCTGCATTCTAGATATTGTATCTTACACAGCCATGTATAAAAATGATGTTGGTTAGGAATACACCAATAGTCCTCAATTGTGTCCAAGCTAGAGCGATATTTTGTTGAGGGTGCAGTTCCAAACTCCTTAATCTTTGTATGCAGCAAACTCCTGCCTGATCCCAAATTCCTGCATATCTTAATGCAATCAGGAAATGATGGATTAGCACTTCCATATGCTATGCCAGCCTGATGAATTGTGTGGTAATTTCGTTACCAAATTGCCCATTTGTTTGGAAAACAACTTTAGTCACTGTGTTACCAAGGAAGACATTGATTTTTATCATTTTCTTTTATTCAAGCCAGAAGAGAAGTCCTGGGAATTGGTTTTGCCTAAGTTGATGTATTGGGTCTGGCTGGGCAGGTGATAACTTTCTTCATATCAATCTCTTTGGTTCTGCATTTAAAATTTGTGGCTAAAACAGTATTGATAACCCACTAGTGTTTTGGCTATGGCTAACCAGTGTTTGCACAGTGTCACAGCTTGTGTTTTCCTGCTCCCCCAAGCAGTAGGCTGATGGCTGGGAAGGGACACAGCAGATCAGCCAACCTGAATTGACCAGAGGTGTGTTCTATACCATATAACATATATGTTCAGCAATAAAAGCTGGGGTAGAGCAAGAAGGAGGTGAGGGCTTTCTCTTCCAAGATGGTCATTGCTCAGGGACTGGCTGGATCATCAGTCTGCTTGTGGGAGTTGGTGAGTTATTGCCTTTCAATTGCTGCTTAATTCCTTCTTTCCTTCAGCTATTTTACTGTCTTTATCTTGACCTATGAGTTTACTGGCTTTTGTCCTTCCTATTTTGTCCCTCATCCCAATGAATGGGGTGGGGTGAGTTAGAGGCGTGTGTGGTTGCTTGGCTCCTGGCCAGTGTCAATCCACCACAGTTAAAACTTTTTAATTCTCCTCTACATAAGAAACTGCCAGCAAGACATTCCAAGATACTCATCTTGGCTCTCTGGTCAGGCCTGCTCCTTACCCTCCATTTCCCAGTAGAGGCAAGTCCAATGCTTGTTGTATCCCATCATCTTTCTGATGGCAAAATCCTGTTCTGCATCCAGTATTGAGGAGAGTTGAATCAGATCTCTGTTTACTTGCTACACTAAAACTAGCTTTTTCCTAGCTGTATCAGTTGTGGAGTCCTTGAATAAAACTTTTTAAGGGACAGAATGTGACTGTGGTAATATAAACAAATTATTTTTGAGTGCTGTGGGGGTATGGTGGTTCCTGGCTGCCAGGTTAGAAGGGCTGTAGGCTAGAACTTGATTGCAGTACTCCAGCTATATACCATCTGCATTTCTTTTAATGACAAAAATAATCACCAGTTTCCTGCACTGCTGTCAAAGAACTGAGCCAACATGCTGATCTGGGAGTGTGATCTGGAGTTCTGGTCTGGTACATCAGCTGTGCTTTTCAGCCAGCTCCAGAAGCAGATTCTGAAATACTGGTGAGGTTTGATCCAGGAAAAGTACAGATGTTGCAGTGTGTTGCAAGTACTTTGGCAGGCAGAAAGATTCAGGCCAGTCCTTGGACCTTTTTCTGTTTGTCTCATATGACATTTGTGCCATGGAGCAGAAGCAAAAGTAGGCAATCCAACAGAAGTAGGATTTTTCCCCATAGAAGCATTCATACAGTTGGACAGAGCTGCTAATGGCTCTTAATATTTACTCTCCTAACATTTGCACTACCAAACAGAAAAGATATTTGATTGCAGCAGTGGATCCTGAAACAGAGACATTGGTTATAGCTGAGATTAGGGTTCTTAGGGGCCCACAGAAATTCATTACATTCTCTTTGCTCATGGTTTTCTCTCAAATATACCAACAAACCACTCCTAGTCTTTGTTGACTCTGAGGTGACCTGGTCTGATGTGCTCTGACAGCCATTACAGTAGTAAACTTAGACTCCTATATTGCTGTTTTGGGGTGAGATTAATGTACACATTTTTATCTTGCAAGGAGGAGTTCAGTCAACTGGAGAGCATACCTTGGGTGAACTTGGGTGAGTCTTTCTCTTTGTTTGTGCTGGTTTTTATTAGAATTGCTTTAGCACTGAGGCAGAGAAGCTGATGAAAATGGCTCTTGGAAATGTTTCAACATCTGGCCAAACCAGTCTGTTAAGCACATTCCACAAACTTTACATTAACACTAGAAACCTCACTGCTGTGCTTTCTTATGATACATGTGTATGGGGGTAGCCATAATTCCACCTGCTGCACTAGTCTTGGTGGTATCAAACCATAGAGAAAGCATCAATCTTTTCCCTTGCACTTTATTTGTCCAAGGCTTGCCAGTATGAGACATTAGTTTTATGCAGATTATCATGAAATGTAGGAGTTAATGAGATTGGCTACATATAAACATAATTTTGGGATCATCCAGGGCTATAAAGGCTGTAGTAAAGTGATACCGAATTATGATGTTAATGGGATTATTTCATCTTGAAAACAGCATGGAAAATTCTGCTGAAGCAAACCTTTCCAAAGTCAGTGACAAACATCTCTTTCCAAATGCAAATGCCTCATTCAGACCTGACCTACAGCAGTTCCAACAAGGTATGGTTCATAATTTCTGCTTGTGTTGCTCTGTGGAATTTGTGAGTGCTGATCTTGACCTTGGATTTGCTGTTAAGCTTAGGAATAGCCAAAATATTTAGCACACAGAAATGGAAATCTCTTTTGGCAATGCCTTTTTTCAGATATCTACATTATTTAAATTAAAAACTGAGAAATTTAAGTTTACCTGTGTTACAGATAGAGAGATGATTCTTACAAGTCTTTTGCAAAAAAGTTGAGATCCAGCAGGAGATAATGTACCTTACTTTTATTCATCTACAACACTGCAATGAAACATGGGGGAAATACTTTTATGAAAAGCAATACTCTCTTCATTTAAAAAAATTAAATTTAAAAAATCATCCAATTGTGTCACTTGCATCAATCCATGACATGAAGCTTTTTGCAGAAACACTGCTGCTGGTGATATGATATCTCTAGCTCTGCTATTTCTTGTTCTCTAGTGACTCCTTAGTACTCTCCAGAACCTGGCTACCAAATCTTTGTACAGAAAAAAATGGACAGCTTTCCATAACTTAATGTGTGATTTCTCATTACCACCTTCTATAAAAAGGCTCCCTTATCTCTTCTTCCCCTTGAGTCCAAAGTCTTAAGTGCCTTGGAGAATAATTTCAATATTCTACAATCCTTATACATTATTCCTTCAATTTGTCTCAGGTACTCTGAATTTTTATTCAATACAGTCTATAATAACTTGGACTTAGTATTTTTTTTATATTGCACAGAATAATGTGCCAGCACAGCACTGTGAGAGAGTTGTGTGATTACTGTAGTGATTGGTGAAGGATGGCAAACCAGGTTCATACATGCACTGTGCTCCCTCTCCAGTAACAGGAGACTCAGAGATGTGTAGATAACAGCCTGCATGCTGAAAACAGCCTTCACACCCAATTCAAATACTACACTGGGAATTAAGATGGCAACATCCAGAGGTACCCACTGGACTTGAAATCTGTTGTGAACTGTTTTGTTGCATTTTCAACAAAATTTCTTAACTTGTGCTTTCATTGTTCTATAAAATTTTGTTCTGTATGTTCCATGACAATTTTAGATCCAGAGATCTGTGCCATCTCTTTTCAGATAAGCTTCATGGAAGAGTCAGGTTCAGGAGGCAGGGAACAATGTTCTTTTAAAACCACCATGAGATTCAGTCTCTTCTGCTCCACACACAAAGTATATTTCCTAATGCTCAGGTCATAAATAAATAACAGTGTCTACATTAAAACAACAGCAGGACTACACACAGCTATCCTCCCTAGAGCAGCTGGGGAAGAGCTACCCATTTATCAAACAGAATTAACATGTTATTTAGCTGAATATACTGATGGAAAGGTGGTGTGTGTGAATGGAGAAGAAGCAAAGCCTGTTGGCCAAAGGGGCTCTTGGGCACTCACTCACTTTGGTTGCTGTTGTGCATTTCGTGTTAGAGAATCCAGCAGACTCATCATGGGAAGTTTAAACTGGCATGCCTGCTGTGGCTGTGCTGGCTTTTAGGGCAGCTCTGAGGTCTCAAGGCTCCCTTCACTGGCACAGTTGAGTGCAGGAAGGGCTGGAGCACACCCAGCAGAGTGTGCCCAGACATGCATGAGCTGCTCTGGAGGCTCCACTTGCACAGGCTGGGCAATGCAGGCAGGACATGGAGCATGCAGTGCACACAAGCTGTTGGGAACTTTTTCACTGTGCTAGAGGTGTAAACATGCTTTTTGTCAAGGGCACCAGGGGATGTTTGACAAAGGAAAAGGTCTTGTAGTGTTGTGGAGCAGCTTTCCCAGCACAGAGAGTACAGGCTGGCCTGTACATTTACCCTGGGTCTGGAAATACTGGGCTAACTTCTTCAAGATGTCACATCTCCTCTGTGTCACTCTACTAAATCCTAGGGGTCAAATAACAAAAATGTCCAGTAAGCTGAAGATTCCCTTGGGGATACTGCAGTCGTGGGGAATAGACCAAAGTGAGGCAATTTCTAGGGTGGGGAAGTCATAAAGAGCTGCTTTGTGTTCTCACAAATGGAGCTGAACCCAGAGCTTATTAACTGCAGCTGGAAAACTAGTTCAGAATAGTAACATGTCCTTTAGTAAAAGCATATATCATCTGTGGTAAAAACAGGTCTCATCGTTCTTCTTTAATGTTCTCCAGGCTGTTGTGATTAGTTCAAAGTACATTATTCTGTAGGCATTAATTTCCTGTGTCTACATAAAGACACATCTTTTTAAGAGTTCTAAGTGTCCTTACTACACATCCCATGGCATTGAAATTTGCAGGCCTTCTCTTCAACTTGGGGTTGTTTCTTGGGCCTCCCAAACTGCAGTTTGCTGCTGGGTTTCACCTCCTTACACCCTTTGGGGATAACAGAACAGCACACTAAAGGAAGAGGCTTAGCAAAATAAACACCCACAGGGTTAAAATGTAAAATGTTACAAATCTATATTAAGCATAGATGACTCTGGTCTTGTCCCCGGGTTGGGTTAAATTTGCAGAGGAGACCAATGGTGCCCTCTGGCAAGAAATCGACTCCTTTTAAAGGTGAAGATTTCTCCTTTGTTAAACAGTCCCCATCCCTGTTTGGCTGAGTGGAGAACATGCTGCTTTAACTGACACTATCCCAGCCTGAGTATTTAAGCCCTCACCTTTGGTATTTTTTGCAGAGAATGGCCAAAAACAAACACATTCTGTTGGCTGAAGCCCACTGCTTCCTTCAGCAGACCAGGGGAGGGATTCTTGATTACTTGATCTCACATTTCTGGGCAACCCTGCCAGTGTCTAGGTCTTCCTGCCTAATGGATTATTTAGCTTCCCAAACACAGAGGCTACAGATAGCATCCACAGAGATGTGAAATTCATAGCAACTGTGTGAACACTTTCTCCAAAGTCCTGCAGTCTGCAAGTGAAATTCCTATGGTGGTTAGTTGCTGGAGGCTCATTTGATTGACACATTGCTCTGCTGGCAGTAAAGTAGCTCTGCTTTAGCCATGTAATGTTATGGTGAAAAAGTGAGCCCTGAGTTCTGCCCTAGACTCAGCCCTGCTGCCTTGTTCACCCTGCACTGTCTCTATTCCATCACAAGGCTTCAGAGATGCCCCTGCTGCTTCCCCTGCTGTGATACATGGCTGTTTGCTGGAAGGGACTGAGAGAAACCTCCTGGGAATGAACCTTTGGAATAGCACTGCAACTCTGGCTGTATGCAACTGGGTTTTGCCTGCATTCCCCCCAGTAGAGTGTTTGGGTACCCAGGAGAATAAACTACACTCACTTGAATTCTGACCCCTGGCAACTTGTTCTTTTAACCATTGTCAGGCTTTAAGCAAAGGGCTCTTTGTTTGGGTGGGATGCATTCCTCAGGCAGCAGCTCAGTTATGATGGCTTTGCTGTGAACACAGGCCTAAGCAGGTGGGTTCTTCCTTTTTCCCTTAAACTGATTTTAGACAGATCCTGTCTGTCCTCTTCAGGAGGAAAATGACAGTGTGTAAAAAGGCACTCATGCTAGAAAGAAAAGATGGGGAAGGGTAATCTCAGCTTGTAAATGCAAGGGTTTGTGTGATGCACTTTGTGGTGTGGAGGAGAGGGTGAAGGTACCCTCAGAATTCTGTGAAGGTTCAGTATCACTGCAGATTTTATTAAGTTGTACATTTTTGTTGTGGTAGATGGATTTTGCAGAAAATTTCCACATACTGGGTGGGATAATGATTGCTTTATACCACAACTTTCCTCTGAAATATAAGCCTAGCTTTAGTATTTGTTTCTGCAGACATTGATTTGTCTGCTCAGGCTGATTACCAGAACTAAGAGATAGCCTAAATTTTCTATGTCTCTGTCTGAACAGAAGTAGCCTGACCTAATAACATTTCCTCCTTTGTCTACATATTAACTCTAGAATTACATTGGTTTCCAGTGCTTAGCCTCAGGATGTAAAAATTGCTTCCTTTCCCATGTGTTTGGTAGAGCAAGATACAAATAATCTTCCTTGTTTAGAAGCTCTAAGAACTGAGGGTCAAATATACTTCCCAAGAGAGATTTCTTGTGCCTTCCTTTCTGCTTTCTACCTGTCCCTTCCCTGTCCTGATGTTTAAAAGGAACTTATTCATTTTAATATTTTCCAAGCTGTGCAGGAGGAGAGGAACACGTAGCTGTGGCAAACCTCAGAGCTGCTGAATTTGTGTGGAAGGCAAAGTGAAATGTAAAGCCCAGGCTCAGCACCAAAGGCCCCAGGGAAGCTGCAGAGCCATGTGGGGAGAGTTATGGTTTGCTTCTGATGTGCCTGTCCAGGGAGGGTTGAGGTCTCTAGGAAAAAGAGGAAAGTATCCATCTGTCTACTGTTCCCAGGAGGTGGAGCAGGGCTATTTCTGTTTCACAGATGACAAATGGAACTCTTCAAAGGCTAGCTCCAGTCACTGAAAACCAAAAAGCTGGGCTGCTTTGTCTGAAGGAGCCTCTCTGTTTCCACAAGCTGCAGGAAAAACAAAGATTTGCTTAACTATAGGCAACCTTTGGTTAATCTCCCCTACTTTCATCCTCCCCCAAAGAGAATTTTTCTAGGTTATGCAGGAATGATTAAATTGTACCTTGGAGAAAGGAATGTCTCCCACTCCTTATAATTGCCAGGCTGGCATGCTGGCCACTCGACCATCTCTCCTGACCATTGTTCAGCTTCATGTAACCATTAAATAAAGTTTTCATCTGGATATTTGTGTAGAGTGCCTATGGTACTTCAACAGGAGCTGGCAGTAAAGTCTATCTCGAATCACTCTGTTCCCACTGACTCCAGACTTCTTTAGATAATGGTTGATAAAGTTCAAAACATTAATTTCCACCAATAAACAGGAACTGGAAGCCTAGGGAGTTAATAGGGCTTTTTCATCTCAGCCTGACTCTCTGATCTAATTTCAGATAGCAGGAAATATGCCAACTTTAGCCGCTAATTAGAGTTACTCTTTGGAGATTATTTGTAGCAGACCTCCAAGCTTCTTCCAACAAAAATGCACTGACAGTGCTGCCAGCATGAATATGTTAGCTGTTTGTAGTGTAGAGGCCATTTGAATTATGCAATGAATTGTTACAAAGTGTTTTAAAATATATTAGACTTCACAAAAAGTAATTTTTATCTGGAAGCCATGGTTCTGTAATTTCTCAGGAACAGTAAGTGTGGCAATGTTGCCAATTTTGTCTCTTTCCTTGCAGATGCTGAAAGTTTTTAAATAATAGAGAGTGAGGTGGTATTAGTGATTGCATTTTATTTTTCATATTTTCTTTGATCCTGTTCTGAAGAGTGATGTTGGTACCATATTCTGATGAACTCTGGTTATATTCACTTGGGCTTCTACTCTATTCTAGAATAAATCTTGCTCTCAGAGAAAACAAGGAAACTCTTTCATCATGACAAACAAATCTCTTCTTGGGGGACTGGCTCTTGATACCCTCACAGTGAGCTGCAGCTTTCTCAGGGAGTTATCCTTCCCAGTGTAGCTGTGTTTGCTGTCCAGCAGAAGTAAGAGATACAGAACCTCACCCAGAGAAATGAAGACTATGAATAATTGTGTGGCAACAGGGGTGTGATTATAAGATTCATTCTATTAAAAGCTTTTCCTCTTGTAGCACTTACATTTTATCCTTTTGCCTCACCTTTCATTCAAGGTTGAGCTCTTTTATGTGCAGTTTCTGTAGCATTTAGGTAATAGTGGTCATAAAGCAATTTATAAAATTAACCAATCCTTGCACTACCCCTTGGAGAAATTCTCTGAGCTTTCTGGCAGGTGTAAAGTGATGGGTCAGTGAGAACACACATGATTAGAATCACATCCCCATTTCTGCTGATGTCCATTGCTCATCCACAAAGATGGAAAAATATGCCATTACTGATTGTAGCTCCTCCTAAACCAGTAGGATTTCTAAAGAGTTTTCTACAGAGTGCTTCTGAGGCAGTGGGAGAAGCAGAAACCCACAGGAGAAAGGGAACATTCATGTCCTAAACCTTTGTGGTTTCAATTTGGGTTTTTTTCATCACTATTTGAAAAAGGTGTCAGAACACCTTGAGTGCTGTATTCCTGGGTGCTTCCTCTTCCTTTGCCTTCTCTAAACTAGATCCCTGGTCAGTTTACAGCTTCCAGGGTGATTTTCACATCAGTAATGATGAGAATTAGAGTACACAGGTAATTCAGAAAAATGAGGATTAAATTGACAACTACAATATGATTTATTATCAGAAAAAAAAATTAAAGAAAAACATTTTTACTTTCAGACCCTTGAGTGTGAAAATACTTAAGTCAGTGAAAAACAACTTTGCTAGCAAAGACACTTTGTGGTACATGTTGCCCAGCCCAGGCCTGTGCCCCCTTTATATTTCTTCTTTAAAGCAGTGGTTTGTCTTTTCGTTTTGTTTTGTTTTGTTTTTTCCTATGTGAACTTTGCATTTAAAATTCAGATCATGTTTCACCTGAAAATCTATGGTTGACTGGAGAAGTGGAAGAATGACAGAGAAAGCATGCAAGTGAAACCAAATTAACATGAGAGGCGAAATTGGTTTTATTTTGATTCTCCATTGCCACTCAACTGTATGGCCATTTAAACTTTCATGATATGCTAGCACTGATATCAAATGAGACAGGGATTCTGAGCTGGTAGTGTTTTCTTGCTCTAGCCAGTAAATTTAGGGGCAGATTTAGAAGTTGGTTGTGTCTTTGTGGCGGAACAGTTTAAAGTCACGGTCCCTTTCCTCAGTGAAATGAATTTACAAGAGCTAAGAATCCCAAAAGCTGAAATCCCCTGCTGAGCTCATATGCCCTCTTCCTCTGAGCTGTTTCAGTGATCAGGCTGCCTGCCAATGCCTTTGTGTCAGTCAGGCAACTACAGGTGATCTTTAAGTGTTTAAGCATTGCTTCAGTGGTTGTCTTCTCTGTCCTGCCCCATATATTTACACAGCCTGGTGGTCCATGCTGGAGGATGGCTGAGGAGCTGTGGATCCCTACGTGAGCTGTAAATGGATCCAAGTCTGCAAATGACTATACAAAACAGAAGGCAGTGGAGTATCTGGCCCTTTGTTCTTTTTTAATTAACCTCTCTAGGAAGAAGTACCTTAGAGACAGTGATTACCATCCTGACCTTTAATGCAATGATGGAGGAACTGACAACCTAAGGGGAACTGCAGAAGCATTAAGGAGATAAATACTGATACTCCTGAATTATCAAACAGGAAAAAAAAAAAAAAAAAAAAAAAAAAAAAAAAAAAAAAAAAAAAAAAAGAGAAAAAAAAAAAAGTAGAAGAATGTAACTTTATTTTGCTTTAATTCTTACAAAGGGTATGATGTCCACTCCTTTAGATCACTTTAAGGCAGATATGCAGCAAAACTCAAGAATGAAAAGCTTTCCTTTTCTTCATCTGCAGAAGTACATGTCAGCACAGATGGAAATGTAGCTGTGGGCAAGTGTAAGGAAGGGAGCTCAGCTTGCAGAGCTCAGAGGTACAATGCCACCTGCCCAAGCTCAATGATTGCCCTGCAGCATGGACAGAAGTGGGGAGAATGCAGGGGGTGGATTATATCCTCATGCAGAAGGTTCTTATGTACAACATAAGACTCCATGGTGCTCCCAAAGGAAACACAGTCAGGAAATTTAAGCAAATTGTTTCTTGGTCTCTCCGAGAAGACATCAGGGCAAACAATTCCTTTGAAAAAAGGGTAAGTGGGTGGTTTGGCCAGCAGCAATGTTTTGGTTTTGTCTACTGTAGGGAATTACTTTTCTCCCAAACTCCCCCAGCTAACTTAATTTAGAGCAGATTTAACTTACACTAGGGGTAATGTGTAAAGTGAGTGCCAGGACTGTGGAGGGGAACTTCAGCAACAACGTGCATTGGGTATTGCATATAATCTGGATCCCAGTTTAATTCATTAGCAATCTAGTGTAAGAAGCCACAATTTTCACAGTGTGAAATGAAAGAGGGGAATATGACAAGCAGTGAGCAGAGCAGGGTAAAACAGTAGGTAGCATGTACATGAGTGACAGTTTCATCTTACTGATTTTAGTTGTCATCTTTGATGTCCCTTTTCTTATAAACTCTTGTGCCTACATATTTTTTTACTGTTGGATTCTAGAGAGCATATATCAGCACACATGATCTGTCTGACCTATTAAATGGCCTCCCTGAACTGCTATAAGCATAGGCATAGTGATGGGTAGGTGCTCTGGGACCACTAAAAGGTGTTACCCAATATTAGAATTAATGTGTTTAAGTCAATAGTGTATATATAGGATTTGCTTCCAAGTAGCTGGGCAGCCTGATATTTCAAAATTAAACTTTTGTGCTGCAGGATATTTAACACATCTTAGTTTTCAGAAAGTGGTGAGCCCACTGAGTGGGAACTGAAAAGAGAGTTTATAAAAGGAGATGGGAGGAGCTCAGCTTTGCAGTCTTTAATTTTCAGAGCCAAAGTTATGAGCATGAAATGCCCAATTGTGGGTCAAGCCCTGCTGCCTCCAAAAATGTCCCCTGGGAGCAGCAAACCCCCCAGATCAGATCCAAACTACTGCTAGCTTAAAAGCCAGCTGGAGATAAGGAGTGTACAGAAATGCAGGGGTACTGAAGTGCTCCTGTTTTCACCGTGCTCCTATGTAAAAACAGTAATTGCATGAAACAGTGACTGTAAAACATGGGTGTGGATTTGAGCATTAACATCCAGTTAGAGATGGGGAAAAGCAGATCTCAGGTACATGCCTGCTTGGCATTCTATCTGAATGTCACTTTCAGTGGCTTAGTTCTGAGTCCTTTTGTACAAAAACCCTGAAAATTCAACTCTTCTGTCTTGTCTTGCTAGAATATAGGAAACCAGAAGTTTCCAAGTGCTTTTCTGAAGCTGAGTGGGGGAATGAATTGCTCTGCACTCCTGCCCAAGGTTGGATGGGGTGTGAGCTTAGCTGTGCTCACCCAGCCAAGGTGCAGTGTCAGCAATCCAGACTGTGATGAGTGAGGAAAGAAAGGCTGCTCCTTGGGCACTGCCCCTCTCCTCTCATTGCACAGAAGGCTGGGAAGGATGGTCACTTTAGAGCCCAAGCTGGACCCCAGCATTCCTTACTTGCCACTGCTCCCCACAATGAGGACAGCAAACCCTCCTGGCAAGGCTGGCTCACCGAGCTGACCTCACAGCTCTGGCAGCTGCCAGCCCGTGTTCAGCTGTGTTCAGGGATGCTGAGAGCAGCCCTGGGCTGCTCTGGGTCAGACCTGAGCTCTGCCTGAGCTCAGCTCAGGACATGCATCCCCAGCAGGTGTGAGGTTCTGCTGCCCAGCACTGGTACCAGGATGATGGGCTGGCAGCACCACACTGCTCTGCTGTCACAGACCTTGGGACCTCAGCAGCAGCACTCAGCACAGCAGCCTGTGGGGAATGATAAGCTAAAGCCATCATTTATTACAATTTCCTCTGAAATTGGCTGTGCCCTGCCTGGTGCCCGTGCTGTACTTCTGTGTTATCTGCCTTCCCAGACAGGAGAATGTGGCAAATGCAAAACCCCAGCTCTGTTAAGATCTTTGTCGAGCTCACACATTTGAAATATCTGGAAGAGACAATCTCAAGCTTCAAGGCTTTATGTTAGCACTTAACAGAGGGCTTTGAAGCCTGTTGTTATACTCAGGGTTCAAACCAAGAGAGAGCAAATTGGATAAATTGAGATTATTCAGGAAAGTTCTTAGGTTGTTTAAATTATGGGCACCATCCTGCACTGTCCAAATGCACAGCAATAATGGCCCTCAGAGAACAAAAATCAATAGCTAATGAAAATACTTAATTTTCTATGAAGATCACTTTTACTCATGTTAAGCCTTGGGATTTTGAAAGCATCTTACCCCTCACATCCTGACAGACACATTTGAATTCTGAATAACTTAAATGTTTTATTCACTGTGGTTTCATTATAACTTAATCACTACAGATAAAATTTTTGTTTCAACTACATGTTATTCAAATTTTATATCAAAGAAAGAAACATGGCAGTTTCTTTTAACAATAAAAAATGTCTTATCCCTTGGGGAGCAGTTGAGCAAGCCTTCACCAGATTGGACTCAAAATGTTAAGCTCTTCCAGTCCTGTCCAGTGATGGGGCTTTTCCCCAGTTTCTTGCTGACATTTACATAACTAAATCCAAAAATATTTAAATGTTACTTCTGAAGCCTTAGAGAAGTGGTTCCTTGGCCTTCTGGTACAAGCAAAGAAGTATTTATCTGTACCAGAGGTGAAGCAGAGGGGTGTGGATGCTGAAACCCCAATAGTGCAGTGTGAGCTCTGCATCTGATTCAGCACATGAACTTCTAAATTCACTTTGACACAGCTTCTCAAAGCCATGGAGCTGCCAGCAAATTCTGCCTGCTCCAGTGATGTATTTGCTGAACACTCTCACACCTGCTCCCAGAGTCAAACCAGCTTTGCCTGAAACATTCTTGTGTAACTGTGTAGCTGCATTTCTATCTGAGATTTCCCTGACCTTAGAAAATAGGTTCCAAATGAAGGGCAAACAAAACTGGAGACACAGCACTCAGCTTTTTATATTGAAAGAATTTTAAATGTTAAGCCAGTTGGAGGTAGCAGATATAGCAACCTGACTTCCAAGAAGTTTGAGATATCTAAATCCATATAATGCATTGACAGGAAGCCTGTCTGTCATTGTTGTTTTCACTGGTTTTAATATTTTGTATTCTTCACCACTACTAAGCAAAAATGACACCTGTACAAAGGATGATTGCAATTTTATGAAATGTCATGTTTTTCTGTTTAGTAAGAAACATAAGGACTCTGTATATGGCTCCATCTCTAGTACAGCAGTGATTGCAGTCTTACATTTTCAACATTTATAAAAATAAGGACTTTGGAGTTTGGTTTTCCAGCTCCTGTACATGTTAGTGCACACACACATAAATATAAATATGCACACACTTGCTGTTTTACTGACTGCTCAATAAGGGACAGTAGAGTTTGAGGCATGGAAATTGTTTTAGTCAAGTGAAAATTCAACACATAGTTTAAAGTGCATATAGATAGTCAGGGCTTCTGCACTCAGTCTGGAGAGACAATCACCTGCAGGAGGTTAAACTTCAAGTGATGAATAACCACTTGAATAAGAAGTCTGATTACTTAAGACTGGATTTGTGTCTTTCTGGTCATTAAAAGTGGTTGGAGTAAATCCCATCCCTAGTGGCTAAGGAAACTGCTCAATTAAGTTGTCTAAATACCTTTAGCTCTTATCACCATTCCTTAAGATATATGATGATATGCAGCATTTCAGGGTGCATAAAGTATAAGCAGGGACAATGCAGAGACAGTGTCCAAATATGCAGGATTTGGGTAAGGAATGTTAAAATACACCTGGAATTGAAACTGGTGAAGGACAGGAAGAGCAACAAGAAAGACTTCTACCAGTAGATCAGCAATGAAATAAAAACTAGAGAAAACATGGTCCAGTTATTAAATGGGAATGGGCCTTTTGACAAATTATGAAAAGACTGAGGTACTCAATATATTTTGTCTTGCCTTCAGGAATCCCAAGTTGTTGAAACCATTGTGGAAGTCTGGAGCAAGGAAGACTAACAGCTTTTGCTAAAGGAGGATCAGGTTAGGGAACATTGAAACAATTTGGACATTCATTAGTCCATTAGAGCTGAGAAAATGTGCCCATGAGTGCTGAGGGTGTGGTCCAAGTTCATTGTGAGGCCACACACTCTTTGATAAATGTTTGAAAAGTTGTGTCAATTTGGTGATATTCCTGAAGGTTGAATAATGCAGGTATCCCTTGTGTCTTCATAAATTAATAGAATGAGGATCCACCCTCATCTCTGTCCCTGAAAGGCATTAATAAGGTAGAAATAATTCTGGAAATAATTTCCAAACCTAAAAAGAACAAAGAGGTGATTGCATTGTCAGATATATGAAGTGGGGAGTGATGTCTGACCATCCTTCTTAAAACTAGATGAAATGTGAGGTTCAAAGGGTTGTGATCAGTGGCATGAAGTAAAGCCAGAGACCAATCACAGTCAGTGCCCCAGGGACCAGTGCTTCTTGATGTCTTCATCAACCACCTGGATCATGGGGCAGAGTGCAAGCTCAGCATGTCTGCTGGTGATTCAAAACTGGGAGCAGGGGTTGGTACATGAGATAGTTTCTCCCATTCAGATGGACCCCAACAAGCTGGGGAAATGGGCAGAGAAGAACCTCAGAGTTCAACCAAAGGATGTGCAGTATTGCACCTTGGCAGTAATAACCCCACGTGTCAGTGTAATAATCATGGCTGTGTGTGCTGGAGGTACACTTAAGAAGCTCTGCAGAAAAAGAACTGGAGGGGCTGAGCAGCAAAGTGAGTGTGAGTCAGCAGTGTTCCCTTGGGCATTGTGGGGTGCATTAGGGAGAGTGTCACAAGCAGGTTGAAGGAGGTGACATTTCCCCCTACCCAGCCTTGGTGAGACCCCATCTGCCCTGCTGTGTCTTTCTGGGCTCCCCAGTACAAGAGAGATATTGGAGGTGAGTTCACTGAAGGTCCTCTGAGATGATTTAGGGACTGCAGTAATGTGAGGAGAACCTGTAAAAGTTGAGATTATTTAACCTTGTGTTAATTCTAATCAATGTGCTTGAATGCCTGTCGAGAAGGGAAAAAAGAAATCAGAGACAAAGAAATCAGTGGTGCTCCAAGAAAGGACAAAAACCAATGGTCACAAACTAAAATAAAAGAAATTCAATTTAAATATTAGAAAAAGGCTTTTCCATTGGTATTGTACACAGATTTTCCAGAGTTTGTGGCATCTCAGTTTTTGGAGACACTCAAAACTCAACTGGAAATGGTATTGAATAACATTTTTCAGCTTACCCTTCTTTCAGCAGGAGAGTTAGACTATACAATCTTCTTAGGTGCCTGCCAGCTTCAGCTGTTCTGTGAGTCTGTGAGTGTGGAAAGATTTAGGACTTTTCAGAATAGCAGCCAAACCTTTCTTTGTCTCTCTTATCATTAACAAAGTAGTAAGAGGTCTCTCTTCTGCAGACAGTTTACTTCTGAAAGTAGGAGAATGTGAAATCCACAGAAATATTGTACAAATGCAAAGTATGTAAATTTTGCCTTCTTATTATTAACATGTAATTAATTTGATTTTGTTTAATGGCAAAGGAATAAACAGCTCATCAGTGTGCATAGTTAATGCACAAAGAAAACACTAAAAACTGTTATGGGATAGCAGCTCCACAAAGGAACATCTGTTAAAGGAAATGACCTGCACAAAGTCATTGCAGGTCCATTATTCACTAACTGACTACCTATTGAGAACTAAATGACACAAATGCATTATACCCACTGGCTTTTCATCTCTAGCAAAGTGGGCTCAAATCTCTAATAAGGCACCAGGAGAAAAGGAGTCTCTTAGGCCTCTGTTCCAAATCCCCTGTTATGCACCATATAAATTAGCACATTAGCTGGCTTGCCCCAAGGGAGAAGAAGGGCTGGGACAGCAGGTGTGTCACACAGCATAATTGAGATGCAGCAGCAGAGCAGGCTGGTGCTTTTGAATAGTGCCAGGCTTTCCACACCACCTCTATTGATCTCTAACTTGCATGAGCACTAGGCTGGCTCCTAATTCTAAAAGTCCTGTCTTCTGCTACATCAAGGAAGCCCTCCAAGGGAAAAAAAAAAAAAATCACTGAAATTTATGGTTGAATAGGCTAAGGAATATGGGATCCTCAGGTATGAAAATGTCTGTCAATGAATAATTTGGAGTATACAATAGCTCAGGAAACAATTGAAGGCAGGTCTGTATTCTTTTCTGATCAAAGGCTACTCAGGCTCTTGTGAAGACTATGCTGTGAGTGAGAGGAGAAAGAGGATCTGTCAGGGATTAGCATGTTATTGTGCAGAGAGGGTGGTTTTTACTCTGCTGGTGTAGATCTGTCAGTGAGGTGAAAGAGTGCAGTAAGTCTGAGGTAGGGAAGGATTTCTGTGAGCAATATTAATAATGAAAGGAAATGTAATCTTAGCAGTACATTATGAAAAAAAAACCAGTCTTGTTGAAACTTTCAAAATTCTGAGAATCAGAATTTACACAGATCAACCTGTTACAACACTGAGTATTCTGTATTGTAGGACATTTGTTATTCCTACACAACAGCAGTGTGGAACAGCCAGAGGAATTCCTGTGAGCCACAGTTGGCAGCTTGCGTTTCCCAACCAGCCATGCTAATGCAAGATGCCGTCAGCACCAGGGTAGACAGCACTAAATACCTGTTTGAATCAAAGTTCAAGGCTCTCATGCCACATACATTTGCCTGATAAAGCACCAGAGCAATGTGGTTACTGTCATAAAGCACAGGGAGAGGGTTTCCTGGTAGTTGTATGGATCCAGAGTCACATTTCTAAGGCTCAGCTGAAATATTCCTGTTGACAATGCAAGGTTGATGCATTGAAGTGAAGCAATGACAAGAGCAGCAGAGACATTTTGTTCTTACCAGGAGTTATTTGCAAACCTGCCAAACTGGAATAGTCTTCCCCTCCCCTGCCATCTTTTGCTTAGCAATTAGAAAACTCTTATTAGTGCATAACACTTTTTCCTTGTTGATGATGAATAGACTGTCTCCCAAAACTCTAGATTAAATTGATGTGTTCACTGCTTTAATCTTGGGGAAGCAAATGATTCACTCCTGACATTCTGATGACTTTACCAGTATGACATAAAGAATTATATTGGCAGAAGGATGCAGGTGAAGTCCAAAAGCAGAGATCCCAATTAGCTGTTGTGGAATAAATCCCAGCTGCCCTTCAGCTTTTCAAACATGATACATTGGATTCCATACACTCTATCTAGCTTTGGATCTGAAAATGTAAAATGAAAGCAGATAGTGAAAATGCATGGATGACTGGAAGTACTGGGGAATATTCATTATTATGGTCCTAAATTTAGCTCAACAATTGCCTTGAGTTCATGACAAGAAGAATTCTCTTTCATAGAAAAATGTCAGCGAGTTGCTCTTTGTCTCCTGAGACAGAATCAAAGGGAGACCTTCTGAATTTATTCACATGAAGAGTGAAGAATGCCATGTGAATTCACATGACATGAGAGAAGAAATATGTGAAAATTGAAGATTAGGGAATATGGGTTAGTACAGAACAAATTTGCTATAATTTAGGTGCATGCTGGATAAAGCAGCACAAACCTCTGATTTCAATCTTCAGCCTCCACTGAAAGTCCAGACACAAGTTTTGAAGACATCATTATTGGAAATCACTTGTGCCTAATTCTGAGAAAGTCTCTGTTTCAGCTAGTTAATACTATCAGATTAATAATAAGTAAATACATAAATTATTACTACCAGCCTCACATAATAGTGAGAATTCCAAGATCTCAGTCTCTGAATAACTTTAGGCATTATGATTGAAAATGCCATTATTGGGGTCTTTTTTTTTCTTTGGTGTATGAGGATGTTTTTCCATCTGCAGAGAGAGTTACACAGAAGCTTTCCACAAGGTTGTGGAAAACCCTGACCCTTTACATAGTTCTTAGAGGTGCAATCTGGATATCTCTTCTGTGAAAGTGCATGTGTGTGTGTAGCACTAATGCCTGAGTCTATTGCTGCCTTCAGTAGAAATTTCAGGTAAGGAATTTTCCTATCTAAACCAAGGTCTATTTTGCATCAAGTTTTACAGTGTGACTTTTCTTGGTAAAGCAGCAGTAAAAATAATTTCATGTGCAATGAGCCAACAGCTTCACTGAGTCACATCCCTCTGTTAATGTCCTGATTTGAAGAAAGTAGGGAATTAGAAAAATGGAAACTTGGCTTTTGACTCCTGAATTTAAGACTAGTTTTGTTTATCAAGAACCATCGAGTCAGTATTTTTAACAGCAAGAACTGGTTCTGATAATATGGTTGCTATAGAAAGATTAGAATTTAATTTGACACAATTTGTGTCTATGACATATAATCAAGATGACATTATAGAGTAGTAATTATTGTCCAACATCCTTCATATGAAATTCTTACTTTGCACCTGTAACCACACCTGTTATGTGCCTTCAGTCTCACAACAGTCTTTAGAAGGAGGCATGTGGCTTGGTGGGCTGCTAACACAGAAGGAAATCACATCATCAGAGGAAGACTTTAAGACCCATATAATCCCATTTTCACCCTTTAGCAGAACCTTAAATCTGAGATGGTCTTAAATAAAAGTTCATTAACTTTGAACACTTCCTTTGAGCAGAGGAGCATTTCAACCTCATGCAGTTGCTGCTGTCAAAGTTAATTCTTACAAAACAATTGCCTCAAACAATTGTTACAAAGCAATTGTTTTATCCAAGATATTAGTGTTATCTGTAGCATGGTAAGGGGAACTGCTGCAGTGTCTTAGAGATCACAAACATCATTCTTTGACCTAAGGTAATAGGAGATTGCTCTTTCCATAAATCCTTAGGTGCTGTAGGTACAGAAATCCTATTGATGGTCATAACATCAAAGAAAATAATCTGCTGTGTCCTTCTGCCTTAAGGCAGGATAAGCAATACATAAATTATTTCTGACAGATACTGTCTAATCTGTTTTTAAAGAATTCTAATGAGGGAGACCCCAACATCTCCCCAGGCAATATATTGCTGTAATTCCCTATCCTTACACTGAGTTTTCAGTGGGAGTAAGAGAGTATTTAAAAATAAAGGGGAATTGAGGAAGCAAAAGAGAGAGCAAAGGTGATGTAAGCCTCTCCAACTGAAGTTTCTCAAAGCAAGGTTTTTTAATGTGGGTCATCACATAAAGGATATTTGAGGACAGTGAGATGATGTAGTATCTAGGGATAAAATGTTTCCTGTGAAAACCAGAAAAGGCATCTTTCTTATTTTTCCATCCACAAACTGGCATTTTACATTATTGGAAAAGCCTAGGAATGCAGAAGAAAATGTATTCTTTGATCACGGTCCTAACACTAAACCAATCTAACAGAGAATTGGAATTGTAGATGCATTAGGAAGACTTAGGATGTCACTCATGGCTAGATTAAAGTGGAAGCTCTTGAACAATTTTCTCCTTCACATCAGAGCAAAAAACTTATCTCCCAGAAAAATCAAAATAAGGAAAAAATATCCATCTCGACTGCTTTGTAATCTAATTCTGTGTTATAGGCCAAGTTGTGAGGAGGCTGTTTACAGCAATGAGGTACTAATGTATTCATTGGAAGCCAGAGTGGTCTCTGAAAAATACTGAAGTACAAAAGCAATTACCATTAATCATTATACACAATGAAAGTAGAATTATCATGAGGTAATAATGCCATCTGAAATAGCACATTACCACCTGGATAAAAGAGCAGCTCCTGCATTGCTATTGCTGCTCTCTTGTGAATGCTTATGACATCCCTTTTTGTATGTTGTGCTGTCCAGGCTCTGACCTTAGTAAAGAGCATGGTTCTCCAACAGAGAAAGCTCATTTTCCATAATAATGAAGAGCACAGTTATTGCAACCTCCAGGCATGCAAAGTGTAAATATTTGCTTAAAGCCCTCAAATAGGCTTTTGCAAAGGAAGATAATGGCTTCTGCCCAAGTGAAATTCAGCTACTGTGCAGAAAACAGTGCCAGCTGTCTGTATCTCTGTACCTTCTGCACCAATCATGAGGGATTGCAACTCACAGTCACTTCTAGCACAAATGAAGGAAGGTGGAGTCAACCTGAGACAGCAGAATTCACGAAAGGCTTAGTCAAAGGAGGATCCTTTATCTGATGATGAGGCAAGGAATGTCAAGGGAAAATGATCTGGCAGCTAACCAGCAGTACCTGAGGCACCTACAATACTGCCATGGGCCAGGAGCAGCATTGCCTTGCAGCAAGTTCAGTGTCACTGATGAGATGAGCTGCAAAGCAATTTGACAGCAGCAGCCTCTCCTGTACCTGCCCTGTGTATTTTGTCAAAATAACAGGGGAAGGTTCTGGTGTGCCATTCCAGTGGAAATGAGCTGTTACAGAGAAGGCACAGGAGATAACAAACAACAATCTGTGAACTTGAAATCTGCCTCAACTTTTTTTAATCCCTAGGTCTCAGAGAAAAACCAACCCTTTTTGGGCACTGCTATCAGTGTTACTTAAATCCTTTACAGAAGATGGTGTGTTCCTTCATGGACTTCAGTGCAGCACTTAAGGGAAAGCTCATACTACCCCTTCAAGATTTATTCCTAGAGAAGTGCCTCTAGGCAAATTCTTTTTGCCTCTTTTCTTGGTAATTTGTGTGTCTATGGATTTCAAGCCTTTCATATTAAGGCAGGGTAGTCTACATGGTTCCAGTCAGGAGCAGCTGTAGATGAGTGACTGTCTGACATGCTGCTAGCTATGGTGGAACAACTTGGGAATAACTTTACAATTTTTAGCTTTCTGTTTAGACCTCCAGATTCTCTTAAAACTTGAACTAGAGAGACGGTTTTTTTGCAAAATGAATAGTGCATTTCAGTGCTGTGGAGCTGGGGAAAGAAAGATGAAGAAAATTATCTTTCCTTCAGGAGATTCATTGTGTACATAAATTTCTTGCATTTCTACTTATCTCAGCAATTGCATCCTTATATTTATGCAAACACCTTTTATTGCAAGGAACCATTTCAGATTTCAATTATTTCTGAAATTCAAGTTTACCAGAATGAGAACAGCAACTGTGTTTAACATCTCACCAAAAGAACCTCTAGAATAAATATTTCATTGCATGAAATGAAGAACTTCATGTGTGACAAGTGTAAAACACTACAGAGATTTTTTTTAGATACCATAGCTTTAAGTAAATTGAGAATTTGGAAAAGTAGGCATATTGGTTAAAATCTTTTCAGCACATTCTCCTGTATTTAATATAACAGTTTGCTTCTTCTTTGATTTAGTGATAAAGGTATTTCCCCTTACTTGTTCAGCCTTTGACAATGTTCATGTGAAAAACAGGTTAGTGGTAGAGCCCAAGAGGAATGTAGTGCTCACCTGAAACTGGCTTTGTTATGGTTTTGAATTGACTTTTGGAAAACACTGTTTTCTTGACTTCCTGTAAATTTCATTAAATTACTCTTATTCAGACTTAGAAAAATGGTTTAAGTTTGTATTTACTTTTTATACACTGAGCTATTGTGTTTGGGCTTGTCAGATATACTTGTGTTAACTTGCTTTCCTTAATTTCAGTGTTTTTCCATGTGTGGGTATTTCTGTGTGCCTAACTGGAGATAACAGCAAAACACAAAACTGCTGACAGAAAAAAAAAGAATACTTTGTTCAAAATCAGAAAGCAGATTATTTGTTCCAAACAAGGTTTCAAGTGAATTCAGCCTAATATTCCTCCAAAGTTGCAACAGTCCTTGAAAATCTTTCACTTCAAATATTTAATACTAAGTAATAATTTAGACATGACAACTCAAGAGTACAAATTAACTTTGCATGAATTCTCTTTAAGGATTAACAACAGATTTTAAAGCTTTCATAGTTGCTGAAACTTTCAGGTGCAGCCAACACATTCCTGACCCATTTAAAGAGAAACTTGAGATGCTTCTTATTGGATGAAATAACCAAATATGTGTGACTTGCAGAAAGTTCTGCTATATTTAGATTTGATTTATTCTCTCTCACTGTTTCTTTCTCTTTTTATAAAAGAAATTGACAGAATTATCATCTCTGGGAAGGAGGTCATTAGGGAAAGGTCCTCAGTAGTCTCCTGTGGTCTGAAACTGTCTGTTATTTAAGTTTTATATATTTCCCTAGAGTATTAATTTTCATTCATCCATTTAATTTATTTGCATTTAGGTTTTGGCAGTTGTGTTAAGCATTGTGTAAACACAGAATACGAATTAATTCCTCCCCTCTGCCACAGGGTACATGTGAATTTTTTAATATTAAAATTCCTGCTCTTTCTGAGCACCCAGTGTAAAGATCAGGATATTTATAGATCACAGCTAAGCTGCTCTTTCTTGCACTTTTTGATTAGTAAATCGAGGAGAATGAGCCCAGCTCCAATTTGTGTCCCAGCTGTGAGGCAGGCATCATATCTTTAGAGGCAGGGGCATCAGACCCCTGCAGACCCCTGACTTAGCCAGGGTTTTTTAGGTGCTTCCTGCCAGCACTGTAACCCCTGCACCAACCAACCCTCCTCTCACTGAATGAGTGGAGATTCCCTTGTAAAAAGTGATGAGTTTCCAGTCCCTCTTGCTTTGAGTGGGCACGTTCTCTGGCAGCATCTAGCAGAGATGCAGGAGGTGATCAAAGTGATGAAATCTCTGATGTTACCCCCAAAACCTGTGACTGGACACCAATATTCTTTTTTACAATTCAGCACTGCACTCCATGCTGATGCCCTCCGTGGTCTAGAGCTACAAATTGCACATTTCAGCTGCTGCTAACTGGGAGGCAGTGTGTAGCAGATGGGGTCTGGGCTGAGGGGATGTCCCAAGGTCTTGCAGTAAATGGATGCCTGAAGCATTCAAACAGGGCAGGTTCACTGGATAGAGCTGTGGCTGAGGGGAAATGGGCTAATAGCCAATGCATTCTGGTAAGGCAGTGGAGCTGAAAGAGAAACAAGGCTGAAAAGGTCGATTAGCTTTCTCTGGGGTGGTGGAGGAGAAGGTAGCAGGAGGATCTGTGCTTTGGCTTGAGTCCATGTGGGTCTCTGGAGAGAAATGGGAGCAAAGGAGCTGTTCTGTGCATGAGGACACAGCTGGCTGGGGTGAGACCTTTCTAAAAACAAGAAAAGAAAACCTGAAAGGTTTCTGATTTGTTTCTGCTGCTTTTTAGGGATCTGTGGTATCTGTGCAGAGTAAGAATGAAGAAAGCAACACTTAGAAGATATCATGAAAGGGAACTCTTGTTTAACCAAACAGCTTGTTCAGGAACTCTCATGGTTTCTACTGGTGGTTTCAGGTGCAAGCCAGTTTTTGGACATTTTTGTTTTCACACTCCTTCTCCCATCAGATCCACAAGTACTACATGAAAAATGGTTTATTTTATACCACTACAAACACTGCAGATAATCTGTTTATTTCCTGGGGATAGTAAGAATGCAGTTATAGGGAGTGTGATATTAGTTGCTATCCAAATGTATCAATATGTCATTCCCTAAATGGTATTCTAGGAAAATGCATTGGTCTTTCTTTTGACACTTTCCTGCCTCCTCTGCAGAATGCTGTGTAAGAGCTCTCTGCTATGCATTTCCTTTATTTTTAAGTTGGTCAGATCTAGAGAAACTGATGGAGAGATGAGAGGCCAAGTCTTGCTCAAGTAAAAATACATATGAAACATTGATTTACGTCACCTTGTAGATTCTTTCCCACATGGCATTCTGTGGTGTCTACTCTCAGAGTTCCAGTTAAGGGTAGGTTAGGGTCAGTTCTCATAGGTAATAAATTCTGGAATTACTGAGGAGAGCAGAAAGACTGAGGATACATTTGAGTCCAATTTGGTGAATTTGTTTCATTAAGATGTGGATGGCGGCTGAGTTGTCTCCAGCAAAGCCTTTTTCAAGCTTTTCCATGTGATTGCTTGGCTTAGTCAGGCATTGCATCAAGCTGTAACAGCAGTGATGTTGTGTTTTGTGCTGAGGCATTATGAATCTTGCTTCTGACAGAGGCTGAACTCTATGGTGTGCTCACTTGAAAAACTACAGTTTGCAGGACAAATGCAGCTTTCAAAACAAAGCACTTTTGTATTTGATTTGTTTGTAAATATGCCTGGCCTGCATGCATAAGGAATGAGGTGTCATGAGCACTTTAGGGATGGCAGTGGCATTAGAGGAAAAGATAACATCATCATATTTGCAGGTCAAGGGTGCCAGAGAACAGAAGCAATGGGTGAAAACAGCTCTTACTGCTGACTTATGGTTGGGGATTTGCAGCAGTTGTAGTCCTAAATCAGACTAGAAATTGATGATAAAAATCATTTGGATGGCTCTGTGAACTAATCTTTGGGTTACCAGGTGCAAAGCTAGGGTCAGCCAGAAGAAAGCTCCTGGTACTTGGTGAAAGTAAGGATTTCCATGTTTTGTGGAATTTGCTTAGTAATGCTTCTGGACTTCTTGCTTGTTTGACATTGCAAAATGTCTGGCAGGGTTATTGTGATACAAGTGCTCTGTCAGTAAGATCCCCAAATGGATGCAGGATCAAAACCATTTTAGCAGTGAGAGGGAACGGTGCTGTCACAGTTTCAGATTGTCACCTCTGTCCCCTCTGGACAGTAGCTGGGGAATTGAGGCCTTCCAATACTTTGCTCTGCAAGAGAAAGGCAAGGCTGTTAGCAGTGGGTTAGAGCCAAGCTGAGAGCTAGGTGTGCAGCCAGCCAGAGGCTGTGAGCTGGGAGCTGCTGTGAGCTGGGAGCTGCTGTGAGCTGGGAGCTGCTGGGAGCTGCTGCAGTGACATGAGGATGCTGGGGACATGCCAGCATGGCATGAGCAGCCCTGCAGCCCCATGGCTCTGCTGTGCCTGTGCCCAGCTGGGTGCTCACTGCACAGCTCAGTATCCCCCTGAGCCCAGCAGACAAGGATGCCTCAACACCTCCCTGCTGAGCCTTCTCCTGGCAGGCAGCCTGCATGTGGAGGGCATAAGTCACAGCTCGTTTTAATTCTGCTATTTATTCTTTAAAAACATCAAAGCAAAATAACAGCCTACCAGCTGACTAATTTCTAAGATAATTCTTCCTGGAGACTTTTTTTAGTGGAGAAAAGACTAGAGAATATTCTTATGGATCACATTGTAGAGGTTGTACAGTGAGAACAGGGAAAATGGTGTATGAGATAAGACTAAGAGATATAGGTGACTGAATGGTCAAAGCTGACAGGGAACTGGAGGAGGCAGGTTAATAAATATAGGAAAAAGGAGATAAGAGATCAAGGCTGTGCAAAATCCTCCATTCTTAATGGAGCAAGATCAGTGGGCATTTTGCAGAAACAAGCCTCTCCTGTCTGCATATCTTGTTTCCCAGTAACTTCAATGAGAAATCACTTGAGAAGGATTTCTTGTAAGTTTATCAGTGCATTGTATACAGTGCTGTTCCTGCAGTCAGTGAAACCTGTTGTAATGTATCTTATTACCACCACACAGAACACAAAGAGCAGTCATTTCCAGAAATGAAAGCACTCTGTATAATTATGTGGAATGAGTTATGCATAATATATACACACTTCAAAAATAAAGATTATCTGCTCTGCAGATGTCAGTCACTATTAACTGACTCAGTGCAGGAATCTGTCCAGTGGCAAGCAAACAGGAATTGAAACAGTGATAAATGTGAAGATCTTGTAGTGAAAGATGGGAAAGAACTGTCAAAAAAGAATTTAAGTGAGAAATTTCTCTGTCTTTCAGTGAGACATTTGAGGATGAAAACTTACAAATAGGACATTGTGTATAAAGGCACCATAATTGAGAAAGAGGGATTTGAAGTTGGGGAAAAGGAGGGGAAACAATATCTACTAGTCAGACTGAGTGGCACACAAAAAGACATGCAAGGAAGCCTCATTTATGGCACTTAGCAAAACTATCAGGTGAGAGAACTTATAAATGTGTAGAGACAGAAGGAGGGGGAAATAAATCCAAAAGTGATCAGAGAGACAGTCCTTAAACACAAGTGCTGTCTTGCCACCATGTAACCTTTGAAAAATCATTTTGTCTGGCATTTTGAAGGGAGGGCAGTAGCCAGCCTCCTGCACTGTGCCATGAGCCCTGCCTCAAATCCTGTTATGCATCCTGCTGTCCAGTGTGCCTGCCCCACTAGGGCAGCTGACCCTTAGAGACTGATATATATATTGATTTATGTAGCAGACATACCACTAGCACCAGATCATGTGCCCTGACAGGGATTATCTAAGACCCAAGGTACAACCCCTTCCCCACAATGATTTTTTTCTATTTTGGCAACTCTTTATGCCTACTTTGTGTACTGCATGTTATGTACTTTGTTTTTAATGATGGTATTGAAGGGATAAATACTGCCTTTTTAAGAAAAAGTTTATTCCTGAATTGCTTTAGGCATTTATGCTTGTGACTAGATGCTGAAAGAAAAAGCCTGTTATTAAATTCTGGTATTGGCCAACACTGTAGTTTTATTACAGCTCAGAAACAGAGTGATGCTCAGATGGGTGTCCAGAATGGCTAAACCTGTGGTTTTGCGTTGTTTTTTTTTTTTAATGATGTGGTCAAAGCCAGGCTGGGTCTACTAGAGACTGATTGGAGTATAAGCTTGGCACCTCTGTGCTCTCTTAACAGGTCTGCAGTCTGTGAAACCTTACCTGAAGGTATCTTGGGTAGGGCTGGTCCTTGTTTGGAGTTCAGGTGTACTGCATTTGTTCTCAGACCTAATTACTGTCATAAATTAGCCACTCTACTTCCCTTATATAGAATTGATCTCTTCTTCTTTGTACTTGTCACCATACGGTAGTTGGTGTTGAACTTCTCTCAGTTACTTGTAAATTATTTCCTTTTTTTCCTAAATATTAAATAGAAGTATTTGGCTACAGCACTTGTACTAGATGACTTCTGTCTTCTTCCCTCCTGTGCAAAACAGCAAATAGCAGCCTTTTCAAAAGCATGAAAATTTTTAAGTAACTCCAGTAACATTTGCATTTGGGCATCAGAAGACACATGAAAGTGAATTATATATTTTTTTCTGTAAGGGTTTCAGCCACACTGATGAACAGTGTCTCAGATGTTTGAGTGAGCTCTTGCAGATTTCAGCAATTGGACCTGGATAATTTGACAATGTTATTAAGTTTCAGACCCTCAGCATTTTCCTTAGGTATGTTTTCTCACTCACAGAAGAAATCAGTTTACACTGTTGCTGATAAATCTGTTGGAGTATCTGAAATAAGATCTACACATACTCTGACTGGAACTACTTCTGGAGCATTGCTGCCCTGAGACACCCTCCCAGCAAAGGTCTTTTGCAGTTCAAGTGAGGGCTTTCAAAAACTTACCCCTGCTCTATGCTGGCCTAGCCAAGTGCCACTTAGCTTTCCCAGTCTTTCTAAGAAAATTGTGCCATCTCTTTAACAATCTTTTCCCTTTCTCCTGAGTAGCCATCAGTCTGTGCTCTTCACAGGGCACAGTTTTCCAGCTGTGATTCCATCAGCACTGCATTTTTCATTCAATGATATTGTTAGTCATCACTAGTTGCAGTACAGAGGGCAAATGGACTGAATTTTCCAGTTCAAACAGTTTTAGTCATATATTGAGGCTGGCATGTAGTGTGCACCCTATAAAGAGCCAAGCTCAGGAGTTCATTATCAAACTTAGCTCCTTCTTCCAGCCAAACACCCCTGGAAAAATAGAATTCTGTGCTTTGCCATTTTGCTGCTGCATATTAATATAGATTCCTCTGTAGGGGCCAAGAAATCAAAATTCACTGAATGTTGTTAAAATGCTTTTTCCGTGATTATAATGAGAGGGACCTGGTGAGATCACAGGAAAGCAAGCCACACATACAGAGTATTTTCTGCAGTTTATATTAAAAATTTAAATAGCTGCAGAAAAATAGGATGTTTGGGAGATTAAAAGTGTGCATTATTTCCTTTATGGCATTACTTCTGAACTGGCAGTAGCATTGCACTATTTTCTCTGCAGGACATCAAACAGAGATTGGGAAAGTGGATGTCTACTCCCTAAGGCAATTTGTTTAAACAATGCTGTTGAAACACAGCTCAGAATTATGTTTAATATGAATGAGAATCTGGAACCATTTGAAAAGGCAGATGGAGGATTTTCCAGAACCTGCCGTCTTCCATGTTTTCCTTGTGCATTAACCATGTTTCCTGCTCCTGGCAGGCAAGGCACACACAGGTTGTTAAACCACACCCAGGTTTTTACCAGACCATGCAGGGAGTGGCTGCCTCAGTGTAAGGACTTGTTTTGCTCTCTCTGTTGTATCAGTTTCAGTTCAAAACCCACAGGACTGTTTTTATCTCAGCATTGACTGGCTGTTAGCTTGCACAGGAGAGAGAAGCACCTGAAGAGGGCTGAGTAGCAAGTTCATCATCCAAAGCTGCATAACCAGACCAGCAGACCACCAGAAGAGATTTCATACACAAGCTGGTTCACATGCAGTGTACACCTTGTCCCTGTCTCACAATATGAAACGCTGCCCAGTATCTGTGGAACAGGATACTTTTTCCTGCCCAAGAATCTGGGAGGTTCGACAGGAAAAAATAGTATATTTCATTTGTTTTAAAGAAGGAAAGCAACTCTGGTGATTGTTTTTTCTGGTGCCTAGTTTTCACAAAAATAACTGAGGGCTGTCATTAATTTCTTACAGAAACAGCAGCAGTGTTCTTTGCTTTATTTTAACATACTGCTGGTATATAGTTGAAATGATTTCTGATTTGGTTTTGTCTTGTCTTGTACTGAAGTAATATACTACTTGTAGAAGGCAAAATACAGGAAGGGAATCATGTGAGCAGATAATCTTGCAAATACACTAAATTTAATTTTGCTTGCTTTTAGAAAGTGCAAGCAGTATACAACACTCATGGTAGCAGAGGAAAGGCTGGAAACACAATAAAATGCATCCTCACCATTTTGTAAAATATCTGTCTTGGATATGCTGAATGTTATTAAAAAAAATCTTAAAAATCAGTTCCTCAGTAGTGCTCATCCACACAAGCCAGCTACAAACTAATTTTGCCCTGCAACAGGAAAATCTGCCAGAGTAGTGAGAATTCTGGCAGGAATGTGGCCATGGGGAAATTGTTTGTCCCTGCATTGAATGTCTGTGCTCAATGCCCAGTATGGGTTCTCCTGTCAGAGCAAAAACTTCCAGGACTGGCATAGGTGTGTTTGGTCCTGTGTGACAGCAAAGAGGTGTTAGGCACCTGTTATACCTCTAAATACCTGTTATTTATAAGCCTCCTTAATTCTTGCCAGGCCCATGAGGGGCTGGAGCACTTTCTCTGGCCACCTGAGTAGAGCAAGCCCAAGCTCTCAAGAAACAGTAGGAACTCATGTCTGAGGAGCCAGCTGATGGCACAGGTGTCTTGTTTGAAAGGCAGATGTTTGTTAAGAAGGGCAGGAGCCTTTTTTGAAATGACAATATAAACCTTCTCCCTCCAAATTATTATAATTTTGAAATTAAGGGGCTCTCTGGCAAATATATGGAAATAGGAATAGCAGTTCTTTACTAGGAAAATTAAAATAGAAATACAGTATTACAAAGAACAATCACAAAACACTGACAGAGTCAGAATACAACCTGACACTCTGTCAGTCAGGGTGTTGGCAGCAGTCCCATTAAATGGTGGCTGCATCCTCCTGCAGTGGCAGATGTGGTTCAGCTGGAGCAGTGCTCCTGTAGAAGGGTCCACTTTTCCTCCAAAGGTCTAGTGATGATGTAGAAGAGTCTGGTTTTCCTCTGGAATCCAGTGGGAAAAGGCTTCTCTGATGTTCCAAATCTCAGATTTTTATCTAGGTGGGAAATGCTTGGCTCCTCCCCCTGGGTGGAGCATCTCATAATTTTATCAGTCATGCAGTGGGATTTTTTGGCCCATTAACAGAAGATATCTCCCTGGAGGAAGGATGGGTCATGGAAAAGATAAAGAACACTGCCCCACCTGGTTTTAACAGATGGTGATAGTACACATACTTTTGGTTACATCCTGCTTTGCAGGCCAAGACAACAGGGAAGTTAAATTGTACTGAATGTAGCCACGTTTCTCCTGGTGTGCCCTAGCCTGGCCCACCTTGTCTGACCCTAGCTTTTGCCTTGTTTTTGATACTAGGAGATAGCATTCATGGCTGCCCCTCTGCAGGGTGGCTCTGTTATATCTGGCATAGTGTCTTTCAATTTGATCTTTATGGCTGTGTGAGTGAGGTGGAGTTACATCCTGAAGCTTAGTTCAAGCTGTAGAAAGACCCTTCCTGAGAATCAAAGGACTTGCATTTAAATGTTGGTATATGTGGTGTGATGTCTATAGTTGCTGGTAATAACATTTATTTTTATCCAGATTTATATATTTAAAAAGTGTAATTTACAAAACTATAAAAACAGTCAGTAGTCTTCAGTCAATAGCTGAACAATTGTTTGCTATGTTCAGTGTTTTGGTTGTTCTGCTTATCATGTTTGAGCAGGTCTGAGCTCCAGCTCTACCATCCATTAAAACTACACAGACTTTGAAGATGGCTACAATATCCTTTGCCTCCTGTCCTGAAGCACTGGATTAATGAATATACAGAGGACATGAACATCAGCCAGATTTTCTAAGAAATGTGGAAGATATTAGAAGCTTTTACTTGACACATCATAAATGCTTTAAAAATTAGTTTTTTGTGAAAATAATCCTGATGAGCATGTTTGTCATGTCTCTTCAAATCATATAAAAGCTTTTATACCCTGTGGGCTTTCAAGCCTTTCTTTATTAAATACTCTGTAGCCTGTGCTGAAGTAATCTTCAACATGAGGATTTTGAGTGTAGTTAAAATAATTGCTTCTTACATGATCCTGTAACTGAATATAAACTTATGCTGGCACTACTGGTTTTTGGGTCTTTTTTTCTCCTCAGACTTCTTATCCCTCTTTCCATTTTATTGTTCAGTTACCTTCATACACCTTGCAGTGCATATCTGAGCCACAGGTCTTATTTTAGATTGTGTATCATTACTGATAATTAGGAATTCCAACCTCCTTTTGCTGTGTTTAGACAGAACATCTGAGCTTCATTTTTAAATTGGAAAGAGATAAGATGAAATAAAGAGACAGAGCATTGGTTAAATGATGAGTCTTGTGAAGCCTTACTTTTCTTTGTCATCTCCCTTAGATAGTTCAAAGTAGGAATTGCATGAATAAGAGAGTTGTGGTGGTTATATTAGTAGGTTTCACTTCACATTATTTTGTATGTGAGCTCCCTGAGAGCTGTACTTATATCTGATGGATTAAAAGAACCAATAGCAGAACACTGGAAAGACTCATCCTTTAAAAGAGCTGGAAGTGTACAACTGTTGGTCTGCAAAACATTGCAGGCAGAGGATGGTGTTGGTTTTTTTTCAGCACAAACAAAGGAGACTCACAATTCGCTGTGTCAGGGACTGTCTGCAAGCTTTCTCAAGTGACAGAGGAAGGTGGCTGAACAGCAGCTATCCAAGAAAATGGCTATAAAACCTCCTTTAAGTCCAATCCTTTCTGCCTTTCCAGCTGGCATGGTTACTGCCCCAGCACCTATACAGAAGGTGTAAGGACAGTGAAGCTTGCTGGGTTAGGTCTGGAGAAACTCCAGCCAATTCTCCAGGCTGCTAATGCCTCATTCCCATTTCTATAGATAGCCTGGGTTCCTGTCCCACCCCGCTGCCAGTAATCTCTTTCTTGCTCCTGCTTGTTGGCAGAACTCCACCCTACCAGAGCTTTTTCATTTATATTATTCACCCTGTTACTGCTGCTGCTTCCTAGCACATGCCTCCCTGAGGGTCTGAAAATCTTACCCTGTCTTATTCACAGCAGCTGTTCTCATTCCAGGAGTCTGTGTGAGGGCACCCAGCACTGCCTGCTTTAGAGAAAACAGCTTTAATCATTATGAGTGACAGGGAATAAAAGTTGTTTCTTCTTAACCTCCTCCTCCTCATGATGGGGAGGGTTACTCTGCAGTGTCTCTTACTTTGCTTATAGTCTGTTTATATCAATAACCTTTAGCTTCCTGTTGTTCTGTCTCTTGCACAAATACATCCTATGAATGTGTAAAAATAAATACATCTCAATATGCATTCATATTAGCTCAGCTGTTAATTCTAGTTATTTGTTAATCATATATTAATAGCTGTTCCAAATATCTCTTCCAGCTTGCATGTCTGTCAAAATCACTGGTATTTTGATACTCAAAGACTACTCAGTCTTCTTTTTTTTTCTCTCTGTAAATATGTAATAATTTGGCTCTGGAAGAAGGAAATATGTAAGAAGTTGGCTCTGGAAACCAACTGGGAAACAATTACATCAAAAATGCAACTTCTAATGAAAATTAATAGATTTGTTGAGTTGGGTACACATCACTGTAATGCAGTGTTCTCATAATAAGGATTCTGTTTAGATTTTCACCAAAAAGGACTCTGGAATTTGTATTTTATTTCTAGATCATGCTACAGTATAATAATATAGAAATCAATTGACTCTGAATATTTTAGTCATTATATGTTTTCCTTTAAGAATTTTGAAACACTTGATCTTCATTCCTGTCCTGGAAGCAGTGAGGTAGCAAAACATCCAAATCCTTCATTAAAAAATCCACTCCCAGCCTCTTCATGTTAATAAACCCTGATCCTGCAGGTTTAGTTTAAGCTATACTCCCTTAATTTCAGCGAGCTCACATGAAATCCAAGATGTCATGTTCTCATTAAGTACAAACAGATGGGTAAAATGCCACTGATTCATAATATGAAACTTTACCCAGCAGCCATGTAGGAAAAATTAATTTTCATGGTGTGTGGAGCTGTTACATAAACTTCTTTGCAAGACACGTTAGTTGAAAGCCATCAAGGCCATTTACTAGTATTGTAGCAGTCTTCTCTTCCAGTACTGATTTTATGTCAGGCTGCAACCCTTCTGATTTTGTTTTTCATGATCACAGTTTTAACTGTAATGGTTTTTAGATAACTGAGGGATGGAATTCCATGCATGAAGCTGTCCAAAATGGCTGAGTAACTGTCTAGCAGAGGAACTTACCCTGATTGACCCTCTCAGAGTCTGGTCTCATCTTAACACTGCCTGGCCAAATTTACACAATCCATTTTAAAAAATGGCAACCCTGCTTTCACCATCAGACTAAAATCAATTACAGGCTATTTTAAGCTAATAGCTTCAACACATAAGAAATGAATCTGATCTCTTTTTCCAACTTATTCTAATATTCTGTCAGCTGGGCATTATAATTAGTCTCAATTCATGAGAGAAGTAAAAAGGCATTTTTCAGTAGTGGAGTCTTAAATAATTGAGTCTTAACCTCTCCAGCATGAGTGTGTAATGTCCAGTGTCATTTTAGCCTCATGTCAGAGTGTGTGATTTATTTCCTGTTTGTCTTCTTTTTTTTTTTCACAAATAAGGGTCTAACCTTAAAGTACATGAAACACATTGAGACTAAATTGGGAAAAAAGAGGTAAGAAAATCAGATGAAGGCTAATTTTTAATCTCTCATGCTCCTTCTACACAGATCTTCTTGATCTGCTTTTCCATCACCACTGGTCATAGTAATAATATTGGCAGTTTTAGATGGAGCAATTTCTTAATGGCAATTTCTTCTCTTAAAGGTTGTACACGGGCGTCTTCTGTGCCAGACCATGACAAATTTGACTGTATATCTCTGAGGTTATTAATGGTTTTAAAGATTGATGATTATAGTCTTACTGAAACATCAGAAAAATCGAATGAATCAATTTCTGTCCATAGAACATCAATTTAACAGCACTGGATTTTCCACATGGAAAAGATCCTTGGACTGTAACTTCAGTGCCCTACTTCTGACTAAGACACCTGACTGTGCCTCACTTCTCCCCAACCCAAGGCATCAACAATCCCCTCTATGTAGGCATGGGGACAATTTATTTTCTCTGATTGTGAGATTTTCTTTCAGCTTTGTATCATTTTGCTCTGTGCCACTGGGCATATTTCACTGACTATACTAATAGCAGTTAAAATCATGGAAATAGAAGGTTTTGTTTTCATATTTCACACCATATCTCTTTGTATTAGGGATGGTGCAGCCATATGCCAAGGCTGCAGAAAAGCCTATTAGATCACAGTAAAAGTGCACCTGCTTTCTGTAAAAATTGGCAAGTTTGTAATTGGGATAGAATAGACAGATCTCATGGGATTCCTCAGTGTATAATTCCAGGGAAATTCAGGCTTAATTTTCATTCAGAAAAAGACAGACTCATTGCCATGGGAAATGGGAGCAAGGACCACAGGCTGGACACCAGGAAGGATTTTGCCTGCTCTGGATTTCCAGCCTGGCTGAAGCTGGAGTCCCATCAGTAGTGACGCCCCACCATGTGGAGAGAAGCTCAATACTTGGCTGCTCTTAGCTTGCTTCATGAAAGTCAAAGCAAAAAATGTGTGTTGGGATTTTTGGGTGCTGAGAACAATGATATCCACATATTTTTGTTTCATGACCTGTGAAAACATATAGACTACACCTAAATTCTCTTCATCCTACAGAAGATGGAGCAGTTTTGGAAAAGTATGGATATTCTAATTGTTTTTTTTTTTCCTGGAACTTATAAGTAGAGAGATACCTTATTTATGTAATGATAACTTTATAGCTTTTTGCTTTATTATGCCATTTCCAGAAGAGGCTGGACTAATTCTGGAGATATTTGCAAATCTATTCTCTCTGGTTATATCTAAACTGGATATACAGGAATCCTTTCTGACTCTGAGTAAACATCATTGTTCTACCTCCATCTAAAATTTATGTCAAGATTTAAGAGTCAGGAGCATAGTCCCTTTATTTTCCTCAACTGTGCATCAAGCTCTGCTGCAGAAGTTAGAGAGATGATACAGATTTAAACATGTACAAAGAATCCATTCTTCCTTCTTTTTAAAGTTGTTTGATTCTCATTTACAGTATGTTTGACCTTCTACATAGCAACAGGTAAACATCAAGAGAAACACTACACAATTTATTCATCCTGGATGGCACATTTCTAAAGTGATACTCAGACTGCTGAAGACATGTAGACCTGATGAATTCGTGGCACCCACTATTCCTGTTTCTATCAGAAATAGACTTATCTGCTTTGATATAAAATATCTTTCTCTAGAACTCAAAGCCTGGTAAACTGAGGAGAAGATCCTGGAACATGTTTTGCATTTTAGGATAGTTCATAAAAAGGAAATAGAGTTACATTTCACTGCAAGCTATTTGACTGTCTGACACTTGAAGAAGACCAGTTAAGCAAACAAAAAAGGTGATGAAAAACTGACTTCAGAGATGGTTATGTTCAAAGTGAAAGGAGGGAAAGGCAATACATTAGTTACTAAGGCAACTGTTTGTTTAATGCTAAATCATTCCCTCATTGAAGGCAGCAGCTTCTGTTTCAAATTAATCCCCTAAACTGTTGTTGCACCACTCACCATGTTTCATGATAAGCACAACCTCTTGCCAACATCTATTTTCCAGCTCCCATCTAACTGTTGAATCACATTGCTCAGTGGGAAGCCAAGCTGCAGGTCTGAGGCAGAGATTGTGTGATTTGCAGCCTTGGTTCTAATCCATCAGCAGCTGCACACCAAGAGCTCCTGCCTGGGACAGGAGGGACTGCCATGACCTACTGGGAAGCAACCTGAAGCTGCAGAGGAAAAAAAGAATTAGGGTGGTCAGGGTTCATTCCCCTGATTAGTTTTGAAGCATAGATGGTGACAATAAGTAGGTCTTTATAGACCAGACACTGCACCACTTTCTGAAGAGAACATAATAGAAAATGTCATAGGTTACCATATTAATCCGTTGCCTAATCTACTCAGAATGTTCACTAATATATATTTTTTATTTTATTTATACTCTTTCCTCACCTATTTTATCATTTAAGGGTTTTAATTCAACTATCTGTTTTGTAAGTAGTTCAGATATGCTCCATTTCCTGTCTTCAAATTTGGAAGCCTTGCTTTTTTAAACTGACTGTGCAACGCATGATTGAAAATCTTTATTAGATGCAGCTGTGGGTTGGTTTTTTATTTTTTTTATTTTTTTTTTACTTTAAGGTATTGTAACCATGCTTCAGAAATTAAAGTTTTAATTTTCAGGGAAGAAAGAGGTTTATATAATTTTTCATTCAAAATATTTGTATTTCTTGATGTTTTAAGAAAGACTGACATTCTTATTTATTGATCAGCATATGTTTCTCAGTATCAAATACCACGATTTCATAAATAGTAATGATCTGAATGTGATGTGTTTATTTATGAAAATATTCATGACTTCTCTGCAGTTTTAGAATTCAATCAGTTTTAATGTTTATTAAGTAAGGAATTTAGATGGAGAGAGAAATCACCCATATGTAAGAGCATAGTGAGAACATATGTCAGAACTAGTGCTAAAGCTGCATTTGAGAGGTCAGAAAGAGCAGGGGTAAAATGATAACTGCCAAGAGTCAAGCTGAGACAGGAAATTTAAGCAAATTGTGAACGATTTTTCTACCATGCAAATTAAAAGAACAAGAAAAAAATGGAAACACTGTGAAATGAGGATGGGGATAGAATTAAAGAGGTATCATTTCCCATATTAAATCTTTTGCTTCATTTTCTTTGAAGTTGAATTTGGGAGAAAGAGAATGAATGATAGAGAAGACAGCAAAAGGAAAGAAGGGAATAGAAATGTCCACAACTAAGATGTGAAAAACAAATTTTGTGGTCTCAGTTCACTCCAGATCCCAAGGACTTTTCACCTCAGAAGGCACTGACATATGAAAAATGCATGTCCAGCACAAGGTGAAGTTATAGTGGGCTTCTGTGAACAGAAAAGCAAAAGTGTTGCCAACATTTAGGCATTGACTGAAAGAAAAAAGCAATCTAAAAAGTTGCAGACGTGTCTCACTAAGTGCTTTTGTATATATTGGCTTTGTACTCATTTTGAATGGAATAATAATAGAATAGAGTATATACACAAATGAAAACAGTATCAAATGCAACCTAAATAAAAGGACAAACACAGCTTAATAACATATGTTTATGTTCTTCTTTCTTTTTTTTTTTTCCCCAGTAATATACCTTCATTTTAGGCAAAGGAAATTCAGACAGTATTGTTAAACCCATAGTAGAGCATTTGACAGATTACAGAACATGAAATTAAGAATTCAGGTGAGGAAGACATGGATTTTTGTAAGAGCTGTAAACTGCTAAAATATCTGTTCTAGTGGGGAGATGACACAGTTTATTAAGGGAAATATTGAAGCTGGGAGGATGCTATTAGTAGTGTTTTTTAAATATATGTTTCTAAACCAATGCTGCTTAGTATTTTCACCAATATACCTGGCACAGAATGAGGAAGGAGCAAGCAGAGTGCAGGGATGACACAGCCCAAGCAGGGGCCATCAATGAAATGAAGCACTGGAGTGTTATACTCTGAGGATTGGACAACCTTAAGGACAAGAAAAGAAATAGGATTAAGATGAATACTCAGTCCAGGGTAGAGTGTAAGGTTAGACACATTTCAATTCACAGCAAAACCCTCAGCTGTCAACAGGATTTCCATCAGCTGAGTTCAAGCCAGCACGATGAGGGATCCTGCTGGATCACAGGATGGATGTGTAGCACAAGAATGAGGCAGCAGAAAAAAGGGTGAAAGCAGGGCTGATTTCAAGATACTGTCAACAAAGACAAAAAAATTATTCAATTGTGTGAGGCTCAGCTGAGGCCTCATCTTGAGTATTGTGTGCAGTGCTCTGCATGGCTGGGTAAGATTAAATAAACCTTGACCAAGGGGAAGCTACCTGAATAATATGGGGAATGGAAATCTATAAATATTGACTTGGCTAATCTAATGAAGGATGAGAGGAGATTGATTACCCTAAGTAAATACAGTACTACATGACAGGGGGAAAAGCATGTATAAATCACGTGTAATTGCATTAAGGTTAAAAGTGGAGAGGAGTTATGTAACCCTTAGGGCAGCAGGTCCTTAAACAGTCTTTCAAGAGGAATGGTAGATGTAAAGTATCCACCTGGTCTCAAGATAGTTCTCAGGTGGCTTGTGGAAAGATTTTGTGTTGTGATGCCAGTACAGAGAGATCAGAGTCTGAAACCCAGGACAGTGTGCTTCCGTGTCCATCCACATCCACATTGGTCCACAACCCTGATGCAACCTACCAGCTGAACCCTCTGTCCCAAGACAGATGATTCTCATTGTGCTAGGAGGACCTGGTGGGCTCTAGGTTTAACCTGCAGCACCCACACTTCCTGTAAGGAATTATGTTTGTTGGCAGAGACAGAGCACTGCAGAATGAGTATTTATGCATAAGTATTGGGGTTTTTTAAAATAATTTGTCAACAATTAACAATTGCCCTCCATTTCCCCTCTTCCTCCATTTTACCTGTTGTGACATCCACATTGCTTCATTTTCCTCCCAGTCCCCACAAATGGTTTCTTTTCTCTAGGGCTTCCAACTACCTTTAAAATACTGCAAATGAATAATAGTAAAAATGGTGCTTTGCTTCTAAGCAGAATAGTCATCTGTAATGTCATTGGCATCCTTTCTTTTAAAATAAGAGTCTATGTTATATACTTTAGACCTAGTTTAAACAATATTATCCCAGTGTATTGTGTTATTTTTCCCAAGGAAGAAGCATCCCTGCTTTACAAGACATCGAGGAGAAGCAGTTCAGAGGCACATCACAGCCTTGGTTGTCAGAGTCCTTGTCAAGACACCTTTGTCCAACTCTTTTTTTCTGCCAGCATCTCTCCAACACACAAAAGGGTTTGAAGTAAGAATCATGAAATGGGAAGGTTGTGGCTTTACTGCAGGGCTACCAGCTGGAGGCTTGTGCAGATGAAAGCAAATGAGTCCCTCAAAGACTAGCATTTAAGAGATGCCTTGGAGGTGAAGCAAAACATTCACAATAAAACTCTGTGTTACCTACTGTGCTGAATTTTATGAGCTGTGTATTGAGTACCGCCCAAAAGCAGATCCAAACGAGGAAACTCAGTGAGGAAATGTTCTCTTGACTCACAGTCCTGGCTTGACTGAAATATCTGGTTTTGTGATGAGCTTTCAGTTTGTGAAGCTTTCAGCCACACAGTTGTGTTTTCACTTCATTCAAAGAAAGTAAATTGTGTTTGGATCAATAGATGAAAATTTATGTCTCATTTGTGTGACAGTAGGTACATTTGTGGCAACTCACATGAAAATTTACAGTGTGCCCCAAAGGACTCTAAGTTTCCTTTACATTCTGCAGTATTTCATATGTCAATGAATCTTCTCAGTGGCATTCAGCACTAAGAGCTTGGATAGTCCTTGGTTTTACATGAATTCCTGTCTTCTTCTTGTTGTTGTTAAGTGTTTGTGAATATATTATTAAAATACCTAGTAAGAAACTCCAGTTAACTCATGTCAACTTATATGTAGCTACACACAAATAATTTGTTACCCTAAGTAGAAGCCTTGGAGGTTGATTTTCATCTGTCTCTTGTTGACTTCATATGAAAAGATGTATCATGGCTTCTGCTGAAATAGGTCCAGAATTGTATGGACAGCAGTACATTGCTGGATGTTGGAGAATTACAGGTTGTAAAATGCATTGATTTTGCTCTTCCTGAGAGCTTACCCTTAGGGGTGATAGAGGCAATGAGAGTCACTGTTGTCACTGAATATTGTCCACTGAATATTGTCCACTGAATATTGTCCACTGAATATTGTCCACTATTTCCAGTAGAAACAATAAGAGTGACACAGCCTGACCAAGCCAGCACCTGCCTGATTCCAAGCTCCTCCTGCAGGCAGGTCAACTCTACATCACACCATTCAACATCACCAGAACAGGCCTTTTGTGAGCTAAGAAAAGTATCATTTTATTGTGTGCATAAACTTCCATCAAGAGTCTGCTGCAAAAAACAGCTTGTGTTTGGGGTTGGAATATTTATGGAGCATCTTGCAAACCGTTTTCAAATTCTGCCGTTTAACACCTTCTCCGTGCCATATGTTCTGCTGTATCTTTCTCGTTTTTCTAGCTGAGATGTTAAATCTTGGAGTACTAAACCTCGCAGTTCTGGGGAAGGTGCGTGGGGGGCAAATTATGGTTTGGTTTTTTTTTTTTTTCCTTTGTTTTAATTTACAGTTGGTGAGCTAACATATTTGATGCTTCTGTTACCCCCACCCCCAAAATTAAATGTAGTTTACACTTCAGAGCTGTGCACACTTTTTTTTTTAGAGCATATCTATTTATGGCTAGCCTATTGCATTTTATGAGGCAGAAGGGAAGGTGTGGCTAGTGCATCTTACTGTGTAGTCCCAAGGGTAAGCCTCACCCTTGGCTAGCATGGAAGATGATGGAGTTGTGGGTCCCTGGCAGGACAGTGACTTTCTAAACCTTGGTTTTTCCTCTCCTGAAAGCTGTCCTGAAGTGGAGCAGCTTTAGAGGAATCAGAGCTCGTAGGATTGTTGTCACTTATCTCTCCTTTAGTGAGGGGTAAAGTGCTTTTGAATACCTTAAATTTTTCATCAAGAATGTCCCTCAGTGCAATTTCCTTCCCAAGCTCAGCTCAGCATCTCACCAGACTAGCTTTTCTTGCTGTAACTCTTCTATACACTTCAAGTATTTAATATTTGCCTTGGATTTGGTTAAAAAAATTCAGTTTTTCACAGCTCTACACCTCTGTTTGCATTACACAGGATCTAGTTAAGGGATTGAAAGTAGGACATGAAGAAGTCAGCAAATTTTTCAAACTGTGTTAAAATTCAAGTATTAAAATGTTGGGCTTTAGGTTCATTTGCGGTATTTTTTGGAACATATTTATGAGCTTATAAACTTGAAGCTAGTCTAGTAGGTCATTTTGACCCACACTGTTCCTACACTGTTTAAAATTTTGTAACATCACATTGGAAAGCAAATAAACATAAAAAGAGACCATGCAGTTTTGGTATTTTATAAAAATGGACTTTAATGAATAACTAAGGACCTAATCAGTGTAGCTCCTCGGCTACAATGGGCAAAAATTTTGACCTCTGGCTGCCAAATGTTTATCTGGTGGTTTCATTACCAGTCATTCTGTTGTAGGGGCTCAGGGCTCCTGAATTTCTAACTTCTCATGTAGGAAACTTTGCCAATGTTTCCAGCAGGTCTGTCTGTCTCCAGCCACTCCAAAGTGATAGTTTTATTCTGAATGATTGATAGGAGGTGTCTTACCTCCATATCCAAAGCACAATGCTGTAAATCACTGGTTTTCATTTGTAAGGAATAAAATTATATTCACCTTATGCCACCATTTATCATTCTGAGGCTATGCTTGATCTGTGTTCTTGGCTAAGCTCTGAGAAATAGGGCATGTATCTTGTGAAGATTGTGCATGGCATCCTTTTACACTTGTATATATGTCAGCAGAGGAAACAGCCTTCTATTTTCTTCCATGCTTTCTGCATGTTAATGTGCTCCAGCATATGACTGCATAAGCCTGTTGCTCAGAAGGTTACCAAGTTGAATTTTTTTCCTTTTACAAGTAAAGTACAAACCTCATCTGTGACTTCTTCTTTCCTTGGGGATGTGAAAAAGTCTGTTTATCTGAAACTTTTTATTCTGCTAGCTAAAGAATAGAATAGCAACTGTATTTCTCTTCATTACTTTTTCCTGTGGGAAATAGTTTCCCTGTATTTCCAAAGGTCTTGGTCTAAACCAACTCTCCAGAGATACCTTATGAGCCAATACAGGTTATTAGAGATGTCCCTCTGGTTATAGATTTTCTCAAAACCTCTCATTTAATATGTTTTTATTCATTTGAAGTTTTCCCCATGCAATAGAGGCTGCGAGCACCATTTCTGTTCAGAGATTACTCTCTCAACTGAGTCAATGCTAAGTTTGAAGGAAAGAGTATTAACCCCTTTTCTTTTGACACAAGTGAAGGGATACTGAATATCCCAGAGGAGCAGGTTTCATAACTCTGGTAAATTATAGGGGCTTACAGACTTCAGATTTGAAGTTGCCATGGACTGTAATACCATTTTTCTTAGAGGAAACCATTCTGCCTCAAGAATGCCTCTGCAGTTTAGTTTTGTGCAGATGCAATACAGAAGAGCTTGACTGGAAATGAAGAAGTTATCTCAAGCCCCTGTATCAGAAAGGGTTTTTTTTCCTATCAGCATACAGCAAAGTTGAAACTGCAACTTCCCAGAAATCTATTCCCAGTACTTGAATATCTTTCCACAAGATATAGTCAGAAGCAACACAGAGATAATTCCTGTTGTCCTAAAATAGATTGAGTGTGAACAGTTAAACTTGTGTTTCCTGTACCTAGAAAGAAGTGGGTCTAAGAATGGCAAAGGGCTTTTTGTTTGCTTTTTGCTCCATTGCTACCTCTGGGTATTACTGATGACCTTGAGCTTACATCCAGAAATAGGAAGCACCTCATATACAGGGAAATACATAAAACATTAGGAAAAAAATTTGCCCTGTGGAATGAAAGATGCAAAACCTGTAGTAAATCCATCATGAACCTCATTAAAATAGTGCAAATTCTTGCCACACTCCACATGCACACATGTATATCAGCTCATAGTCCAATATCTGCAAGGTGATTGGCCATGATATAGATCAACAGATTACATCAACAATTTAGATCTGTCCCCACTCTATTTAATCTTTAGCATTAGACCAGAATATGCATGGTTTTAAAAATAGAAATCAGGTCATGAATTTTTCTTCATAGATTACTGGCATGAATAAATGGGAAAGGGACCTTCAGACAAAACTAAAAGTCAGTATGGAAGCAGAGTCTTGCAGAAGCCTACATTTTGCATAAGAGGGTTGTAGATACAATTTTTTATTAGCTTTTATTTTTCAGTGTACTTACTTCTGAAAAAGAAATATACCACAAATGGATGAAAGCAAGCAAATAAATGAACAAAAAACATTTCTCAGTGATAGAAGAAGGAAAGTCAAGGAAGGGAAAGTACAGACATGTCATAAACAGATCATGTATAAAGGTCAACAAGCTACCTAGATGACACCACCATTCTTTTTTTCAAGTGTAGAGCTGATGTATTCTTGTTCACAGAAAGCAGGTCAGAGGGATGTCTCATTTAATTGCATCCCATGTAACTGCATGTTGTTTTGCACTGTGTGAGCACTGAGCTCCTGCTCTGCATTCTGAGTTGGTCCCTCTGTTCATTTGGTTCCTCACCCCTCAAGTCTCTTAACTGGGAGCAGTATCAAGCTTGAACTGCTCATGTTTACACAACTGAACTGTGTGTGTCCTGGTGTTTATAAGGCTGAACTTTGTCTGGACTGACTGTTTTTCTATGAAGCAAAATATGTAAGAAGGATAAAGCATAATTTCATAGCCTCAGTAACTGTTTTAAATGAATAATTTGCTTTGTTGTTGAATTTCTCCTGTTCTTCAGGGACCCTCCCTGAGGCTGTTTTCCACAACTGCCCTTGTACTATGGCACTGGTGCATAAAATGCCCTCTAGTTGGTTAGGAAACAAGAAAGTATCTGCTTCTGAGGGAGAAAAATAATTTTCTTTTAATATTCACTATCTTTGGGTGCTTATGATCTACCTGCTTGGTCTAACATCAGCAGCTATACCATAGTTCATGTCCCTGGAGGCAGGAGATGCCCTGAGGAAGGACTGCATGTGGATATGATCCCAATTACTATGAATTAGGAGGGCAGACAGAACCTGCAGCACTGTGTGTCACTTGCAAGAAGGAAGGGGGTGGAGAGGGGGGCATGTGAAGGAGACCATGGCTTGAGTTGAAATGGACATTTAAGGGATCCTCTAGTCCAACCCCCCTGTAATGAGCAGGGACATCTTCCACTAGACCAGGGTGCTCAGAGTCTTTTCCAGAACGTCTCCAAAGATGAAGCATCTACCACCTCTCTGGGCTACTTATTCCACTGTTTTACCACCTTCATTGTAGAAAACCTTCTTGTATCTAATCTAAATTGTCACTCCTTCAGTTTAAAACCATTACCCTTTGACCTGGTGAAGTGCCCAGTAAGCTGCAGACTGGGTAGAGCAGGGCTTTGGCTTGGGCTTAGGCTTGGCTTAGGCTTGGGCTTTGGCTCTGGCTCTGGCTCTGGCTCTGGCTCTGGCTCTGGCTCTGGCTTTGGCTTTGGCTTTGGTTTGGCTCTGGCTCTGGCTTTGGCTTTGGCTTTGGCTTTGGCTTTGGCTGTGGCTTTGGCTTTGGCTCTGGCTCTGGCTTTGGCTTTGGCTTTGGCTCTGGCTCTGGCTCTGGATATTGCTCTGGCTCTGGCTTTGGCTTTGGCTCTGGCTCTGGCTCTGACTCTGCCTTTGCCTTTGTCTTTGCCTTTGCCTTTGCCTTTGCCTTTGCCTTTGCCTTTGCCTTTGCCTTTGCCTTTGCCTTTGCCTTTGCCTTTGCCTTTGGCCACCGTGGGGGGCCATAGCCCAGGGTGACCCAGGGCCAGCAGCAAATCTCTGGGGCTGCTGTGATTGTCCTCAGGGCCTGAAGTCCAGTGGCTCAGTCTCTCTGAGCTTCCTGTGCCAGCATGATAATATTTCTTTCTCTTGATAGGTGCCAGAAGGAAAATATATTCATGCTTATGAGGGGTCATATGCTGCCGCTGCATGGGATGTGATTACTCTAGCTATTAATTACAGTTATTAGTTTGGACATTTTCCAGTGTGCTGAGGGAGATTGCCTTCCCATGCAGCAAGAAATATTAGCATCACACTTTTAAATGCAGTCAGTGGATTTTCTTCCTTTCCTTTCCTGAGTGTCATCTGGGTTTCATGAGAAATAAGACAAGTTATGTGAAAGGGGCTGAATTTTTACAGTGCTTTGGAAAGGAACTTTTTAGACAGCCTCCAACGAGCTGAGGAAGTAGATAACATTTGACCTTTACAGTCATGTAGTTTCAGAGAACATGAGGAGAGGATGAGAGAAGACAGGAAGGAGGGGACCTGGAGGGAAACCCAGAGCAAACACAGGAGGAACACACATGGTATGTGTCTTTCTTGCCCTTCATTACTTACTATTTATTTTTGAGAGGCAGAAGGTGAAGTTGGGACTAATGAGAAATTTTCAGACTCAGCTAAGGCCTATAAAGTAGCTGAGACAACAAGCTTTGCAGGTGTCTCTAAGGTCATTTCACATGCAAACTCACATTGGCAGAGATGGTGGACAAGTGCTTAAAATGTGGTGCTCAAATCTAAGCATAGACAAAGTTCCACAAACTTCAGGAACAGATATCCTTAACTGCACAGAACTGTGATTCTATAGGTGACTGTGAAGCACAGCAAGGAAGCTTTATCCTAGGTTAGTCTGAGAGTTGATGCAGTTCTGCCTGATCTGAAGATTTGTCTCACTGAAAGCAAATATGTCCATAAAGCCACTATCAAACGTGTCACAAAAAAAGTCATCTCTAGCTGCTGGAGAATACTCTTACAGTCATGCTGTAGTCATTAAATTCCAGTCTTCAAAAAGGATGTGGGTCATCATATGGATGGAGTAAAAATGACCCCTGTGTATTCTTAGAGATTAGTTTTGCAATTTGTCTTGCAGCCAATACAGTCAATTTTCCATGAAGTCAGAAGAAATATAACTCTAAAGTTGGAAACAGTGGTAGGGAAGGGTAAGAAAACTCTGGCAGAACTCTGCCTTTAATGTCAGCTGCCAGTGGGACCCATTCCATGTTCATATCTAAATTTACATATTTTAGCAAATTAATGTTAGCATAGCATCTGCCAAGAGTCACATGCTTGTTGCATTGTACCTGGTTGTGGCATGCAGCTGTTTGACAAACAGAACAACTTAGTGCTTGAGATCATTTACAAAACAACTTCAAACATTATTCTTCCACTGTGCTGCTTTTTAGAACTCATCCACAAGGATATGGATGAGTCTGCTCCCCTCAGCTCCCATGCAATATTTTTGTTTCCACTTTTTGTAGTGATATGCCTGTTTTTAAGGGGAGAAACATTCCCTTAAATCAGAGATTAATCTCACCTGGGAGGATAGTACTTCAGTAATGTATTAAATAGAGAAAGATTAATCTGTTTTTTATGAAGAAGCAATACTTTATAGTTTTGAAAGTAAAAAAAACCAAAACATTTGCTGCACTAAAATTGAATATTCTATTTGCCCAAGATTCTTGGTTTTATCTGGGTGTGAAAATGCCATAACAACAGGAGTGAGTTATTTGGCCACAAAGCTATCAAAAATTGGAAGAGATGTAATCCCAAAATGCCATGTTTTGGCAGTGCAAGACAGGAATAATGACTTCATAATAGCTAAAAAAACCCTCTTCAGTTTCTCTTGCCATCTGAATTTCTGTCACTCTCTGTTTTGAGATCAGTTCTGGTTTTTTTCTGTTAAGGAAATTGTGCTCACAGAGGTCAGAAAGCAAGCTCTGCTTGTGAGCTGCCTGAACATTGAGGTCAGGGTATATCATATGCATTTTCTTTTTCTGATTGCAGCAATACAAATGTTCTTTCCATGCAAAAAAACCTTTCCATGACTAAAATCAGCATAGTGGAAGGTAATTCTCTGTCACATACTCTACTCAGGAGCTGAGTAATTTACCCAAAAAGACCCTCTAATAGCAGTATGCACTGACTTCCAAGAGCAAAAATGTTCAGGTAATTCTCCAGTGAGATATCAAATGCCATTATTTTCCCTTAATGTTACTGGCAGACTGGGAGGGAGAATAAGAGGATACTTAATTAAGAACAAATAGATGTTCTGATCTCCACCTCTGCCCACCATTCCACTCCTACCTTCTTTAATATGACTCAGCTGAGATAATAATACCAGCAGCTGTAGAGCAAAGAGCAGCTGCCCCTTGTCTTTTGCTCCAACAGCCAGACTGTACTCCTTGCCACTTGCTAATGTTCCTTACATTTACAGTAGAAGAACAATAGCATTCCTTCATTATCTCTAAATGATGATCTGATAGCATCTCTTGGGCACAAACTGAACACCCTGTGTCTCAGCATGGCAGCTCAAAAGGAGGCAAGATAAATGACAGAAAGTCAGCTGTCCTCTCCCTTCTGATCACCTCACTGCTTCTGTCAGTGTTTCTGTTGTTAAGAGCTGAATGAGGAATTGTTGGAGGGGTTTTTAGCCAAAGTATTAATAACTTTCCATCCCTTTGCATGGCAGGAGCCCACTTAAATGGCAATAAAACTTCACAGACAAGGAAAAGCACATCCCTTTAATGATCCAAGTCCCTAAATGAAAATGGCATAGAGCCTTGTTCATAACTCTTACTAAGTATTTAATCTCTTCTCTTTCAAACATCACTCAAATGATGTTTGGCCCTGATGAGGATGCCTTTCCCACAATAAGGAATCTGTAAGGGGCTTTCTATTGGGAGAAAATAGAGCAGTCAATACTGCTAATGGTGCTGCAGAGAGACATTGGGGTGTTTTATCTAGAAGATGCTACTGAAAATGGTATAGCTACTGACACCTATTGTGACAAATGGAATTTAATATTGGCTCAAGATGAAAAGCTATAATAGAGTGAAAAGAAATTGCCTGAACACAGGCTGATGGTACAGTATCATTTATGATACCCTGACATTTTTGACTGGAGGTGATTGATTAACTGGTATGTGTATGTCTGCAAATTCATGTGCATAATGCAGCACAGGCATAAAACATTGCTATGGTTTGTGCATTTTTCTAGCTGTCTTGCTTCTGTTGAATGTTTTTCCTTTCAGTTTGGTCCAACAAAGCCCCAGAAGCTGTAATTTGGAGAACTGTTTACCAGAAATTCCACTGAAAGCTGTGTGAAGCTATTGAGTATTTTGACTAGAGGTGGAACATTTATTAAGATTTCAATGGTAGATGTCCTTCTGCACCACTTGGAATCATTGGCAAAATTCCCACCATATTTAATGATACAGGTTCAAACCTCAGGGCAGTGAATGTTGTAGGAAAAATGTTCTCTTGGTTGTTGACATCTGATGTAGTTGTAGCCACTGGGAAAAGCATCCAGTCACTGAGCATCTGGAGATGTAACTAAACAATATAATTAAGAGAAACATATCTAGAATCAGGGCTTGACTTGAATGTATATTGGGCACAATAGCAAGAGATAAGTGAATATTTTTACCAAGTTATTTACTAGATAAACAAACTTAGCATTTCCTTAATTTCATGGAATACTGAGAAACAGATCAGTTTTCTCAAATTTACTTGATAAATCACATCTCACTATGTATTTCAAGGGTATCCTTTCAAGCTTTAAGTGTTTTGTGATACTGTTCTTCTTGAGTTATCTGATTTAGACTATGATTTCTTATGTAAACCCCAGAAATATTTAGTTTTTATAGCATTTTTCTATTTGAAAAAGTTGCCTGATTTTTACCATAGTCTTGGAGAGCTTGAAAAGCATCTGCTACTCTGTAACCTTGGGGCAAAAAGAACATCCCCATTTAAATAAGGGAGGAAAATAAACATGACAAAGATACCAGAGAAAATGTTTTGTATTTCTCTTGTCTCTGGGCCACAAGCCAATTTGGAAACATTTACGCACAGCAACTCTAAAAAACAATCCTAGTGCACAATAGGAGCAATATGGGCTGATCCCTGCTATTGCCATTTCCTTTAAAGTACTTGGCATTTGCTCTGAATGTCATCAGTAGATGACTAAGTGAAGAATTAACCTGAGGGATTGGATAACCCCTGTTGATAACCCCCATGGAGAACAGATAACCCCTGTAATTGAACACACGTAAAGCACACACCAAGCAGCACACATGGTTTGAGTAAAACTGATCTGAAGTGCAGAGTCAGGCATTGCTAACCTTAGAGCACACAGAATCTCTTTTCTGTGGTACATTTGTGATATACTGCTCTGTCATTTTTTTTCTTTTTTTTCTCTCTTTGCCCCTGCTTCTTATTTTTTTCTCTCTTAATTCTTTCTATTCAGGAAGGAACCCTCCATCTGCTCTCACTCTCCCTTGTATCATTTTTTTTTTTTTTTTTAATCTCAGCAGCTACTGTTTGTAATCTGCAATAGCTGGAACATTGACACACCAGAGTGGAAGCAGTCCCAGGAGCACAGGAAGATCTGACTCAAGCCCTCTCCAGCAAGGGGCAAGTTCTCCATGTCAAATCTCCCCCACCTCATCCTCACATTTACACAAGTTGATCAGATGCCCAAACACTCACATTCAGAGAACCTCCACCTCCCATAGCAGGCAGGCAATGACTGAAGTACAGCCCTGGCTGAGCTGTTTTGCAGTGTGCAGTGCTATTGAACCCCTGCCTGCCAGAGGAGGTCTGTGAGCCACTGAGAGTGCTGAGCCTTGCAGGCAATCTCCACTGCTTCCCTCTCTGTAAACATCAAAGCTACTCCAGCTAATTAATTACAGGCTGAGGGATTTTAGTGATTCAAGATATATGTACCCAACACAAAGAGTCTCCCAGCGAGGAAATGAAACTTTTGGCTCCATATTTGAGCAAGCTGCTTGAAGAAAAATATTGTCACATTCAGGACACCAGCATTTCTTTAGGGTTACTGCAAAAATTTGAAATTTTTCTATGAGATATTATTTAGCATCTTCTGACCAGAAGTCTTCACAGCCAGAATGCCTCTGACCAGACCTGTTATCAGATTGTCCAGCTCATGCCACCTCTGCTGTTGTGAAAACTTGTAGGTGTGGGGCTCTTTTGGGCACAGTGAGGAGCAAGGACTGAAGGTGGCAAGTTCCTTCAACACCCACCAACTTTGCAGCTGCTGAGGACAGGATGTGGCATTTAGTGTCACCACATGGAATCAGAGTGAGAGAAATCAAAAGAAACCTTATTCCTCAAGGGAAATGTAACAAAACATATCCTTCAAAATTCAGAGGTGAGGAAATGTCCAGAAATGTGTAAAGTTTGTAGTCATCCCCTAGGTTACACTAATATACTCCAAAATTCTTCTATGGCCTTGAATGAAATTTGCATTCTCAGTGGTGACTTTATCCACTTCACTTTTGAATTTAGCCTAAAAGGTATGTTTATGAATTTTGTCCCTCACGTTTCCAACCCTAAACAAGCCCTAGCATGAGCAAAAAAGGAAATTATCTAATGCAAAAAACAAATAAAGCTAACCAAACAAAAAAATCCCAAAGTAAAAAAACCAAACCAACCTAAACAATTCTCAAGGAGAAATTTCTTTAATGCTTCTCTCTCTAAGATGATCCCAGAATTCAGTATCATGTCACAATGGACAGCCAATGTATGGGGCAGTTCTGTGTTTTGAAAACAGGGCTGTGGAGAGGAAATTCTTAAGACTAGACAGTCATCAAACAGGAAGCAGGATGCAAATACCACAGCAGGAAAAAAAAAAAAAAAAAAAAATAAAAAGGAAGACCTTCAGAGTCTGGGATAGCACTTCTAGTCCCAGTTAACAGGCTCCTTGTTACAAATATCTGAAAGGTTTTAATGAGTGAATCAATATAGAATTCTCTATTGCCTTTCACTGTATTGATACCAGTCGTGCTTGGAGGCTCCAAGCAAGACTGAGACCTGCTGTGTTGAACAGTGTGTACAATCAGCAGGATGAGTGGTCCCCATTTCTGCCTTTATACATAAGACAAACAGTTAATGCTGTTTTACAGGCAGTTATCTGAAACACAGACAATATAAGTCATTTAAACAGAACAGGAAAGAGCTGGGATCCAAACCCATGTCCCAAGAGCTCCACTGCCTGCATCACCCATGAGCCTGTTTGCCTCTTCAGCATCTCATTGTACAACAGATGGAAGCAGTGGATACCAATAAATTTTTTAGCATCATATAAATATAGATTGTATTGCTGAGAACTGAGCTGAAGGGGAATGGGAACAGACCCTAATGTTCAATAATATACTGTCCAATTATCATGCCAAAGAAACTAAACTGCATTGCTGCTTTAAGTTTGATTAGTAGAATTAAATCACAAATGTCACTGCATACAAATGATCATGGGCAGAAGAATGAGTCACATTATAACAGACAAGATCTATATGAAATCTGTGAATTTGCAAGCAGACACATCAGTTACCTCTGAATTATTGGCATCAATCTCCAATACATCTATTCAAATGAAAAAGTATTATTAACCTTTGGTGCAGCACATGCAAATAAAATATGATGATTCAACAGCAAATTCAACTATCTAACCATCATGAGTTTAAGATAAGTAAGTTTATTTTAGGCATTTCATGAGGATATTAGCTTGGTATCAGAAATCAAGTATTTATGGAAGTTGCAATATTTAGCTGACATCATAAAAATGTCAATTATTATACTATTATTTGTAACTGAATGCTGCATGATGGAGGTGCTGAGTTCAAAAATGCATCAAAATGTTATTCATAATATATATACTGACTCAAAGTTCCAAGGAGCCAGTCAAGCACTGGTGGATGCACAACAGGAACTAGAGCATCATAACCTGAAGCTCAAATGAAAACTTAGTTTACAGAATTATTTCAACTTTCAGCAGAACTCTCTGCTCCATTTGTCTGTCTTTAGCTCCTGATGTTGTACAGTCTAGAGCTGGAGTAATATGTTACTTATGGCTCAGACATCCCAGCCCTGGAGGATTTGGTAAGCACAGGACATTGCAGAATAAATGGCAGTACGTGACTTTTCCACTATATATTTAAATTTCAGTGCAGATTTGAACGAGGCTTCCATTAAATTTTGGTGAGTCATTTTCTAATTGGTTCAATACTCTGCCTGGTGACATGTCCTTGCATCTTTCCAGAATTTGTTAGCCTTAGGCAACTTGAAAAATGTTAATTTCTTATGTCTTTTTCTGATGTTTATTTGTATCTCTTCCCTTCAGACTAATATGCAATTTGTACAGTCTTTTATTCTTTCGTATATATCTTCAGAGATTTTGAGTTGTCAGAAAGATAAAGGCAATGAAAATATGTGTTGGGAAACCAGCTATTTTTCACCTGATTTCACAGAGAGGTTTGGCTGGAAAACTGCAATGATGGCCTATTTTAAGGTAAACATATAATTTTATTTATCTCTGGTATTTTTTGCAAACCTGCAATTTTATTCATCTTTGATATTATAGGCATTAGTCTGAAAATGAACATTCCTTCACCTGCAGTTTCAGGAGAGATACTATTAGAATCAGCAAGGGCTGTGGAAATGCTGTTTTCTTGTACTCAGTTCTCAGAAATGAATCAGAGGCAGAGAAGGTGCACATTCCTAATGTGTTAGATGAATCTGAGTCACCTTCTTTTGAGAAGGGCTGCTGCATATGTGCTGTGTGCTGAGTGTTCTCATGCAGGAACTAAATTAATCCTTTAGCAGGAATGTACCCTTTCACAATTACCAAGCAGTTACAAATGAAGTAGCCAAGGGATTAAGGTATTATTCATTTCAGCTGCCTAAGAGTATAAAGAAAGAAACCTCATCTCTCAGATAAGTACTTCCATCCTATGATTGCCTAAAAGATCACAGATGCTAGAATGTGTGTCCAAAAACCTGTTCTGAGGAAAAAAAAAAAGCCTATGTAATACACACCAGCAAAAAAACCCACATTATTTTGACAGATAATTTTTTTAGTGCTTTGCCTGTTAGTGAGGTGCTGGTAGGCACACAAAAAAAGTCAAAAATAGAGATGGTAAGAGTGAACTTAAAAATTCAGTGTTACTTCTCCTTTTGTGTGATTGATAATGTGGTATTTTAATTGTAAAATCAAATTCTGCCTTAATTATAAGGCTGTCAATCCACAATAATTCTCCTGAGAAAGAGTAATAGATTTCATGTTCAGAAATGGTCTTTATTATTATATAACAAGACTTCTTACAAAATACTGACTCTTTTTCAAAATTTCTTTTATAAAGCCCATGTTTTTTTACTGGAGATGCAGTGAATCACCAGGAAGACCTCCAGATTCAATTTAAAGATTCCATATCAAGAAGAAATGGCCATATTCCTATGTAAGTTATTGTGGTACTTAAATATCCTCTATCTTAGATGCAGCCATGCAATTTCTATGAAAATATAGCAAATGCTGTTTGGAATGGGCTAAGAAACAGGGAGAAGCTTAACTGTTCAGGCTGGATCAGCAGTCTGTACTTTGTATTTTTTGTGCAGGTACATCCCAAGAGACAATGTGCAGAACCTGTTTTATAGGCTCATGATTCTAGTGTTTCATGGTTATGTTTAAACTTTGGCTTTTACTTCAAAAAGTGTTATTTGTATTCCTACCAGCAAAGAATAGCAAACAGAAAGAGAGGATGGCTACAGTGCTGCTTTTTGGGTTTACTGACTGCAAATGGAAATACTGAGATGGCATTTTGAGAATTCCTATTAATTTTAGCCTGTGGGCATTTGGTTCTCCATCTTCCACTTGTGAAGCAAAACTCACAAAATGCCACTTTTTGGTAAGTCTGCAGGTAAAGCAAGAGTAGAATATGACCTGTGTGGGCTACCTGTGGTAATTATCCCCATCATTCTTTCTCTAGGACCTCTTGCACTCCTTCTCATCCTCTAACTTTTCCCATGTGAAGGGGAATTTGTTCCCAATCCTCTTCTACAGAGCATTTTACCTCCTGATCAATCAGCAAGGAGACATTTCCTGCTGCCCTTTGAAGTGTCCTACAGGGGACAAAGAGTGGTCAGGCAGTCAAGTGTTTAAATATTGGCCTGTTGGTTGCAATTTCAAATTGCTGGAAGTGAAGGGGTGGTGGTGCATAGAAATATTTTCATTTTAAAGGGTAGAAAGGGACAGAAAGCAACCTCACTGTCCCCAGAGCCTGAGGGTATAAAGCCATTTAGTATATCTAGTGTACAGCCCTGCTGGCTGTCCTTGAGCCCTGCCTGGAGCAGTCCTAACAATCCTTTCAACAGTACCAAAATGAAGATATTTCTGGTGGGAAACCCACCCATCCTTCTGTACCAGAACCTCTGGCTTTCTCTATTTTGCCTGTTATCCTACAGGCTATCACTTAAAATCAGCTGCTTACAGTGACAGAAAAATGTTACTTTTTAATTTTTTTTTTAATCCATATAATACCAATAGGAGTAAGACCACAGTCAAGATGGCATAATACATCATTGTTGGTGTTTCAAGCTGGTGTTACTTTCCATCCAAGTGTTATAGACATAGTTCAAGTCTGCAAACAGTTTGTTATGTTGCAGAATAAAACACTGCATTTCAGTACTTGTATGAGTTAGAGCATATGATGAAAATTGGGGCACTGGTAGAAGTCAGTGAACAAATGTATCAGAAACAGCAGCAAGTATCTGCCTTTTTTGGCAAAAACATGACTGTAGTTCAAACCCTCATACAAGAGTAGGGTCTCCACTTCTGTGAAGAACTACTGTCCTTCCCAAATGGAACCAAACACCAGTCTTCAGTTGTCAGAATAAATGTCAGGTGAAAGGCCTTTAATGTGCCTGTCTCAAAGACACTAGCCAAGGAACAGAAACACTTGTCCTGATTTTTTCTGACTTTGCTGCTGCAAATTAAATTGCCATGTGCTTAGATCACATGCATTGTTGAAAAACATCCAAGGAAATGCTGTAGCGTATACACTGTGTTACAGCATAATGTAATAGCACTTTTACATATATACTATATATATATAAAATATGTATGTTCTCAATTTTAGCTTACACAAACCAGGAAAGATTCCTTTAGAAAACTGGTAAGAGGGTCGAGAAGGCATGGAGAAATTCATTCTAGCCTCAGAATTCTTAAGCAGGGTACTGAAATTTATCAGCAAGACAGGAAATTAATAGTTTTGAGGCTGTGTCAGCCTCGTTTCACAATGCAGTTAGGACTGAGGACGTAGCTGTAGCTGTTTCTCAGTAGCACATATGTTCCCATTTAGCTGTCCTTCCAACAATGCAGCCACTGCCCTTCTCCCAGCTCTGGATCAGCTTCATGACTAATTGTGGTAAAGTTTAGGATGACGTGCAATGGGCTGTTCACCCGATAAGCCAAGGGGACACATCACCAGCGCTGAATGACGCTGGCTTCTGAAGGAATTTGTGTTTGGGAATTTCTCATCCCCTCCCACAAGTCCTCTGCTGAGAAGGCAAGATCAGGACATGTGCTTTAGGGGCTGGGGGGGTGGCCTTGTGTCAGACACAACAAGGGATGCAGTGCCCAGAAGTGCAGGAGTCGGGCTGATTTATGGCGGTGCTGGGGGAGAGATTATTCCAAAAGGCCTCTTGCCATTTCCTCCTAATGCAATGGCTCTGCAGACAGGCCTTGCAGCAGGAGAGAGGTCAGCAGAACAGGATTACATAAGGCTGCTTGCTATGCAGAAAAACGCAGATGGCCTAAAAGTGTTTCATTTTTTTAAATGAAGTCACATGCCCGAGAGCTGCAGTTTGAGGAAGAAGAGGAGTCTCTGAAGAGCAAGTACAGCAAAAGTTGTTTCGTTCTTGTTTTAATTGAAAGTAAGTCTGGAATCTCTCCAGGAAATAAGTTTTGAAGAAGAGTTGGCTCACTCATAGTCCAGGCAATTTAGAGTCACCTCCCATTACTTGTATTTTATCTTCAGGCACTTTGGAGGCGTATTTGGATACTTGCACAGATAGTCATCTAGAAAAAACTAGTTCCAGGTTCAGATAGGATCATCTGGTTGGGTTGAATTTCACATGTTGCAGCAAAACAGAGGGTCAATAATTCTCTGCTTCTCAGTAGAGACACACTCACCACTATTTGGTGGAAAATGCACTGCTGCTTCTCCTTTATATCCTCGGTATTACTCCATCACACCTTAATCCAGAATTTTGTGTTTATTAGAAGGCAAAAAAAGGTCACATCAGTACTGAAATTGTTACCAGTGCTGTACAGATCTTTTAATATGTGTTTTAGGGCTCATTGATCTTTTTTCATTTTTATTACATGTTTTCATTTTTTGATGTTTGTTGCACTCTCACTTAACTTCTTTTCATCTCTTATGGTTAAAAAGAGACATGATGTCCTGATTTACAATAGCTTTTTTTTCTCCTTTCACTTTAATTCATTATTGCATATAATATTCCTTTTCTTTAAAAATACATTATTAAAAAAATCAAACAAAGGTTAAAGAAAAGTTACTATAGAGCTCTAGTCATATCTGTCATGGTGGAAATCAATTTCAGACACAGATGTGAAAGCAATAGCATTTTAACAAGTTAATTTATAAATTTACGGAATTACTATGCTAGATGTTGTATGTTTAAGCAAACTCAGCGTTCCTGAGAAGTAGAATAAAAATGCTGCAAATTGAATCCTTCTCTTTAGTGTGACCATAGCACCATTTAAACAGTATTTCTCTTTCTTTTTGCCAAAGATGTTTTTTCCCTTGCCGTGCCTTTCAGCAGACACAGCAAACAGGGTACTTGTAATTTTCCTAGGCATCATCCCAAGCCTAAGGCAATCTGCAGGAGCTCTCAGTTCTGACAGATTGTTTTCTAGTCTGCTCTGAAACACGTCAGAGGAGGGAGACTCCATGGTTTGCTTGGGTGAACTATTCTCCTGTTTTCCTACCCATAAATACTAGTAAGATTTTCAGACTTCCTATCCTATCTGCATTACTGCAGTTTAATTGGTTCATTTTTGACTCACCAGGTACATGGAAAATAGGTTATTTTCTTCCTCCTTTAAGCAAGCTGAACACAGGTTTAAAACTAAGTGAGAGAGCAGATAGAAGAGTATGGTAACAGTGTTGACAAGAAGAAAATTAGTGAACATCTAAAGTTTCTGTTTATTAATGTGTACATAAGATGAATTTGGGAATAAGGGAGAGGATCAGGATGTCCTCTGCATGATCAACATCATTTGTGGATCCTATCTGAGAGGTGGTCTGGGTTGCTGCTTGGGAATTTTTTTTAGAAAGATTGAACCTGTCAAGGAAACTACACAGTTGGAAGTTTTATTTTCATTTTCTCTTCTTTACATCAAACCCATCCAATTTATCAAGTATTTCTTTGCAGATCTTGATTTTTGGACCTTTTCTAGTTTGTTTGGAGTTTGGTTTTCTGTTCTCTAGAGCACTCTTTTCAGGTGGGAAAAGATAATGAAGGACAATGGAGAGATTGTCTTAGAATTAGCCAGAAAACTGGTCTCTGACCCCTGAATGGATGCTTCTTTTTAAATGAGTGTCTTCATTTGCCATGTGAAAATGCTGCAGCTGGAGCCCTAAAGTACATCCAGGCCAGGTCAGTCTCAGCATTTTTTTGTGGTTGATACCAAAAGTGCCCATTAGCACGGCTATGATGTGGTACACCTGCTCAACAAGAACAGATTCACATCTCCAGTTCAATAAGGCGTTCAAACAGACCCTCAGCAGCCTTTAAGTATTTCCTTCCATTCAATGGAACCATTCAAAGCTCGTGCCTGAGGAGGCAAAGAAGTGTTCCTGAAGTAATTAAGAACAGTTTGTATCCCCTTAGTCATCCACAAACTAGTTTCTTATTAGATTAAACAGGGAAGTGTCTAATGGTGTCTCAGAATGCTGTGCCTGGTTGCATGAAGGAAAGCATTACCAAACAGGAGCCCAGGCAGGGATGCAACATCAGGTGGTAGGAGAAGGATGTGCCATGCTTTGAGACACATGGCCTCTGCTAAATGTCATCTTTGCAGCTGAAGTTTGGCATCACAGCCTCCCCTGTGTAGTGGGACCTGAGCAAGCACAGCTAGTAGGGAATAATAAATCAGGGTGGCCAGCTGTGCCTGCCTGGAAAGGTCAGGCAGCAGGAGAGGGGCCAGCAGCAGGAACAGGAGCAGGGATGCAAATGCAGGCTTTGTTGCATGGAAGGAGCCTGGGGTAGAGTCAGCTTTGTGAATTTGTCAGTGGCAGTACAGGAGGCATGGAAGGTAGGAGCTCTTCAAGGGAGAAGGTGAAGGGGAAAAGATGGTGTGCTCATACTCAATACTGCTGTTGGGTGATTAAGTACTGAGTGATGAGGTCTGTGAGAGAACCCAAATTACTGTGCAACAGGAAATGCTGTTTAACAAAGGAAAAAGAAAGGTGTTAAACAGTAAGCGATGCAGTCTCTTTAGTAGAATCGGTGTGGTGTTTATAGAGACACAACAGGAAATTGTCTACAACACCTGGCAAGCAGTATGTTCAACCTCTCACATTGTGCAAAAAAAATTAAGCTTGCAGAAAATAGAAGGACTTGCTTCTGGGGGCCTCATAGGATGTGCACACGAGGATTTCTTGGCGGGTTTTGGATAGAGGGCGGAGAGCACAAGGGTTTGTTGCAGAATTGAAGACTTAATAGTAGGCTAATAAATTCTGTAAATGTTTCGTTTCTGCAGCCAAGAAGCACTTGGAAACAAGCCGGGATGCCTCTGATCTCCAGAGTTGCTAATGAAATTATATTGTGCTATTGCTTTCCTATTAAAAAAAAGACAAAAATAAAGAAAAGAAAAAAGAAAGAAAAAAACCACAACAACAAAAATATTTAAAAACCTGAAATATTTAGAAGCCAGGTTTTCTAGCTTTCCTTCCTGCATTATTTCCTAGGTTTAGGTCCTGCCGGCCACTTTCATCGGGGGAGCTCATTATTTCCTTTGGAAGAGCAGCTGGAGGAGGAGGAGGGGGATGCTGCCGCCGACCTTCCCCCGGCCAGGCTCCCTCCGTGCGGAGCGCTCGGGCTGCGCAGGGCGGCGGGCTCGGAGCTCCCCCCGCCGGCCGCCGGCAGCCACCAACCGGAGCCCCGAGCCGGCAACCGGGAGCCCTGAACCCTGAGCCCCGAGCTCCGAGCCGGGAGCCCCGAGCCGGCATCCCTGAGCCGGGAGCCCCGAACTCTGAACCGGGATCTCTGAGCCGGGAGCCCCGAACTCCGAGCCGGGATCCCCGAGCCGGCATCCCAGAGCCGGGAGCCTCGAGCTCTGAGCCGGGATCTCTGAGCCGGGAGCCCCGAGCTCCGAGCCGGGATCCCCGAGCCGGGAGCCCCGAGCCCCGAGCCGGGATCTCTGAGCCCCGAGCCGGGATCCCCGAACTCCGAGCCGGGATCCTCGAGTCGTGACCCCCGAGCCCCGAGCCGGGATCCCCGAGCCGGGATCCTCCCGAGCCTCCCTCGGTTCTAATGCTCAGGCTCGTAATCACGGCCCTCCTGGACCCCGCCAACCACCTTGTGCCCCGTCTCGGGAATTTCTCTACGGAACAGTGGGAAGAGAGGGCGCGGCGGGTTTTTTTGGTTTCAACACGTTCTTTTTTCCTTGGGGATTCTTCCCTCCCACAGGGCAAGTGAAGGTGGATGTTGTAGGGCTTTCACACAATAAGTAATTTGTGGCTAAAGGGGCACAATGGCTAGCACGAGATTGTTCTGTTGGTCCTATGCGCCTGTTGCCCCCAGTACAAATACCCACACTACCATTACCAATTATTATTAATTATCACCAAGGTGTTTTGAGATGGAAACACCCTTATTCAGCGAATAGATGTGTATGGTGCATCACCTTGCCAGCAAAACTGATCTACCAACAGACCAGGTGAATACAATTAGGGAGGATGGAGTGGTCTTTGCTTCCGACTTCAAAAGTTTGCTAATGGATTTTACCAGAAAATGCAAGCAACATGCTGAGTTTGTTACAGCAGTTCTCTGAATCTCAGACAGCTCCTACAGAAGGTGTTTTCCATGCAGAGAAGCCGTGCTGCCCGGGCTGACAGTTTGCTGGTATCAGCTCTCCAGTAAGAGCTGTCGGTGCCTGACGTCTCCAGAGGCTTTGCTGTTTCACCTTTTGAGGGGGATGTGGGCTGTTTATCTCTCAATGGCTTCTGCGTAAGTTTTCTATTCTTCAGCCAAAGTAGTTTTGCAAAATTCTTCCCTTATCTGCTAATTAACCCTTTTCCTCATCAGGCATCAGTAATACTCCTAAAATATAATTTAATTTTTTTTTCCCCTGAAGTCCATCTGTTTGCATTCCCTTTGAGATTTCTATTTTCTGCTGCTAAATTGTTCTTTCTCATTTCCATTCTCCTCATGGTTTCCTTCTTTTGATTAGTCCCACATTCTCAAAAAAAATTCCCTACAATTACAGAATCAGTTGGGGAAAGGGGAAAAAAAGTAGCCAACAGCTGAAAGTTGTCCTTTCTATCAACTGAGCCAAAAACTGTTTACAGCCTCCTGGTTTCATTCAGAGACTGCCAGTTAATGACCTCTCCAAGGGTCAGGGATTAACAGGGATTGGTATTTATGTACAGAATATTTTCAACAACTGGTTCCTGAAATGGGAATTACACTATTTTGTATTCCAAGGTACAACATCAAGATTTTTATTTGTCTGACACCTCAAATCACTTGAGGAAAAGTATTTTTTTTCTGAGGATGTACTTTATCAAAATGTCCTTCTCTGTGGATCAGCAAATTTCAGTGGATTTTGAAGGACTAAATGCTCTCCATTTTGTGCTGTGCTTGGTATCTTGGCTGTGGTTTTGTCAGAAGCTGTGAGGAAAATGGTGTGGCAAGGCAGTGAGCAGAGGACCTTCACAGGGAAATTAAACCACACAAGAAGTGGCATTGGAGATTTGCAATGAGGGGCTGCTGAACCACAGCTACCAGCACAAATGTCAGGGAGCAAGCTGTGAGAGGTGTGATTGCTCAAATGAGCATCCAATCTTCATGGCTATGAAAGCCCCACGTGCCATTTGCCATAAACGTAGTGATGTTAAAAGCTACCAAATTCTGTCACTTTTTCTCATCACAAGAAATGCCTTTTCTAGCTGCATTTTGATGTGCAATTCTTCCCTCTTTCTACTTTACACACAAAGTCTCAGTACTGCAGAAAGAGCAAATTTGTTCCCATGTGTTGTGAACAAAGCCTGATAAAATTTCCTAAACAAAACATATTTTGGACAATAATGGTGACTTTGGGAGTAGTTAGTTTTTAATATGCTTTTCCACAAGCTAGTTTTAAAAAATTGAGAGCACAGCTAAACAGCTCGAGTTGTTGAAAAATTGAATTGGATAATCCAAAGGAATTGGCTGTTGTCTCAATGAATCAGTTTGGAAAATGGATACATTCTTGGTGCAGAAGAATTTGAGCAGTTTTGCAGCATAACTCTTTCAGTGTAGGTCATCTCTAAACTCAGGTTGTAGGAACTCCCTTTCTGGATGAAAGGTGCATTTAAAGTGTTTTTAGTAGATATGGTGAATTCTGTACCCATGACATTTAACTCTTCAGTAAACTCTGCCATCAGCAACTATTTTAATGTGTCCCCAGTCTTGCACTGAAATTTTGCTGGCAAAGGAAACTGGGAAGCACCCAGGTAGGGGCACACTCAGGTAATGCTGGATAAATAAGAGACATTGATTTAGTGCTGCACTGCTCAAAACCCTTGGAGCAGAGAAAAAGGACAGCTGGAAAGAAGTAAAATACAAATTATTTCAGTCCAAAAGGAAATATTTTGTTCAACTTCATCCTTCTTATTTTTGGTGCATAGATAAAGGGCATATGAATTCTGTTCAAGCTTTTTCCTTCATTTTATGTCAACTTTAAATCAAATTAATGTGAATATGAATAGGCTTCCAACTGGAAAGTGGAAAACCAAAGAGCTCCTTGGAACTGATAATAGTAATGAAAAAAACTATTTTCAAAACAAGGACTTTATGCTGCCAGCATCTGAACGAACTACTTCAAGGTTTTTGAAATCCCTCAGTACACACATGCACCCATATTTCTTATGGGCTGCATGCTGAGTTCAATCATGTTTTAAGGTCATCTCATCCTGTGCTTATTGTTTGTTAAATACAGGTGCCAAACTGAGTAGGGAAATTACACAGACTAGTGAATGTAGAACAATTCTGGGAGGAGAGAGAGTAAGCTTGGTCCTAAGACTAAAATGTATGTAATTACTTGCTGTGTTTATTGGAGAAATAGCAGGGAACATAAAATTAATCATCATATGGGGGCTACCAAGGAAAAAAAAAAAGCTTGACATTGTCAGGAAGCTGAATAGTTCTTACCCCAGGGGCTCAAAATCACTTGGCTGTACAAATCTGGGAGAGCTGGCAATGCTCCATCAGACACACAAAATAACATCCAAAAGCCAGACCAAAAGTTCAATGCAATCTCTGTCCATATTATCATGTGGGTCCTTTTTTTAGGAGGATTAAAATCTTCCTATTTTTGCTGGTCTCAGTAATTTTCTTTCAATAATGCAATGGTATTACCTAGTGTAGGGAACATAAGTCAAGTGACTTAATTATTGGCAGTTATAAGGACTGTAACAGAAAGTATTACTTTTATTTCACATCATTAGGTCAAATTAAGTTTATCAGCTGGAATTCATGCTGGTGACCAGGAGATGTGGAAAGCTTCTTCATACTGCTTCTTGAGTTTTAAAGAAAAAAAAAATCCTCTTTTTGTCTTAAGACTGCATGTTGCAGGGGCAGTACTTAGACTTTTCCATGACATTTTTCCTGAATGGTCCATGGTACATTGGGGGCTGTGAAGCAAACCTAAATGAGCCTCTTGTTTATACTTTTTCCTCTCCTTTGTCAGGCTATTGCTCCCTTCTGGATCTAACTTTGTTTTCATGTTTTCTCTCTCAAGTAGTCCCTTATGAATCCTCTTTCCCCTCACAAATCTTCCATGGACTGCCTTGTTTTTCCCATGTCTGTAATAATCATACCTATAAGATGTTTTGGTGGTAAAGAGGCCATTACATGGAGTAAAGATGTGTGTAATTAAGAGGTCAGAGCCTGCACCCAGAAATAAATGGCTCTCTGATAAAATACTTGGCTCTCAGTGATTGTTGAGCACTAATAGTACTGAACTAAGGAACTACTGTTAGCAATTTGCCTCTCTGAAACACCTGGAGATATGCATGGTGATGGGAATGTGCTAAAATAGCACTAAGAGTTGTGGGAGCCTGTGACAAGGCAAACAGAATATAGCCTCATTTTTATCACAACAGGTAACTCATATTTATAATATCTTACAGTTAACTTAGACAGAGATGACTAGTTGATATTCCACATCACAGAAATCTGAGCGGTGAGTTCTGCACTCAAGATAAAAGTGACCCTTATGAGAGACAGATTTTAAACACAGTAGACAAAGAAAAGGATTCTAGAGGAAGGTTTGTTTTTCTTCTGAGGCTAAAGAGACAATTTGTCAATTTGCAAGGGACTGCATGAGATCCTGATCCATTCCTATGATGGGCTTTAAAGGAAAATGTCAAAAGAGAGACTTCAGGAAACCAGAATTAACCTTCAAAAAAGTGTGGGGTTTTGACAGAGAAAGGCAATCACAAATGCAGAACTGAGAAGAGAACGATGTTCTGACATTGAGGTCACTGTAAAAGCCCAGAAAGGCGACATGGGGAAAAAGGGAAGTAAAGCTTAAAGTCTCAACTTTATAAAAACAACATGCAGAGTTGTCTGGACTGGGACAAGGAACAAAAAGCCACACACTCTGGAAAGCATCCAAACATTCTGCTGTGTTACTTTGACTCCCACAAATTTGCAAACACTGGCTAACCATGAACAACCTGGATAAGAGGACATCACCAGCACCATTTATGAAAGGCAAACCTTCACAGGAGCAATGGGCAAGATTTTAGTGGAAGATAAATGAGCTCTTACCCAGAAAGTAAATGGAGCATTTATAAGTTTCAAGCTGTACACAGGTGTACAAGCCAGTGTTTTGTCAGATACAGTGATAGTTGCAAGGAAAGGAGCCCAGGTAAGACAAGTGGATGAAATTCAAGTTTGTAGTAGTAATCTTATTGCCATTAAGGGAGTGAGTGAAGTAAGTGTATGAGAACTGCAAAAATACAATTTGTAATACCAGAGACAAAAGTATCCTTTCTGATTTTAAAATATACCAAGTTCTTCATCTTATGCAGTGGTGCTTCACCTCAGAAGAAAAGGTGGCAAAGTTTTAAGAAGAGGTTTAGGATGCTTTCCCAGTGGAGAAGAAAGCATTCAGAAGAATACAATATACATCTGAAAGCTAAACTGTTCACTGCCCTATGGAAGAGCAAAGGAAGGAGCTGGCTAAGATTGTTGCTGTAGGGAAAAAAAGAGAACAAGGAGCAGAGGAAACAGAGCACAGCACTCATTTTCTGTGGAAAAAAAAAAAACCCAAGAAATTCTCTAAGCAATAGGATGATGAAACCTCATAAATCATATGTCTTGATTAAATGTTATGTTTTTGACTGAAATATGCAAAGGTATTCTGCTGTCTCAATAAACACCAGGAACATTTTGCTCTGTTTTCCCTGTTAGCTCTCCTCTGCAGTGTATTGACAAACTCTGGGTTGGCACATTTGGCTGTAGAATTGCCTGAAAAGATAAAAAAGGAGGAGTGAACTTCCAAAAATTCTAATCCAGTCTTCCCTCTTCTCTACTCTGTCTTGTAAGAAACCTGTAGGTACTGGTCATCTTTAAACCCTCTTTCTTGTTCTATAATTTTGGTGTAAAATTCCAAGGCACACACTCTGCCAGGGTGTGATGCCGTGGCTGCTCCTGCAGGAAATTAGGCTGACTCCTTCAGTGTATCTTGACAGAACACAAACACAGCATCAACAACCAAGTGAAAATAGAACACAGGCAGATCCTGGGTATGTTTCTGTAGCCAGCCCATCCACGTGGTTGTGGCAAATGTCTTTAGAGAAGGAAAGCACACGTGGCATGTTAGCATGGCCTTTGAGAGGCTTACATGTCTCTTACTTTGTTTCTCCAACAGATTTTTAGGCTGTGTCTGAGGCCAAGTGTTTTGCAGTGAAGTACACAAAATGGAATTTGATGGGATTAGCAGAGTAGTTGCTGTAGTTCAGCCAGATGAAAAGATCTCACTGCATGTTTTATGCAGTTGAGAATTTAACCTTGGATGTATGATTGACTCCTTTTGTTGTCTACCTGCTGACCTCTTTTACCCATTTTGCTATATTTGCTAAATATATGACTACATGTAAAGTCTCAGCAGTTTAATCACAAAGCCTAAACAACACAAAAGACAAGTCAGTATGCAATATTGCATTTCATGTATTAGTGAATAAAACCAACCAAAAACAACCCTCTCATTTCACAGGCATCTAATATTGTTTTCTGCAAGTTTGCCAACATTATTCCTGCAATGTTTTCTTCTGTGTTTTCTGGCTAAGATAGTAATTTAGAAATTTTTAGTTCAGCTCTAAGAAGCTGAGCTTTTCAAGTGTCATTAATGCGATAAAAATGAGTGATCCTCTTATTTTCCCAGGGGTTTTTTGGTTTTGGTTTTGTTTTTTGGTTTTTTTTAGGGGGGGGTGGTTTTTTTGGGTTTTTTTGGGTTTTTTTGCCAAATTACTTTTTGAACACAAGTAATTTTTTTATCTTTTTTTTTTTTTTTAGAAGTAGCACTCTATTACAGGCAGATTCCCTGGGTGTTACATGACAAACAATACATGTTTTGAACTTGACACCTGCTAGTTTTCTTTGACATCCTCTGGCTCTTTTTTGGAAAAGAGGATGAATGAATCTTCCCTGTTCATCTTTACTTAGTTTCTGCTGGGTGAGCAGCATTATCCTGCCTTACCTGCTTAATGTTCCTTGAGTATAGATTAAAGTAGGTAGCAAGGGGAGTTTTGTGTCATGCAGTGGTGCTTTCTTAAAATAATGTGTGGGAAGAAGGGAAATAGCCTGGAGTTTTCTGCTCCCACTAATTGCCTTTTTCACCAGCTTACTGCAACTCATTCCACACCCTGCAGTTTGTGTTCACGCTGCCACAGAAGTGAGCTGACAATATTTCACTGTGAAAGGCCTTCTGTTGTGTGCTGAAGCTCCATTATTTGTCCTGCCTTTATGGAAGATAAAAACTCCTAACTAGCTTACTCTATTTTTATTCTGCAGCTGTGATATCCTTAGCTGTCTTTCAAGCCCACTAATCAGTTTCCCAAACCAGAAGCAGGGCACAAATGTAGAGAATTTTCTGTCCTGAACTCACCGTTTCCTCAACCAAATTAAAGCCATCAGTTCCAAATTAGAAATGGAGATAATCCTTCATAAACTTGCCTCTCTGGTTATGGTCCTTTTATCTGAAAAGCCAGAAGCTCTGCTGATCCTTTCTTTCTCTATGTAGCTCTCCAGTCAGGTAAACTGTTCCTACACTTCTGTCCCAGAATAAACCTGCTCTAGTAATGTCCAACAAATGATGTGGAGTGAGATTATGGCTTTTCTGCCTCTGTCTGTAGGGGAAAAACTTCAGCAACTTGGCAAAGAATAGGGGAGATCACATCACAGCCAGCCTTATCCTTGAGTTGAGACTTCTGTTTTTCCTATGTAATTATTTAAATTAAAGCGTTTTTTAAAGAAAATGGAATTGCAATGTTCTAATTTATCCTTTTTGGTTGTTAGAGAATCTTTAATTAGGAAATGTATTAAAGATTTCTAAAAAATGATAATGTTATTGTTCACCTGACTTGTTTTAGGATGGATGTGTACTCAAGACTCACACTTTCCCAGAGAACCTTCTTCTGATCTCCTGCCAAGTTATGGTGAGTTCCCTGGTGAAACTGGAGTACATCCTTCACTTTTCTCCAAATAGGTTTGCAAGCTGATGTGAGGTATTTTGGCCACTTGTTAAACAGAGGGCAAAACATCAACCCTCAACTAGATTTTTACTTCCCCACTTTTCAATAGTACCTTTCAGAATTAACAAATCTAACTGCTGAATTCTCTGGCTTGGTTTTTTTTTTTTTCCAATTCTAGTCTGATGCAATTCTTCTCTTGCAGTGTGCAGAATATAAGCATTTAGCACTAATCCCACTTTTTATTATTACTTTTTATTGTTTTTTCAGTTTGTAGGCTGGTTTTCAAAAGTGGTAGTTAGCATTATGACACCTTACTTTATACTGCATGAAAAATTCCTTGTTAACTGCCTGCTTCCAAATGTTGCCCTTCATCCTTAATTTTTCTTCTACATGGCCAATATATATCAAGGGAAGCATGAGGAATCTGATGTAGGAATGGAAGAATAAGTTACTCCTTCTTTAGTAAACTGACTCTGTGCTTGTTACCCTTGCTCCTCCCACAGGGCTGAAGGAAGAACAAGCAGCTCAAATAAAATTGGTCTTGGAGGAAAATTATTTCAGTGAGGAAAAAGAATTGCAAGAGGGAAGGCTTTAAGTTGTGAGTCTAAATTTTTTTAAAGCAGGGCAAATAAGGAGTACTCATAGAAATTCTGGTTGAAGTCAGCACAGTTAAATTCATGCAAACATTAGTCAGCTGTCCAGAGCTAATTAAATTTCTCAAGAGTGATGCTCAGTGAGAAGGGATTAAACCTATCTTACTCAGAAATACAGAAGTTTTCAAAAATATTTCACTAGAGCTATTGATTGTTTGGTTTCCTGATTTTTATTGCAGTAATGTCTCAAAAGCTCCACTTTGACCAAATAGAATCAGTTGTTTTCTTTTTTTTAATTACTTCTCTGATGTTACTTGTGGGCAGAGGTTCTGTGTTGTTGAGCACTAGCAAGTGCTGTAATCACATACTGCCAAGTCAACATCTTTCCATAAACAAATTAAAAGTTTTTACACAGCTTCCATTACCAAAAGATCTGTGCCCTGAGTTAATCACTTGTTATGCTCAGTGCTGACTGGTACATCTGAATCTCACTGAACATTATTAAACACTGGCAGCATAAGAGTGATGGGAAAGTACAAGCAGCAAAAGGTTTGCCAGCAACCAGCACAGGTAAGATTCTCAGAGACTGACACTAAGACTCTTGTTCATTGTTAAATAAAATATATGGGTGCCTGTACATAATGACCCCAGGCTAGGAAGGCAAAGTGAGGACAGTAGGGCAGACCATGTGCTTTTTAATATTATGGAGATATTCTTTCTTCAGATTTTTAGCCTCCTTTAGTGTTATAGAAGTGACAAATGGCACTCACTGCTGCCAGTGATTACAGCTTCATGATGGGATTATTACTTCTGTTACACAGGGCACAGCTGGAGTCAGACCTGTAGTTCCCTTGTAGATTCTTAGGCTAAGACTATAGGGGGAAATTGGGGATGGAGTGCAGGCAAAAGGTTCTTAGTAGGGTGCAGGATCAATTTAGCAATTTTGTGCTTTGAGAAAAACTTATGTTACAGGCCTGTACAGAGATGTCATTTGGGGCTGACTCTTTGACTGGTACCCATAAAAGCATTTTAGTTGGAAAAGATCCTTAAGACCATCAAGTCCAACTGTTAAGCCTGCACTGCCAAGCTCACTGCTACACCTGCCCCAAAGCACCATGACTACCCAGCTTTGGAATATCTCTGGGAGTGGGGATTCAACCACTTTTCTGGACAGCCTGTTTGAATGCTTGACTTGTTCCAGTATCCATTCTAAACCCTTTGGACCCAACACCTAGACTGTGTGAACCTCATAGCTCAGCTCGTTGATCCAGCCTGCCCAAATCCCTCTGGGGAGACTTCCTACCCTCAAGCAGATCAGAAATCCTGCCCAACTTGGTGCTGGCTGCAAAATGCCTGAGGGTGCACTTAATCTCCTCACCTGGATCATTGAAAAGGTATTAAACAAAATAGTATATTACAGTAATCTTGAACATGAAACTCTGTATTCCAGGACACCTAAAGATTACTGATAAAAAATATTGGAAATGTTGATATAGTTCTTTCAAGTAGTGGTTCTTATTCTCTTACAAAAGGGAGGGGACCTTTATATCCCAAGGAATGTTAGACAACAAATGAATGATTTAGCTCTGCACAGTTTCCTTACTCATGTCAGCATCTAAGCTATAGTGTAGGAGAAGGCAGAGTAAGTTCTAAAAAAAAAGTGTAAGTATAATCAGAGATAAAGAAAAAACAATAATTAACAAAATCCTCTATTAAAACCCTTTGCTCTTTTCAAACACCCAATATCCTCTGCAGCAACTCCCCTTTCTGAGAACATCATCTGCTGTCTTTTTACAAGCTCTATTTTGTGCTGTATTTTACTTAACTAGCCAGGAAGATTCAGAAGTACAGAAAAAAAAATTCAAAACTCACACTTGTGAAAAAAATCAAGGCACTTTTGTCTTCTGTTTCTGTAAGAATAAGAAATAGCCTAAAGTCTTTGAATTTCCTAGGTTTCCTTAAGTCAATATTCCTAAAGTCAAAAAGCCAACTTGATGTTTTCCTCTAGCTCTTGGTGTGGAGAGCATTCCTGGGAGAAGAAGGGTTCTATGTCTGTATTGCAGCTGGTGCTGCTGGCAGTTGGGTATGGGTTAGAGCAGCTGTAATCTGTGCTAGGCTAAAAAACTTCTTTAGTTGTATTTATAATTAAAAAAATAGAGAGAGAAAAAAAAAAAAAAAAAAAAAAAGAAGAAAAATAAGAAAGTTGAAAAGCTGTTATGTTCATTTTAACTCTTTTTCACGGACTCATAATAAGAGCCAAGCAGCTGAAAGTGCAATGCATGAACATGAACATAAACATGAACATGAACATGGACATGAATACCAGTGTCTAGATAGTTTTCAGCCTCCTTGTATGAGATGGGACATCCTACAAAGTTCTCACACTTTGTGCTCAGGAACAAAACAGTGCTTGTACTGTGACAAGACAATGGTTTTCTATGGCAGAGAAAGGGCTGCTCTCTGGGGAGACTTCAGCACTCATGCAAGTGTCTAATACTTTGAAGAGATCTGGAAAAGTGTTTTCTTGGGCAGTGGCAGTGCTGAGGTCTGGTTCTCAGTGGTTTGGAGTCCTGTGGTAACATTCTTGTGTCACAGTTAATAAAAATATGACTGCAGATGGAAACTTTTCTCATGTTGGGACACTCAGCAATTCTCTAGCCTCTGCAAATACCCTGAGGCTCAGCATGAATTGAGGTCACAGTGTAACTCAGTTCAGGCAAGGGATGGCCTTTCATCTCTACCTAGCTACCTGTTTCCAGCAATTTTGTAGAAAATTTTAAATCCAGAATATTGAGACCTACTTCAAAGACCTTTACTCTCTCTTCAATGTTGCTGAAATTGGCTTAAGAGTTACTTTGGCAGATAAAAATGCACACATACTCACAACTGAGTTTGATCAAACTAGGCTAAAAGCAAACACCAGTCTTAGCTGGGTTTTCTTGTCTGTGTGGGCCAATGCATATTTAGAATTTTGTGATCTCTTAAATTACAAAACAAAACTTTCCAAGATAGCTAAGAGTTATTCTGTTTTGAAAAGTGCTTCTATAAAGAGCTTCATGGAATACCTGTGTTTTTATGCTCCACTGGTTATCAAAGCAATGTGAAAATATTAAACCCTTCAGCAATAATAAAGATTATGCTGCCTGAATAGATAAATCCTGCAGAAAGACCTCAGAAGGTCAAGGTTGCCCTTGCACTCCTGCAAGACTGAATAATTACCTGTTCTTTCTGTAGACTGTGGTGTACATGGCTTGGCACTCTTACATTCAGTCAGATAAAAATTAGACTAAATTTTAAATAGTCATCCAGTACTTGTATTTTCTCTTCTTTTAAATTATTTCCTTCATTTAATGGGTAGGAATGTTTCTTTTAAAGTGCTCTCCCCATTCTCCTGGACCCTTTTAAATACTTTCTGCTGTTTTGCAGATAGTGGGTAGTTTATACACTGCAAGCCAAGATCCTCTGGTTTACAGGTCAGCCTGTTGACCCCAAATTGTGCTTTGTTTATTTAGCATTGACAGGAATAATGGTGACAACTCATTTTGTAAAAGATAGTTTCCACTACTTGCTGGAACAAGTTCTGTGTTGTAAGAGGTTTTCCTGATATGTGGAGAGCATTATTGAATATCACAAAGCAAAATGATAATGTAAAAGATAATGTAAATATATTAAAGATCATTCTTAATAGGTTTGTATCTATAGATGTTAGGGAAACCATCATTTCTAAAGACTTGAGTTTTAGCAATTAAAAAAGAAAGCAATATGTTGTAATCTCAAATGAGTTTATATTCTAAATCACTCCTATAAAAATGCACTAAGAAAACTATTTTCAAATGTCACTATATTCATGGACATTCTCAGTTTTACTGGATTATTTGTGAAGTTTTGTCAGGAGTTTTTTCCTCTTTAAAAAAAAAAAAATCAGTCAACCAAAGCTAACCTTACCCTTACTCCTCTGATTGTTTATCTTTTAATTTTAGCTATTTTTAGCAATCAGAAAGTGGAAACAATTTTTTCTTTCAGGTTAGATCTAGCTCCAAGCAGAAAATTTATGTAACTTATTTTGGATGCCTTCTGGTAAATGACTGTTCTAAGGAGCCTTTGAGAGACTCAGGCAGTCAGTTAAAATCCCAATGACCTATCTTGAGAAGATTGGTAGAGGAGAAGTTTGCCAAATCACTGCTCACTGTGGCAATTTGTATTGAACCCTGGGTATTTTGGCTATTGACGCTGCAAAAAAATAATTAGGATTTAAAAGGCATTAAAACTACAAAGCAGGCAATTATCTCTAGTCCATTGTAAAAACCACAAAATCAAACATGTCCTTGGGTGAAAATTTAAAGGGAAAGGATGTTCTCATTTCCTGATATCCAGTCAAAGTAGCTGAGGTAAGGCTCGTTTTGCAGTCAGACAAAATGCCTCCACCTTTTTGTACCTGTCTCTTTCACTGTACTCTATGCCAGCTGTGTTTGCAAAATCTTATCCAAAAAGTAGGTCTTGCCTTTCAGGGAACAGCATATGTAGTACTGGTGGGGTTTGATTAATGCTGCCTGCTAATCTAACTGTTCCTGTTAACATGGGGTAAGGTAATCAGTTTCCTGAAAGAGAAATTGTGACCAGCAGCCTGTCTCAGTTTCATTATGGTGATGACAAACCACAAACAACCAGAGTTTACCTGATCCATATTTGTTATTTCTGCTGCTACAGGTTCAGACATGGTAAAGAAAGGCAGGATTTGTGCTGGAAACATCCTTAAGGAGAAAACTTAAATAATGCAGGATAGAATAAAGCAGCTGAGAAGCTCCAGTTCAGATCATGCTGTTATTGAGGGCCTGGGAGCTGTTAAAGTTGGGTTAAATTGCAGCCAGAGATAAGTTAGCTTGTGCAGGTTGTGGGTCTCATTGGAGCTCATGGATCTCTCCATCAGCTTGGAGAATTACAGGCACCAGCAGCCTGCACTCTTTTTTCAGATTTATTATTTCCAGTTCCAGTCTTGCTTTGTGGAGTTTTTCACAGATGGGATTCACAGCCTTGTACCCTGTATGTGCCCTGCTTTCCCACACCATCCTTGGTTTCTGGATGTTCCATAGCTCCCTTCTGCAAAGGGAAATAGGAGCTGGAGTAAGATTATCGTGAGCCACAGAAGCACAGGGTTGGATTGTCCTTTATCCTTTATTTGTGTACCATTATCATGCTTAGCATGGCTCTCTGCATGCCACTCTCCATTTCTCTAAAGACCATAAGTGAGCTCATATATCTGTGGCTCAGGTACAGCTGTCTGTGGGTAAAGTATTTTGTTCTGAAGAGAGGTTTTGTCTGCTGTCAGATCAAATTATGTCGATTTCTGTGATCAGAAAACCCTCTGGGAGACAAATGGAATTTTTCTTCCATGAGAAGACTGTATTGCAGTCAAGAGTGTCAGGTGCTTCTACACAGTGCTGTGCAAGATAGACCAGGTTTTTCTTAAAGTGTGAAGAGAATAGCTTTGCAGAAAGTATTGAAAGGTGTCAACTTTCTAATAGTCATCATTGTGCATCAGAATTGGAGATGTGGAAATCCACCAGTTCTAGAGTTCCTTGCTGCTGCTCCCAGCATCTCTTATTTTGAGGTAATAGGTTTTTATGAATCCTTGGACAAAGAACAGGTGTCATATTCACACAGATTCACTTGGGTTTATTTTTGGAAATGTTGAAAATTTTGAAATTTTGGAAAATTAATATTTCTGATAAGCCAGTGACTATTTAGGAAAAGGATGGTTATGGTGTGTGCTCTGATATTTCAGCTGAAGAAACATGACTTATGTATGCAATTTGGTGAGGACAAAATAGGAAATATAATTAGGAGTCAAATGTTTCCATGTAGTTTAATGTAATGCAAATTCATTCAATATTCATCATTATCCACAGAGTATCTCCAAAGGTTTTTAAAGCAATGTCATGGCAAATCTATTCAGCTTTTAAGAAAAGACCATGCTCACAGCTGAGCTAATTTATATTAATACCTGGCAAAACAGAAGTTATTTCACAAGATCTTTAGGCATTATGTCTACAATTAGTTAAAGAGTACATACTTTATTACCTTATCTCATTTACCAAGGGTTTGTTCTCATCTCTTTGCAAATTTTACAGGCTTACAAAGCTTCAAGTTCTATTTCCAAAATAGCACATCTGCTAAACTGTGCCCCTACAAAAGATTAATTATTTTAAGGGAGTTTTACCATACAAAACAAGAAAACTCCAATACTGATAGGTTGGGGATTTTTGCTCCTTAAATTTGCATATGTAAATTTCCCTAGGTAACAAAAATTTATTCCAGTTTTAAATTCTCAGTGCTAATGCTAACAATAGATACATTCACTGCAGTGTGATTGCACTAGATAGGCTTAACATCTAAAAAACCACTTGGGTCTATTATGCAATTTCATAAATACAAATTACTTGTGATAGAATTTGTCAATTAATTATAGAGTAGAAATAGCTCCAGTATGGGGACTATATTGCATTTCTTGCCCTTGTACATTCCAAATGTCACCATGCTGCAAATAAGAACCTCTGAGTATTTATTTGTTATATAGCAGAGAATATTAAAACATGAAGAGGAATAGGGTTGTCCCACCTGCCTCATTTGGCATCAGCCATTGGGGGGGTCTGAATGGGTTCTAGTCATGCCTCACCTCACAAACCTGCAGAGTTAGGAGACTCCAGGAGCTGTACATTGTTGGTCATCAAGGTTGTCACCAGAGATCCATCCACAGCCCATGGGGGATCCATGGGGATGCAGAGATCCACCCACAGCCCATGGGGATCCATGGGGATGCAGAGATCCACCCACAGCCCATGGGATCCATGGGGATGCAGAGATCCACCCACAGCCCATGGGATCCACGGGAATGGAGAGATCCACCCACAGCCCATGGGATCCATGGGGATGCAGAGATCCACCCACAGCCCCTGGGATCCATGGGGATGCAGAGATCCACCCACAGCCCATGGGATCCATGGGGATGCAGAGATCCACACACAGCTCATGGGATCCATGGGGATGCAGAGATCCATGTACAGCCCATGGGGATCCATGGGGATGAGAGATCCACCCACAGCCCATGGGATCCATGGGGATCCATGGGGATGCAGAGATCCATGTACAGCCCATGGGGATCCAGGGGGATCCATGGGGATGCAGAGATCCACCCACAGCCCATGGGGATCCATGGGATCCAGGGGGATGCAGAGATCCACCCACAGCCTGGGAAGAAGATCCAGGCCAGAGCAGGTGGATGCCTGGAGGAGGCTGTGACCCCATGGGAGACCCAGGCTGGAACAGAGTCCTGGCAGGGTCCTGCAGGCCTGTGAAGAGAGGAACCCACTCTGGAGCAGGTTTCCTGGTAGGAATTGTGACCCAGTGTGGGACCCAAGCTGGAGCAGCTGTGCCTGAAGGGTTGCACCCCATGGAAGAGTGACCCAGGCAGCAGCAGTCTGGGGAGAACTCTTTCCCTTGGGTTGTAATCACATTGGAGAAGTTCATGGAGAACTGTCTCCCCTGGGAGGGACCCCACAGTGGAGCAGGGGAAGGGCTCTGAGCATCAGCAGAAACCTGTGATGGACTCACCATAACCCAATTCCAGTCTCTCTGTGCTGCTGGGGGCAGGAGGTAGAGCTGGGAAGGAAGGAGGGTGGAGGGAAAGTGTTTTTAACATTTATTTAAGTTCTAATTACCCTACTCTGATTTTGTTAGTAATAAATTCAATTAATATCTCTAATTTAAGTCTGTTTTCCCCATGACTGTATTTGGTGAGTGATCCCTCTCTGTCCTTATCTCAACTCATGAACCCTTTCTACTTTTTCTCTGTCCTGTCCAGTTTTAGATAGAGGACTGGCAGAGAGGCTTTGGTGGGTGCCTGGCATTCAGCTGGGGTCAACCCACTACAGCAAATTCCCAATATGCTTAAATGTCAAATTTTGGAAAAGTTAATTCAAAGGTCCGTGAGATGAGATGCTGGACTTCATTTCATCCTCCAGTAAATGGCACAGCAGAGTAATCTGTAGGAAGTGGGCCACACACCAATGAAGTACTGAGCAAGGAGAAGCTGTGCATACAGAAAATGAACTCTGCAATAATAAATACTAGGAGATGGGTTTTTTTTTAAAGGAAGCTATAATCTTTATTTTTCTTGATAAAATAAGTTGCTGACCTCTGGCTAGCTGGTTTACAAATTATAGTAGCAACAGATAGTTTGCTATTTGAAGTGGGTGAGTATGGATTTTATTTAGCTGTTGTAGAAAGAACATCTGGTGAAGATGCATTTACTGACAATAAATGACGCTCGTATCAAACCTTATCGGAAGCGATTGCATTCCAGCAATCAAATTAGATTTCCCTGAAGCAGGATAATTGAACTACTAGCCAGTGTTTTGCCAAGATTTATGCTCTTCTGTAAATCTACTTGTCTCAGCTCTTGTGTAGGTGTTCAGATTATTCTAAAAGATTTAGGAATTTCCAAAGATGTAAGTTTGTGTATATTTGTAGCTTAACCCAGACAGATATGCTGGTGATACCTGGAAATTCCTTATAATTACATTTTTATACACATTTGGATTATTTAATTTGAGGATGGGGTTTATTTTGTTGGTTTTTTTTTGTTTTGTTTTTTGGATTGTTGTAGGCACTGAAGCACGTGTTTTACATTTCTCTGAACTGAGACATTTTTATATAGAGATCCTGGATATTTAGCTCAGCATTATGATTTCTGGGTACCAAGGTCCTCTTGTGGGTGTAGAATCTTTGTTTTTCCAGCTGCCTCCTCCAAAGATTTTGTAACTGTCAATAAGAACAGTATTGCTTCTCTATCCTAGACATCCTTGCCAAGGGAAAGGGCGAACTGTTAAATGTATTGATAAGTTTTTAAATGTCTCAGTGAGGACTACAAAAGTAAAAATCTTTGTAGAAACCTGGGCTGATTTTCTACCTGTTTGTGTGGCCAGGAAAATGGAGTATTTGAGCTGCATGTCTTAACACAGAGTCTTCAGATACAGCTTGTCTGAGATGGTAATTTGTGCTACAGACTTCTGTTTTATACTCCAAAATATTAAATGAAAATGTGTCCTATCTAAGAGCCAGATTTTGTATTTGAGGTGCCTAAAGAAGAATCTTTATATTTGGTCAAAATACAAGGTACTTGGCAGCATTTCCCTTTGTAGGGACACTGTTTCTTCTGGTTAATGATGGCAAACATCTCGTGGCTGGGACAGCCTCTGTGACGTGATACATGCAGTCATCAAGCCAGCAGTCACCTAGGAGCTCTTTTGCAGGTTTTGGCTTTGACCCCAGCCACAAGCAAAGTCTTTGAGTACAACAAAAAAGTATATTAAATTTACTTCACTAAGTTAACCTTAAGAAGAATATTAGAAGAGTTAAGAATGGAATAGTGCATGCAAAGGTGAAAAGTTCAGAGAACAATCCCTTCTTGAGAAACAGCTTCTAAATAGCAGGCAGAGAGGGAAGCACATAAATTACCTATGCACCAAACTACCTGAAAATCATTTGGATACTCACTGAAGCAAAGTATTGTATCCAATGGTTCACTGCTGGGGCAGATCCATCTGCTTTCATTTCTCTTTATTTCTATCCCCAGTAAGAAAATCAACATAATTCTGCTACCTTAGTCTACAGTCCATAAAATCAGAACTATCAAAATTCCTTCTGGCTTGAACAGAGGTCTGAGCACCTTTTTATTAGAAAATGCTTTATTTTTCATAGAATAATTGAATAGTTTATGTTGGAAAGGACCTTAAAGATCATCTAGTTTCCAACTCACCTGCCATGGGCAGGGACACCTTCCACTAGACCAAGCCACATCTAACCTGGACTTGGGCACTCCCAGGGATGAGGCATCCACAGCTTCTCTGGATTTTTACAATGTCTCACCACTCTCACAGTCAAGAATTTCTTTCTAATATCTAATCTAAATTTATTCTCTTTTAGTTTAAAGCCATTCTGTCTTGCCCTGCCATTCCATGCCCTTGTAAAAAGTCCCACTCAGCTCTCTTCTAGGTTTGCTTCAGGAGCTGGGAGGTGCTCTAAGGTCTCCTCAGAGTCTTTTCTCCAGCCTGAACAACCCCAGCCTTCACAGGAGAGCTGCTCCAGCCCTCTGATCATCTTTGTGGTCTCCTCTACACCTGCTCCAACAGGTCCATGTCTTTCTTATGCTGGATCCCCAGAGCTGGATGCAGTTGCTCCAGGTGATGTCTCGAGAGCAGAGCAGAGGGGAAGAGTCCTTTCCCTTGCCCTGCTGCTCCCTGCTTTGGATGCAGCCCAGGATATGCCTGCAGTTCTGGGCTCTGAGTGCTGGGTCATGCAGAGCTTCCCATCCACCAGCACCCCCAAGTCCCTCTCCTAAAGGCTGCCCTCCATCACACTTTTCTGTGAATACTTCACAGGTAAGGAAGGTAGAAATGAGTAGCTCACACTTTGGTTACAAGATCAATCATTTTTACTGATCAAACTGAAACTGAAGGGTCATCAGATGCCAGATTGCAAAGATGGTGTATGGAATTCATTTAACTGTGAGTTTATGGGATACCCAGCTGTTAGAGCTGGAACTGTAAGGCTTTTAATTCTACCTGGGGCTGTCTAAATACAGATTTGAAAACTGCTGTGCTTGTATAGCGAATACATATCTGACACAAAACAGAAATGGGAAATGTTTTGGGTTTGGGGACAAAGGTATCAGCAGGTGAGAAAAGCAAAAAAGGACAGAGCAGTATATAGAGACAGGCTACAATATATAGAGAAAATCACTGGTTCATTAGACTTTTTCTCTCACCATTGATTCAATGTCTAATGCATGATAAAATCAGCATCCTGTTTACTTTTGATAATTGCTGATCATATTAGCCTTTTTGCAAGAAAAAGGTGATATATAATGGATTTATGGGAATTATCTTGGGAATAGAGCTAAAATGGATTAACAAGAAGCATCTTTAAAACTTTGAAAGAAAACCAAATGATAAAACTATCCCACCAAAATAGCTAAATCCCTGAGCTCCCAGTGCAAGGTGAGAACAGGAATTTATGTTTGGATCTCTTGCATCTTGCTAAGAGTTTCAACTTCCAAGTTGGTGTGTTCTCTTTTCATTACCATATATTATATGTGTTATTGTAAGCTATCTTTGGCATAGTCTTTGAGCCATAAAGATGTTTTAAAATAACCTAAGTAATTGAAAATTATTTTTTTAAGAAATTATACTCCCTGTTAATCAAAAAAGGAAGTTTTACTCAGAAGTAAAAGTGCCTCATTGGCTAAATTCTGTTCCTTTAAATGGCAATAAGAGTTGTACCTCTGCTCTCAGCAGGAGCAGGGAGAAAATGCCTCACAGTGAGTTTTTTAGACATGTAGATAGGTGCTGTGCTTTGTTAGATGGCTAAAACCAGCCTTCATGATTTATCCATGGCAATTTTATTCATGGGGTTTAAGCTTCAAGCTGCAATAGACACAGCACAAGAATCTGAAAATCCTTATCTGCATTGTTTGATGCCTAGATGCTTTTGAAAATATATTCTCATAAGGAGAAGTAGAAAAAAAATCCTGACTAGAAGCAGAACAAAGCCCTGTTTTGATATGACCTACACAACCTTTTTAATGTGATAGTGTCATGGTGGTATATTTGAATGTTTCCATATTTTTTTGGTTAGGATTGAGACACAAACACCTTAAATTCAGAATAGTTCCAGGAACCTACTTTTTTAGAATTCATGAAACTTCTGGTTTTGGTAAATGATGAATTGTAAATTACTGCACTTAAAAGTGTCTTTTTTTTTTCCTGGAGTAAATATTGCCAAACTAAGGTCTGTGCAGTTGTTTGAGGGTTAGAGATTTGGAAAAAAGAGGGCAATACTTATTGGGCAGGGAGCTTTTTTTGCAGTTGGCAGCTGTCTGAACCACTGAGACACAGATAATGTTGCAGGTGATCTCTGCTGGGATGGATTATTGAGCATCACGTAGCTAAGACGACTGAATTCTCATCACAAATGTAATTTGTCTCACAGCTATTGCCACATTGTATGTGGCACTGGAGTAGAGAGCATTAGCTTGTCTCTAATTCACTGAGAGTCACAATAGATAAATTGGAGGTCAAAAAGGCCTTTTGGGAGAGCTCTTGCTGAAAAGGGTTATATAAATGTAAAGTAGTATTATTATTATTTATGAGCAGTTTGAGTCAAATGTCATGTTGGATGCATTTCATCAATCTGAGATTAGACTTGGGCCTGTAGCTCAGCAACAGCTCAGTGATACAAACAGATAAGGGGATGTTTTACCAGGCTAAACAGAATCTCAAATAAAATAGCAAGTACTTCTCTACAACAGCCCTCCCATTTAGTGATATTTCTGAAGTCTGGCACTTGGAACAGAAGATGGGATGGCACAAAGCTTTTCCACCAGGGCAAGAAATGACATGCAGTCTCCAGCCTAATGCAGAAGTGTTTAATTTAGATCCCATTAAGATTTTTGCTGCACAATAGGACTGTGGAAATAGATATCAATATTTTATTAAATGCATGGATTACAGCTGTATAGATATGTTAGGAACACTGACAAACTCATTGCCAACACATGTAGCATAATCTGTCCTTTCAAAAGCCTTTACTATGCAGTGAGCTTTTCTCCCACAGGAAAAGGGAAGAGTCCACTCATCCCCACCTTCTTCTATCTGCTCACTATGATTGTGTGAGTGTAAATATCCTAGGGGAAAAAAAGAAATTGAGATTTCTCCCACTAAGACTAGGGAGACATACCTCTAGACCATATGTAGGTAGACAGATATGTAAATACATTTGATTTCTGAAATGGAATTCATTACCATTACCCTTTTGCATTTTCTCTCCACTGGCTTTAATTAAGTTTACTCCAAAAAGCTTGTGAGGTAACCTTGTTACATGAAAGAGAAAGATTACACACTATGGGGTGGTTCCTGCTAGCTTGACCATTATTTATAAAGCCAGGATTTAATATCCTTTAAGCTTTTCTGTTTGCAGACTCATTTTATTTAAACTGCATTTATATAAACGGCTCAGCAGATTAGAGAAGCTGCACTATAGCCTTAATTTCAGTGTCACTTTCCAGCTGTTTTGGTCAAGCTTCATGCCTGGATTTAATGTATTTGTGCACTAAAATGAAAATACATCTCAATGATAAATCCTCTCCGAAGCAGAGTGAAATAGCAGTAAATAACATCTGTTGAAAGCAAATGAAAATAAAAACCAAAAGCCCACAGGAAGACCAGATACAGTAGGGAGCTTGAAAGCAAACCAAATGCAAAGCTCAGGCTTAAAAAGAGTGATTAAAAACCTTAAAATTATCCTTAGAGAGGGGATGGGGAATTTGACCTACCACTTGTGCAGGTTTGTCAGTTCCACATGCACAGGGCATCATTATTAAAAGATGACTATTGCATTGGGACTGGTCCAGGCCTCCTTAAATTCATCTCAAGGATATGGAAGTTCATTACAGATATTCATGACAGTCACTGATTATCCCAGAAATAAATTCAGGCAATGATATATTCTTGAAATTGAATCAATGGGAAGAGCAAAGAGATCTCCTTTTCAGCCTTAAAAAAATAAATCCGGGTATCCCAGCTATTCCATCCCCATCCTATTTACAGGCCCAGAGCTAAGCACTTAGATATCTGCTCTCTCTCATATTTATTTATTTTATTTCCCAGAGGCTCTGATACCCTTCCACCCCAGATTAAAGACAAACACAGTCTGAAATAAACTATAAAATCAGATGTAAATCTTTTTATGCAGCTAGTCATTGTCATCCGTATTTGAAAAATCTTGGGTTAGTTCACTGTGTTGCAGACACAAGTTCTGTATAGGCTTGGATCTATGTTCTTCCTCTTCTAACACTTCCTTTTTTTTTACAGATAAATGCCAGACACTGCAGCTGTGCCAGTCCCACTGTGCTCAGTGGACTGTAGTGTATCTGCAATGGAAAAAACAAAAAAATGACAGGGAAGGACTTGGCCCTCCCAAGACTCACTTTGATTTTTCTCTCTTATATAACAGTGCAGACAAGATGTAGAGGAATGCAATAACTTCCATAAATATTCACTTGCATTTAAATAGAATTTTACTCTGGCTTTACCCCCATATTATGAACATATGATTTATCACATTTTACCCAGGCAAATAAAAAAGACTCTTAAAACCTGACTTTTCCTGATGTACCATGGATATCTAACATTACTTCCACTTTTAAAGTAGCATAAAAGTCACTTCCTTCACTTTTACAGGACTACTTGAGTTTACAGGTATATTCCATAATTCTTTTTCATTATGATTTATATGAAGAGTAAAAAGGGCAGAGCAGATTTAGAAGGGCAGATGCTATGGCATGTTCCATGGGGTTGCCTTAACTTGAGTGCAAACTCAAATCTAATGCAGTTTATGGATGGGCAAACAGTGGCAAGTAATAACTAAGTCAGACACGGAGCTGATGATTACCAGCTGAGAAGAAGAATGTGTGCTTTAACATAATTTTGGGAAATTACAGAAATGTGAAGCAAGTTATGTTACTCAAAGTATGGAGAATATCCACTTCAGAAAAGATGCTTCCTTAAAGCAAATAAGGCTTAATCCATAATGAAGATAGTACCTGGTGACTTTAAACATGTTGCAAAAATTTAGTGAACAGTAGTTTCACCTAAAAAAAGTGGTTTTCTGTGGAGTTTTGTTGTTTGTTTTTTGATTAACTCTGTTATTTTTTTACTAAATAAAATTGTTCCCTCCTTGTTTACACATAGTTTTAGGTGGGAGGGAAGAAAAAAGAATCGAAAATGCCTGCACTGACCTACCACATCTGCTAAATCCCAATTTAGTCCATGGAAAAAAAAAATCTCAATTGTTCTTTATAATTTTGAGTGCTTTGTTTCAGCAGTTCTCTAAGTTCCAAGCAAAGTCATTTCCACCACGTCCTCAGGAGATTATTCCACAGTCTAACATACCTTACTCTAGGATGCTGAGATTTTTTTTTTCACAATTGTATTTTAATTGATTTTTTATAATAGCAGGTACTATCTCAACTAAACTGAAAAGAATTGCAGAAGTCCCTAAGCAAAAACAAAGCAAGTCCTTGACTGGAGATGTGTCATGCAGACCACAGAGTATGCAGAGGAGAGACAGGAGGGAAGTAATAATCCCTGCATAAATGTCATTCCTAGAGAGGAAAGAGATAGCATAAGAGGAATTTGGTGTTATTTCCTTTGGTATGCTGTTCCTGGTTTCCCTGGGTGCAGGATAAGCTGTCTGCAGAAGCCCTGTGTGGCTCCCACTGGCACAGGAAGGTATTTTTGCAGACACCTGCAGCCCTGCTGTGCCTGTTCTGGGAGCTTCCAGGCTCAGCCAGCACAGCAAGCCTGCAGCTTGCTCTGACACAAGGAGCTGGGCCAGCATGGAGCCCATCAGACAGAAATGGTTGTGGCTCATATGTCAAACCCCTTTGAAATGAGTGGGATTGACCTGGGATTAATTCTTCTCTATCTTTCCCCTTGCTTTGCTTTCTCCCCAAAGAACAATTCACATATGAACCACATAAAGGTGACAAACTGCTGTTCTGGGGTGCAGTCACTGCTGGAGAGGAAAAGGTAAAATGAAGTGCACAGTTAACAGGAAAAAATTTCTTCTGAGATCAGTAACTCTTCTTCTTTAATAGTCTGTCAGCCCAAACGAGTATAAGCATCACAAGCAAAGAGCCCTTTAAAGGGATTATAAAATTGTTACTCCACAAAGAAATTACTCAAACACATAATTTCAGCAGTCACTCACAGAAACTACAGGAAATGTCCAAAGCCTCAGGACAAACACAATCCCCAAATCCCAATAGCTATGAAAATGCCTGTGTGCCAGTGGTCAAAACTCTTTCTGGATGACCAAGAACAGAAATTATTTTAGCAAGGGCTAAACAGATAGGGCTGCTGAATAATACTAAAAGTGAATTCCCATTAATATTTATGGAATACATAAGTTAATTTATGGAATCATATTTTCTAATTTTGCTGAGGAAACAGTAATGAACCTTGCATTTCTGAAGTTTTGTCTTTGCCTAGAATTGCAAGAGAAGGAAAGTTGCAATTAAAATTACATTCCTGATACCACTTTCTGTTCAATAGCAAGTAGAAGACAAATCTAAAGGCTGTCAATCTTCCAAACTTCTCTAAATGCATTGAATAATAATGACATTATACAATGCTATCATTGTGTCATATAAATTGTATTACATAATCCCCTGGAACCTTCTTAATCTGGTGCAGTCCTAACTGAGCATTTCTGTAATCTGAAGATTGATCAAATCAAGCTGGGATCAGAAAGTAGAATTCCAGGGAAATGGAGATTCCAAGCAGCACTCCTCCCATGCATTTAACTTCACCTGGTTTTAATTGAAAGTGTAAAATACTTTTCATGCCTTTTCTTTAGAGAAAATGTTTCTGTTGTGACAGCAACCTTTCAGAGTGTGACAAGTTCCCTCTGCAGGTCTCTCACCTTGCTGTGGCAGAAAGTGCAGCTCTGATTGTCCCTGCCCTGCTCTGGCCCTTGCTTCACCTTGCCCAGTGCATGTGTTCATGCCTTGCACATGGTAGTCAGAAACAGGAATGGGTAAAGGGCAGAGAAGAGGGAGAAGGTGTAAATAAAAATCTTAAAGAAATCCATGCATACTAACCTTAGGCTGGGTCCTAGGGATTGTACCAACATGGAAACAAATCAATGTATGGCACATTTCTTAATGGAGGAAATTGCTCTTCAGGTGTTTGAGTGCTCTGATGTGTCTGTGGATTGAAGGGAAAAGCTGGGAGGTGACCAGCTGCCAGTGGAGTCTGTGCATTTTACTGTCTAGCTTCTGCCTCTCTGCAAGGAGAACAGATCAGACCTGAGTGACACATGAGCTTGCAGGTATCCATCTATGTTCATCTGGCTCCCTTGTAACCCCTGGAGAGGGTTCAGACAGATAGAGGCACATGTGTCTCTCTTATTAAAGAGACACAGGGCACAAATCTTGTATGCTGCTCCCTGGTCCTCCAGAGATTTAAACAGTTGCTGTTCAGTAGCAACTCATCCATACTGGTCCATAAGCTGCCAAAGTTGCTGAAATTCCCAGTGGACTGTTATCAGGACTCTAAAATGCCTGGAAATGATGCAAAATTTGGCTTTCTTCTCAGCTTCTGAAAAAGCAGTGGCACAGCAGAGCTTCTTATTATATGGGAGAGAAGGGAGGCATTTTTCCAGCTGTGTAATGGAGCATGATGGAGGGATCTTGAGCCCAGCCTGAGCAAGCTGAGTGTCTGTATGCACAGTGAAGCAGGGCAGAGATTGCTGGTTGGATGCAGGAGCATCACAGCTGGGTTAGCACAGCAAAGTGCCAAGAAGATTAGCCCAGCTCCTCAACAGAGATTGCTGTATTTTCCAGTTTCAGGAGTTAATTTTCTTAGTATGAATTTTGGGGCAGCTTGCCTTATGCACTGGACTCATTAGAAACTCTTCTTGATCAATGATCAGAGGACAGTATGTTTTTATTCCTTCTAAAATTCATTAAATGGTTCTATTTTATTTGAACATTCAGCTAACCAGGAAAGTCCATATAGGGAATGTTTAATGAATCCTAAATTCTACCATGACTCCTGTAATGTGAACTGGCTCCATATATAATTGTTCTGCTTATCAGGAATTAATAATTCTTTTTACATCCTGATCAAAGAAAGCAAATACACCTGTTGAACTTCATGACAGTGATGCTGAGCACAACTGTCCTGACAAGCTCTGGAACTTCTCACAGAAAGCTAACATTAAACATTATAGCACTTTAAAATAGCAGGCCTTCCAACAAAATGAAAAGCTTTGCATTTCTGACTTGCAGAATCCAAATATGATTAATTTTTTCAATTATTTTAAAATTGAAATCTCCCTGAATTGCTTTATTGACATCTTCAAAGCAGGAAGCTGTGAAATTCTACTGGCTTCAGTTCCCACTGGCAAGTAAGATGTGCAGATGGCCATAACAGCTAAAGAAGAAAGATAAGGGACAGGGAACCTCCTTTTTGCACATTATAGGTACATCTGTTTTGGGCCAGAGGAGAGATTGGTATCTTAGTGATTTGTATTTATAGCATATGTCTACATTAAGGAAAGAAGCATTTGTGGCTTTTAAATACTGGTATGTGCTCTTTTTTTTTCACAGAATCCACAATCCAGTCTTTTCTGATTTTCCTAGGAACACGTGTTCTTTTATTCTTTGTCTTGAGAGCAGAAGGATTTTGAAAGCCTTATTCTGATTTTTTCTTACTGAAAAAATTAGTTTGCTGGAGAAAAAAAAAAAGAGAGATAGAGAAAGAATCACAAGATAAAAACAAGAGTTACACAGAAAAGCAGTCTTGCTAAAAAGTAACATAGGGTGGGTTGGGAAATGTGTAATAGCTTCATGGATTGTTGCTCTTACTGCAGAACAACTTTTTCTATAGCAGAGCTTAAAAGCCATCTGCCTTGCCAGGGTCTCATCAAGGATTAATGGTTAAATTATGGAGAAAATCCTCCTTAAACCAAACTGTTACCACATGTAGCACAGGTTAAAGGGCTCCTGAGCCCCAAGATTCCCTGTTTCCACCAGAAGTTGGCTGCCAAATCATTCCTCTTTCCCCTCTGTAATCCTACCACATATCCAGTACCCTTTCTGATTGCCTTCTCCAATGCTTGCATTTTATGTATGTCTACCTCTTTTTTGTCTTCTCCAGGATTCCTTTGAAGAAATACAAGACCTTTGAAACGGGTTTGTTCATTTTATTTGGGCAAAGTATCCTTCTTAACCTCCTGTCCTTATCTACTGATTAGTGCTGTTGGGAACCATTAAACACTTGCAGCAGTCTGCCTCTGAGCTGGCTGCACTTCAGGACTGAGAGAAGTTGAACTCTAATATCTCTCTGGAAGTCAAAGTCTCTGGGTAAAGAGAAAAAAAAAAAAAAAAGGTAAGCTATTCCTGTTTAGTGTCCCTTCATGCCACCTTTTTTGCCATGTGAGAGGATGTGGTTTTGAATGATGGGATACACACAGGGAAGAATGGGAACAAGGAGAGGCAGATCTGATATCTGTTCATAACTCCAGAGAATATTATTTGATAATCACAATAATAAATCATTGGGAGTGCTTATAGTGATAACTCCTTAATGTCAAAACTGATACAAACAGCAGAAGAAAGAATAAGAGAAGAAAAGGAGATGTAAACATAAAGGGTGTTGATTGTTTTCCAAATTGCATGTATCTTTTATTAGGAGAAGCAGTTTAACACCACAGGAGATGCCCCACTCAGCCAGACCTGTGGTCCATCCTGCCCTTGGCTCTGCCTCCAACAGTGGCAATACAGATGTAATTTTGGGGAGGGTCAGGACAATGGACACTCTGTGCAGTCATCCTTGTTCTGTGTGTTAGAGGCTGCACCCCTGCCCAGGCCTTTTTATCCATCTGCTTCTGGATTTCTGGTCTGTTGTTTGTCTAAGCCTTCTCTGAACCTGCTCCCTTAGGTTTGACAGCAAGCATTCCCTGCCACTCTAGGTAGTATTTTCACTTGTTTTAAGCCAATCTCTATATTGGCTGAGTATTCCCTATTCCTAGTATTGCACAATCTACCACCTGAATTATTTAACCAGCTTTAATCTTTTTCCCTCTGTTGTAAGTTTTAATTTTTAATTCATATTGAAGAGTTTCTGTGTTTTCAGTCTTTCCTCCTAAAGCAGATTCTCTGACTCCTCCATTGTTTCAGTTGCCTTTCTTTGTACCTGAAAGAGCATACTATCATCCACAATCCAAAACAGTTTGTAGTCAGTTTTGGTTTTTTGAGCAAGCAAAAGAATATATTCAAACTTTGGATTTCTCTCATTATCAGACTACTTTTTTGCTGAATTGTGACTCTATTTGAAAGCTAAAGACAAAATGTTTGATATCATCACAGGTTTTCCAAGTGTGTTTTCTAGTACTAACCATTGAACAGCACCTGAATAAAGTAATTCACATATATTAGAAACATCTGTCTACTTTTTCTTTTTTAACAAATGTCACTAAAACTTTGTGGTCAGAGTTATCTATACTTCTCTTATATATCAAAACATTTAAGAATTATCATGCTTACAGATACACATGGAAACTCTTTTTCCTACTCATTCTTATCACTTATAGATAAAGTCCTGAATGCATTTGACTTGCCTGCCAAGACTGATATACCTTAAAGTAAAAGTAGGGACTGATAGCTCACTTAAAGGCATTTCCTCAGTGTTCTCTCTGGCTCTTTTGAGTATGCCTGTATCCACTGTTTGGTATTTTTCTACTCCTTCACATTGCCATTATTTTTTTCTGCATTAGCAGTTTCAGCAGCCAGTATGGATACAGAGTCTTCCACCTACCCTATTTACAATTCCCATACATCTTTGTATATTTCCTTCCTGTGCAGATGGAGATATACTGACCTGTAAGTCATGGGGATCTATTGGCATTCTTTCTTCAATCACTTAGAGGAAAACTGGGTTATTTCTTTAAATTTTTGTTTCTTTCCAGAGGCTTTTAAACTACACATCAGGTTTTTGACATCTATCTGTGTTTGTCTGTTGTTTGTTCCAATCTTAAAATATAATCTATATTAACTCTAATATCTTTTTTGCCATCAAAAATTTATTCTCTCTTGTTTTGAAATACCTCAGACACAAGGTGTGAACCAAAATATGCTTTGGGTAAACAGTGTCTTAGTGATGGCTGCTCAAAGTCTGCAGACATCAATTTTTTTTTTTTTTTTGTGGAAAAATAACCAGCTATTTCCCCTCTCCTGGGTATAATATATCCAGAAAGGGCTTCCTTTCAACAATTCAGTTTCATTACTTGGACCTTGAGCAGTACCTATGCAGTGTGTCTGTAGCACTTGTACGAGTCTTGGTATAACAGAGAAAATATTTTTAAAGTGTTTTTCAGGATAACCCTTCCCTGCCCCCCCAGTTTTTTTGCTGGCAGAGACCTTTTGCAACATGGTGCAAGGAAAATATACACAAACAAAATACAGACTCATTAAAAAGCCTTGTGGATAATCCTGTCTGTCTGATGCAGTGTGACATACTGACCCACATAGCAGCAATCTACCTCCTCCCTGCAGAGGCACACCCCTAAAACTGCCTGCACATGGAGAAGGGTATGTAGGAGGGCTGAGGGTCAAAATAAAAAATAATTTTAAAAATCTTGCACAAAATGTAGAAAGCTTCCATTTCTTTCCCTTTTCCAAACATTTCTCAGGCATAATTAATACTTTGGATTTTTTTTTTTTTTTTTCTTTTCGTAATTCTCTACCTGGCTGCTTTCTATCTCATAAACCTGGTCCCTGGCTGCTTTTATAGAGGCACTCAGAAAAATGTGGCCATTCTTGATGTTGTAAATAATTGTTAAACATTTTCTCCTCTGCAGAGATAGTGTTATCAGCAGAGGTAGTATTCTCAGGTGTTCTTCCAGCCTCTGGAAAACAGTTTTACTATAATCTGTAGGCAATTTTCCCTCTAATGCCGTAGGCATGTGCTGCTCCTTTTGTGGCTGTTTACCAATTCTCTAACAGATTAATAGGAGAATAGTTCACTCAGTGACAATCTGAAACTTTAAAACACTCTCAAATGCCTCATTATGGACCAAATAAAATAGTTTGTTATCTGTGAATGATTAGTCCCTCTCATATCTTCCTTGCTCTATTGCTTTCAAAATGCTTATCTCAGGGTGCATTTATTTGCTTGTGCTGGCCTGTTTATAGCTACTGTATCCCTTTGGTGGGAGCTTACTGTATTTTCCTCATTTGCAGTAATCAGTGAATTTCCATGATCTATAATCATAATAAGTCAGCTGAGGCATGTTCTTCAGGAAACTAATTTCAGTTTCTATGTCATCTCCACTTCTGTCATGTTATGTAAGATGAAGCAAAAGAAATCACAATGCTGGACAAAAAAGTGTTTGAAAGAGCAGGGCTAAAGGGAGAAGGATCTTTTGCATCATTTTTCTCAAGAACAAAGCTTCTCAGCACAGTACTGCAGTGCATCTTTTTAATGTTTTACTTGGTTTTCATTAAGAGGTTGAAGCATCATTGTTCTCAGGCTTTTCAGGCATTCTAGGTTGCCATAAGCTGCTTTAGGATCAGCACAGCTCCCCTGAGTCACTTCAGTGCATTGCACAAGGTGTATACTGCACCACTTTCCCAATGGTCAAAGAAACAAGGGGCAGGAGAAGGTGAGGTGGGAACGGGTAACAGCTGAGGTGCAGCTGGGAGTTCACACTCCTTCAGATCCCTGCTTCTGTCAGAGGACTTGCATAGGACTGCCACTTGTAAAAGAACCATGGAGAGGGATTTCCTGATTGGTGGTTCGGTTCGGTTCAGGTTGGGTTGGGTTGGGTTGGGTTGGGTTAGGCTGGGTTGGGTTGGGTTGAGTCGGGTTAGGTTGGGATGGGTTGGGTTGGGTTAGTTGGGGGGTTGGGTTGGGTTGGGCTAGGCTGAGTTGGGTTAGGTTGGGCTGGGCTGGGTTGGGTTGGGTTGAGTCGGGTTAGGTTGGGATGGGTTGGGTTGGGTTGGTTGTTGGGGAGTTGGGTTGGGTTGGGCTAGGTTGAGTTGGGTTAGGTTGGGATGGGTTGGGTTGGGTCTTGGGTTGGGTTGGGTTGGGCTAGGTTGGGTTAGTTCGGGTTGGATTGGGTTGCGTTGGGTGTTGGGTTGGGTTGTGTTGGGTTGGTCTAGGTTGAGTTTGGTTAGGTTGGGATGGTTTGGGTTGGGTTGGGTTGGGTTGGGCTAGGTTGAGTTGGGTTAGGTTGGGATGGGTTGGGTTGGGTTGGGCTAGGTTGAGTTTGGTTAGGTTGGGATGGTTTGGGTTGGGTTGGGTTAGGTTGGGTTAAGTTGGTGGGTTGAGTTGGGTTGGTGGGTTGGGTTGGATTGAGTTGGGTTGGGTTTTTCCCCCCTCATACACAAGGTATAAAGAGAAAATCTAAGTCTTTCCACTGTGGGGAAGAAGGCTCTGGCTAGCTGAAACCCAACAGAAGGAAAGGGTAGGATGGGAAGTACCTGCAATAACAACCATGTTTTATTTTGGCAAGAGTACCAACATTAAATCATTTGCACTCAAGAAGCTTTGAGGTGCTCTCTGGTAAGAAGACAGACATGGGCACTATCCTTGGTGCCTCTCCTCCAGTACCAAGATCTGGTCTCTGGCACTGAAGGCTTGCTGCTGAAAGAAAAGCATAAGTGCTGCATCTAACCCTGAGGCAGTTTCCCAGCAGTTTTCAGTTCAAGTATTGAACAATTCTGGTCCTATAACTGAGCATACCCTTAGGTAGCATGGATATAATTTTTTTAGCTATTACTGAAAGAAGTAGGAAGATAATAGATCAAATCAGTCAATTTTTTACTAATCTCCTAAATAATCCTTAGTTAAGTGTAACAGAATGCGGCAGGAAAATGTGTCTATGTGATACAAAAGAATCACAAATTTAAAATATTTCCATAGCATATGATATAGTTTATATTAATAAGTGTGACACAAATTTAGAATCATGGAAAATTTTTGACTCTTAAAGACCTCTGGAAGTCATTTAGTCCAGCCTCCAGCTCAAACTGGGCTCAGCTGGAACAGGATCTTTGTTCAATACCTTGACCAATTGAGTTCTGAGTATCTCCAAATTTCAAGCTTCCCAAACTTCTCTAGGCACCTGTCCTGGTGTTTGAACTCCCTTATGGTGAAAAACTAGAGCTTCACATGTCCCAGCCTGCTCTTTTCACTACATGCCTCCAACAAAAGTCTGGTTCCATTTTCTGTACACTCCCCTATTAAGAAGAAAACAGAAACTTGAAGACAGGAAAGGGAAAAGAGGTGATAGTGAATCTAGAAATTGCAAATTTTTCAAACTGGCTAGCTGTATTTTCAAAGTTACTATGTGTTGGCTGACAGAGAGCTTGGAAAGACATGATATTAAGATGATCTTTCACATGAAGAATCTTGGTTTGCAGATGTGCAAGGGAAGTAAGTATAAATCTATTGTTTTGTGTCCATTTTTCCAATTATTTTGACTCAGAATAGATTTTGGAAGATTAGAGTCTCTGACTTGAGTATTTTTGATGTTTTCTCTAAATGAAGAAGAGCGTGTCTGAACTCACTAAGTACTGGGTGGTTTGGGTTTTGTAGAAATGTGCAAAAGAAGAAAATACAACATAAATGTTGGATAAGAAGTCCAGCTGCACATCTGCATGCTTAGAGTGCCAGTATCTCAGGAACCTTCCAGCCTGATCACATCAAGAAAAGGCAGAGGTGAGCCTTTAGGTGTGTCACTAAACTGTCCCTTTCATTCAGCTTTCATGTTAGAAGAAATTAAATATTTCAGTAGGGATTTACAAAAGGTGCTTCAAGTTGTTTTCCTGCCCTGCACCTCTTCTACCTGCACATCCCTCAAAAATGAGGTCAGGAATTGCTAGCACCAGGCTCTCAGCAGCAGGAGCAGGGATTTGCTGGGCCTCTGTGGTTTCTGCAAGGTAGAAGCAAAACACCACATGGATGGGTAGTTGTAAGTCATGCAGAGATAAACCCTGTGCTCAAATTGCCATTGCCAAGAAAGGTTTCACAGGATGAAACCAGTACTGCTGTGAGAGTGCTTTGACTGGAAAGAGCAACCTTTACTATATTTCTGAGGAAAAAGGCTCCAGTACTTCATGTTCTTTAGATAAGTAAACTCTCTTCTTTCTTCAAATTACCCTTGTTTGTGCTTTGGGATTTTTTTCCCCCAGAATTCAGAGCAAGAAGTTAAGATAAAACCAAGGTGGTTGAGTTCTGACCTCCATTAAAAAGCTTGATGGCAGTTCCTTGCAGGTATTTTGATTTCCCTGGTCACACCCAAAGGTTTTCTCTGGTATAGTTTTTAATCTGTGCCTCAATTTGCTTTAATGCATGATCTCCAAGAAAATCAATTTCTTTTTCCCTTTATAGTTGCTTTGTTCTGTGTTTGTTTCCTTCAATTTGTAAGCCAGTAAACATACTGACAAGCAACCTTTAGGGAATTTCTAAGGTCAGTTTGGAGAAGGATAATTTGTGATGCTGCTAACCCCAGCCTAGTGTTAGCACTTTCAAACAAGTCTGACTACACTTTAAGGTAAGGATGTTGGTGCCATCAATCAGCTCTGATAGCTTGCCATCACAGAATCAAGCCCTTTGGCACTTCTCACACATAATACAGCAGCATAATCAATTATTATAAATGCACCATTATGTGCAACACAGCATTTCTATCAGTTAGCTTGTAATCTTTAAGCACCATGTAAGTGAGGTTAACAAGCTAAAGACGCAGTGCTGAGAGAGAGAGCGCCATTCAGTCCTTCTTCAGCCTCAATTAATATGAAAAACGGGTTTTAAAAAAAAAATCTTTGGCTCACAAACCACTGAGAGAAATACTTGAGCTGTTTTCCACTGCATTCTTGCTCGCTGAAAGTCTAAAAGTACCAATGGATTCCTTTTGGAAATCGAAAGGCAGATGAGCATGTATGTGAATACCACCAGTGCCACCTAGTGCTGCTCGGCCAGGAGAGGTGCAGTGGTTCCACAGAAACTGCTGCCTTTCACAGCAGCACAACCTCACCTCATCTTCCCATCCCAAACAGGGCTCCTGTGTCATCCTGTTTGCCAAAGTCTTAAGAAACAAAGGTAAATGTTCCTGAAAATCTGTAAGGGGTCATATTACACACTTCTGGCTTATTTTTGTAGGTAGGTTAGCAGGTTGGTAAAGGCTTAAGCATCTGTCTGTATTTTCATGGAAACACTTAGGATTGGGATTGCCGGTGATTGCATATGTGAACAGCATCTGAGCAAGTCTGGGACAGTTGCTAGCTGGGTTTTAGCAGGAAAACTGACTGAATGTAAAAATAGTAACTAAAAACATTTCCTCTCTGCTGTGTTTTATATGCCATCACCCTAAAGCGTTGTTTTTATCTACTACATCCTTGTGCATGTTCTCTGAATAAATTTGACTCTTTTATACTGACTTTGCAACCTTGGGCTTGGTCCTTCCCTTTTATTCAAGAAAATAAACAAACAGGATATTTACTGTCAAGTTTAGAGAGAAGGTCACGCACGCACAGTAAATCAGAAAGAACAGAAGCTGAGAGCTTTACATACAAAGTAGTGTCAAGGAATAATCATCCCTACCTATAAAAATGATTTCAATTCAGTAAAATACATGAGCACTGGGTTTATGGGCTGTCAGGGTATTGCTTTACTTTACTATTTCCTCTGTAGAGACATGTTCCTTTTGCACTGCTGTGTTCAGGATTTAGTTGCTGCTGGGATCTGAGTACTGCAGCAAGGGGGGAATGGTGCTGCTGAGAAGACCTTACCTTGCTGTGACTCCTCTTGCCCTTGCAATCATACCTTGCTTCCATGCTCATCTCTAAGTTCTCCACACATGACTTCAAGGAGAGGTGTGAAAGTTTGTGTTTGAAGTCTGTCCATCCCCTGCACAGGCTGGACAGTAGTGGAGAAGAGAGAGTGGCAAAGCTCAGAACTAAGGAAGCATAATGTTCTTGTCTGATGCTGTGTAATTTATCCAGCCCATGCTGGTGTATTTATACTGCAAATAGTGTGTGCATGCTGCTGAACACAAGGAGGAATTATTGCTAGTGCCCTCAGACCAAATGGACCACAGCATTACCCTGCAGTGAAGCAGGGCTTGGTATCCTAAATGCAGGACTCTCTCAGTGAGGCTCTCTAGCTTTAGACACTTGAGGTAGCATTTCTGAACAGCATCACACTGATCCATAGGCAGGGATATGCAGCTGATGTCAAGGCTATTGCCTCTAATAAGGCTCTCCAGAAAAATATGGATCTGTCTTTTAGAAGGCAAGTTTTTTGTTCATGGCAACACAAGGCTCAACACAGGATAATTTGCCTGAAGTTAATTTGCTTAACTGAAGTTCATATGAGACATCTTCAGAATTCAGCTCTACTTGATTTAGTAAACACTTTTAACTGTTCAGTCCAAGAGTTCCTACCTCACCATGTTGCTGTCTTTTATTCCTCTTCAGGAGTCTTCAAGTAAACGCTTGGAAATACTAGGTTCAATCTGACTTCTTGGACTTCTGATCTTTAAAGGCCCTTTGCAACACAAATCATTCTATGATTTTTAGTTCAATGACCACAGAATCACAGAATGGATAGGGTTGGAAGAGACAGCATTCAAGTTTGAAGCTGAAATGTAGAAGACTTCACCATTAATCCCTTCAGCTTCCATTTCCTTAATCTCTGAAGCTCCAGTCTGCAAAAAAGGAATACCTACTTTTAGAAATCTCTGAGATGGAAAAAAAACTCATCTGGAAATCTTCCAGGTTCTGATCTAGAGCTCCAAACCAGCTCATGATTAGCTATGTTGTGTCTTCAGTATCTTGTCAGTTTTCTATGTGTCAACTTGTATAAAACTTAGACAACTTTTAAAGTATCACAAATCTTAGAGAAGTAGCTGGAGGGAAGATTTGAGACTGTCTCATCTAACCTGAAGCTCTAGTTGCCTGAAGACAGTTTTTAGACTGACTGTGGCATCTAAATTATGGGTCTAGGACTTCAAAACTTCACAACTAGGTAGTCTCTGAAGCACCTTTGAACATACAACTTCTACCCATCTCTGCCTCAGGTGCTATATCCCAGGAGTGCTGTGAGGATGAATGTTAGATATCAGTATTCATTTATTAGGGCTTTGGTAAATCCCTCACAGGCAAGAACAACCCTGTGTGATGTGTGCAGGTCAGTGAGGCTCTCAGGGTTTCTAAAATGAGCATGGTGAGTCTCAGCACCCTGAATGCAGGACACTAATTGCTGCATAATTCATGACTTTTCCAGTTGTTTTGTCCAACAGCCTGGTTTTATTTGAAAGGAAAGCTCTTTACCTTGGATCTCCTATGTGGTGCCTATGTGGAGCTAGGAGTTCATGGGAATTGTTTGCCAAACAAGATTCAACCCTCTAAGGAAATTCTCAGGTGGTTTCTTGGGCCACACCACTTTCTCTGTCCAAGCCACTGCTGGTTTCTGCAGTGCTCTGCACAAGGAGACATCCCTAGATGATGTTGGTGATTGACAGCATGTGCCATATGCCTCTTCCCATCAGCTTCTGTATGATCCCATAACTGTTATCACATCCTGTTTGCCAGTACTACCACCTTTTCCTTTTGACTCTATCTAGTCACACACTGCTGGCCTTCTTCTTAAGCTGTGTGTCTCTGATTGTTAATGCCAGGTGTGTGCATGAATGGATGGCTCAGCAGTACAATTTTTGATCCAGATTCAGTGTTGAATTCCTGTCACACTGCTGCCAAATTAGTAAGAGCTTATGTGGGCTTTAAGCTTTATGCCAGCTTTATGCTGGCTGTGGGAGGACAGACGATGCCTAATTTGAATAAAATTAAGCAGGTGAGGACAACCAACAGGTGACACTTGACTTGTCACAGAGCTTGTTGGTGCAAAATTAACCTACCAGAGCAATTTCTTACAGAAATGTGAGTAGGCAACTTCATTTCTTGACAGATCAGAATTAGAGCTAAAAAGCATTTCTGATGTGGTACAGGATGCTCTAAGGCTGCACGTACTGCCTAGGTTTTGGTCTTATATAAGCACAAGATCTTTCACAAAAAGCCTTGTTTCCCCTGTCATTCTAGAAACTTGTTATTGAAATTAGTTGTTTTTCCAAGTGTTTAAAATAAAACAGAAATCTACCAACCATTAAATCAATATTCTTCTCTGATATTTCTCTCTGTGATGCAAAGTTTTGTGACAGTGTCTTTGTACCTTTTGCTTCATTCATTATTTGAGGGTTTTAAACTTTCTGCTGCTTGATATTTAGAAAGAACAAAATGATACTTTGAAGCAACAGACAAAAATCAGATTTTTATTGTTCTTTTAAATCAATATTTTTAAAGAGTACTAGAATAATTTTTTATTACATTATTAGTCTTGCATGGCATTGAAATTCTAATTTATATTATAATAACAACAATGGAAAACATCCTTCACCAAGATGAAATACTAATGATAATGTATCTTCCCATCATACTTTGGCATTTCTACCAAGAGCTGGAACCACAGAGGTCTGACAATGAAAGATGCTAAAGACCATCACCTCAGAACAGACTCAGTCTCAAACTGAGGAAAGGATGATCAGAATCAATTGTTATTGGCTAGATTAATAAAGATGTGTGGCAGAAAACTAAGCCTATAGTGGGTGCCAGTGGAAAGAAACATTGCATTTCTCAGCAAGCACTTCCTGTGACTTGTTGAATGCTGCAATGTCCTTTTCTCAAAGATTCTCTATGTTGCTCAGCTTCTGCTCGCCTGCACCCTGGCTCACAGCAGATATTACTGCTTTTCCAGAAAGTCAAACCCAGAACTCTGTGGGGCCATTCCTTCTTTCATTCTGCACACAACTCTGGGTTACTGGCTCCTGAGATCAAGCAGACAAAATTAGCAAAGATGTCTTTAGCCAAAATCCTGACCTGCTGAAAGATAAAACTACCAAACTCTTGCTTAGATGACTCTTTAGCCAAGGCCTCATGAAGTACTTTTGAAATTAATTTTTTTCAAAGGAGCCTAAATATGTACATCTTGTCTTTCAAAGAAATTCTGGTGAGGGCCCTGTTCTCACATAAGTCTAGAATCACAGGTGTAGAGGACTTGAAAGGCCCTTGAGAAATAATGTTCTACATACTTCCACAGAGAGTCAGGACCCTGGTATGTCATTACCTTCCCTCACTTGTGTTTGCCCTGTTGATTTATCAGTAAAGATTTATCACTTTATTCAGTAAAGACCATTTTTCATCCTCCTCTGATAACCAGTTTCTGTCTGTCACTCACCTTCTGAGTGCTCCCCTTAGGTCTCCCTTAGCTCTTCTCTGGTGCAAGCTAAACCACATTGTTCCAATTTTTAATATAGAGAGCCAGAGCCATTTATGCCCTGAAATGCACATCAGCATTACAAATAGCCCCTGTATTTTATATATCTCAAATGTGTCAATATGAAATGTATAAATTGATTGATTATTTGCAACAGCATCACATATTTGCTTTGTGGTCTGTAACATTGAAGCTCCTTATTAGCAGTTTCTATTAAAGCATTTGGTTTCTCTTTCCTAAATGCAATGTTCTATTCTTGTCTCTAAGGTGTCTTGCAGATTTCAGATATTTATCCACTGTACAAAGACCACTTTGCATTCCAGTCCTGTCATCCCTCTAGTCTGATGCCTTCCACAAATGCTGCCCTTCATTCTGTGTTAATAATGCATAGGCCAAATTTAGGATCATAGAATCACCCTGAACAGGACTGCCCCAGTTTTATAAAGTTAAGAGAACAGTTCTTCTGAGGGTTGGGTTTTGATGTTGTTTGTTGTTTATTCTCAGTATCACCCATCCACACTAGGATCATGCATTCCTTGTGTGTTCATAGTAGTGGCATACCAAACTGTGTCAGAAATCCTACAGACATTAGGATTTATATGTCACAGTTTTTTCCTAAAAAAAGTTGGGACAGATGTTCTGCTAAAGTAAAACAAAACTAACTAAAAACCAGGAAAAGTAAATCTTTCACAAAATTTGCTTTGGATCACTCCATTGGAATCTTTCTCATTGCTTTACAAAATTTAGATTTTGAAACAAGTATTTAGCCATTTGTTTCAAAATTCTTCTTTAAAAAAATGTTCTGATTATTTTGTAGTTTTCTTAGGTTTTCCTAAGTTTTAATTTTCCTCATTCAGTCCCTCAGGATCTCTCCATCCTTCATGATATTTTGACACTGACTGCTTTAAGACTCTCCTTTAAATATTGATGGATTTCATCATATATCACTCATGTAAGTATATCTAATTCATCTAAATGTTCTTCACCTTTTACCTGAAGATGGAACAAAAGGAAATATCAACCCAGTCTTCTCCACAGCAGCTGTTGCTTCTCACATGCTTTCCTTATTTCATTCTCTCTTTTGCTAGCTTTCTCCTGTGCAGTACTCATTTGTTTTTATTTTTAATTGCATATTTTCATGCTTGGCTGTTCCTCTATAGTCAAATGCAGCTATATATCTTGTTTCTACTTTTTTTTGTAGTGCCTTTTTGATATCCAGACCTGTAATTATCCTCTCATACATCTGCAATATTCTCTTACAGTGCTTCTTATCTTTCATCTGTATTGGGACACTTCATCACTGTGTTTTTACTAAAGTGTCTCTCAGTACTGCCAGCTCTCAACAATACACCTGTATCCTTTGGATTATATTCCTAACAAAAATCTTCACAACAGCTTTTGAACTAATTTTAAAGTCCATTGAGCCTCACTTTCCTCCTTTCATACAATCCTTTACTTAGCAGTTGCCTGTTACAATATTTTCCAGATGTTCAGACTTTTCAGCAAGTCCTCCCAGTATGAGTGGGGGGAGAAACAAATAGCTATTTCTCCTAGTACTATATTTCCCCACAGTGTTCTGTTTCCATTTGACTTTTTGGCAATTGTGTATATGTTCAGTCTTGCAGCAGGGAGGTGTGCTCAGAAAAGCTTCTACTCTACATTCAGTTTAGGGCAGAAGCACCAGGGTTGCTGCTGCCCCACTGTGTGAAGCACTGCTGTGCTCTCCACTGTCAGGTGATTTGGGAACTAGGGCATCCTCAAGTGCAGAATCTGTTTGATGAACTGCAGATGGCTTTTGCAGAGGTGGGTGACACTCAGTGCTCCTTTGTTTGGCAAAAAAGAAAATTGGCTACTTGGGCACACAGGTGTGTGTGTATATAACCATGCATCCCAGCAGAGGTATGGATTGCTCTTGCTTTACAGTACCATCCTAGAAAATATGATGTGCTAATTTCTGGTTGCCTGTTCTTATCAATGCATGGCTTTGTATGTTCTATTCTGTTCCCAAAAATGGCTGAACCAATTCTCTGCTTCCAGCTAAAAATCTGTAACAGGCTGCCACTGGGAAATACTCCTCCTTTTCTTTTTTGTTGCTTTCATAACTTCTCACAACTCTGACTCTGTCTCCCATGTGACCTTAGAGTGACAAATTCCACATGTTTTTTTTTCCTTGCCTGTAATTCTTAGTCATGCACAGTACTAACCTGCCACATAACATTGGGCTGTTATATTTCATCCACATACTATGATTTCAAATACTTCCCATTTTATTAACCATATTCCTAACACCTGGGCTCAACAGGCCACCTTGTTACTCTTCCTGGTTTTCCCTTTACAAGGATGATGATTTTCTGTTTTATGCTGTCTTCCCATCACTACCCTCTTGCAGGATGCTGGTCCATGTTCAGTTAGGCCAGTGCTCAGTACCACCCAAGAGTCCTTGAATCTGCATCCTCAGGATCCATGCTTTGGAAATACACTCCACAAACTCAATGTTGTGCAGCATTATGTAATGACAGATGAGATTGAAGCAGCCATGATCCCAGGGGAAATGGCCTATCTCAAGCACCATCTATGCTTGTTTGCCATTTATACTGATAATTAAAAACTAATGATGGTTGCACGTCTGCCAAGAAACAAACTCCCTTGGTTGAACGGGTGAGAAGAATTTTGCAAGGCAAGATTAAATCATGCTCCCTTCTCTGCTGGGATCTGTGTCAACCTTTTGTTTGTGAACTGAGAAATTAATTGCTCCACAATGGAATAAGACTTTAAATTAGTGAAAGACTGTGTTGTCACTTCCCTTTCAGTGGCTCAGCTGGCAGAACTATGTCCTTGATTACCTAGACAACAAGTACCCTTCATTGTTCCCTCTTTCCTCACCAATCACATTTTTCATTCTCACAGAGAATTCTATTCCTATTAAAAACTTGAATGATTTACATCTGTCATCAGAGGGAATTGGATCTTCAACTCCAAATAGGCCTTGGGTGCCCTCAGGTGATGTCCAATATTTTCCTGGGGACTGTGATTTTTAGGTCCATGGACAACTCTTCACTTAAAACTTTTCTGAGACCACTGAGATCAAAATGAACCACCTCAATTTTGGCTACTCTTCCCTTGCACACAATTTCTGTCAGCTTTTGAGAGTAGAGATCATCTAAGCTGTCAGCTGTATAGCATCTAAAGCTGCAAAAATAGTACAATAAAATGCCTACTATATCCATTTATAAAATTATTTTTATTCTGTTTGTTGGTATCCTGTTTGTTGCTCTAAAACAAACTTCTGAAAAAAAAATTCTGATTAACTTCTACATTTTTGAACTAGTGGATCCAGAATAAATAATGAATTTAACCAAGTATTTTATTAATTTCCCTGCAACCATTTGGACTTGCCAACAACCTTTACTTACCCTGGAATTACCTGAGTGTAACAATTGTTGGTTTTCTTGTTCTCATGACCCTGTTGCCCTTCAAAGCTGAGCTGGTGTAAGAGTGGCTGCAGAAAGGGGAGAAGGGGAAAGTCAAGCAGTTTCTATCCTCCTTCCCTTCTTCAAAGCTATTCCCAGTTGTGTGACTTCCATGGATCTTCCCTCTCTAGAAAGAAGCAGAGCAGAGTGGAAATGGTCAGGCTGGCTCAGGGCAGCATCCTGAGCTCATGGAACAGTGGTCCATCTGCAGTGACACAGAGCACATGGATTTTGCATGGGTAGAGGAGAGGTTCCCATGGGTAACACATAACTTATAATTCTGTTCAGAAGAGCCACTGTGAGCAAGCAACAAGCTCACAGAGACATCTCTGTGTTATGGCATCCCTTGAAACATCAGTGCTGTAACACAGTGCATTGTCTGGCTCTCTTTAATCACCTCCTTTATAACCTGGAAGATTCAGTTGCAAACATACAATTATGAGAGATCAAATATTTATGCAAATAAGAATTTGGAAACCAAAAGAACTTTCAACAGTTTGCTTTTATTTTAAAATATTTAAACTTAGCCCCTATTCCTCCTATGTTCTTTAGCTTGTCACAAGTTTCTGGAGCTCAAAGCACAAATCCTGAGGGTGCTAGGCAGGCACAGCTGCAATCATGTCTCTGTCTTTGAAAGGGTAAAACTTCTTACACAAGTCTGAAAAGCAAGGAGAAGAATCCTGCCAATCTGTCTAATGCTTTTAACCTTTAGCAGGTAATTTTGTGGTTTATGGCACAATTACAGGAAAGTTAGTATTTATATAATTGAAGAAGATTGATGATGTTCCTTTTGCATAGAAGCAGCATATAAACCTGTTCCCCTATTCAGACAGTTAATATACTAAAACTGTTGAGTAAAACCAGGCCTACTGCTGCTTTTTGGTAGAGATCACATCTCCCCATTAAAAATGAGATTTACCACTATTTACAAATGCCTTTCAGTTCAGCAGACAGCTTTACATACAGATTATTATTCTGATTTTTAGTCCAGAAACTATTCCTGCTCTCCTTAACTTTGCATAAAGAATGCTTTCAAAAGCCTTTCTGGATTATAGAGTATATTACTTCAGAGTGGCTTCTGTCCTGATGTCCTCATCAATTCACTCTCATTCTTATGACAGTACTCATATTCTTCTGACAGACTGTAGTGAACCCATGCTGATAATTCCCTTTTTTAATGAGCCAACTTCTCTATCTCTTTACAAGGAGATTCCCAAATATCTCTTTGGGAGCAGAAATAGGACAACAAATCTGTCAAATGAGGTACCTTACCATTAAACTGTTTCTAAGTCATCCCAGTGCCTCTGTTCTCATGGTAGACTCTGCAAGGAGAAACATGAGTATGTTGACTAAATATTTAAGGAGAGGGGATTACTTCCTTCTGTCCCACTGTAACCCTCATGTCTATGGGTGATTTTTATGTGGGGACTTTGGGCAAGGCTTGGAGATTTGGAAGCAGGATAATACACTTTGGAGTCCACCATGATAACATGGCCAACACCTAATTTTTGCTAATGCTCCTAGTATTGATCTAAGAGGAGCATGCTGTTATGAAGACCATCAACATATTTATCACTCAAGCACTCATGGACAGAGTCTTGGCAGGCCAGGCCAAGGTCACCTGGGGAAGTGTCAGTCTGCAGAGCTCCTTGCAGTGGGATGACCCTTGATCTTGCAGAGATGACATTTCCTACTTTGCTTCTCCTATTAGCTTTTTTATCTTGGCATGTCTTTAGGGTTCATTTCTTTTTTTCCTAAATCTCCAGTGTTTTTACTCCTTTAATTTGAATTACTTAAATTTTCTTGTATTGGCTTTGTCTCATCTCTTATTGTTTCTACTTTTATTTTTTCTACTTTTTCCCCTTGCATGGCTATTAAGAACATAGGTGGCAGGATAGCTTTGGTTCACAGTTAAAATTCTTTTGACTGAAATAGGTTGAGATCACAACACCCTAGCATATGTCTATGTATTGGCAAATATGGAAAGGCAAGTAATACAAAAGTAATCCTGTGTCTTCTGCAGCCAGAGACTGTAAAGAAAGGGCTTCAGAGACAGAGAAGGGTGGGGGAAATGTAGCTTTAGGAAGATCCTCCTGACATATAAGCTCAGTTCCTAAAATTTATTAACCTGACCAGAGAGATAGTCAGTACAAATAGCTCAAATCAAGGATGTAAAAGGGGAAAGGAGAAAACAGAACCTTGAAATTTTTGAATCAAAGCTGATTTTAAAATGCAAATCCTTTGGAATATTTGGTATAAAGACCAGGGTACCCATTTTTCACTCCTATTGTGTATTTCAATTATGGTTTCAAAACATAGTGTAAGAAAATCTCTCTGTAGAGATCCCAGGAAACTTGACTATGAGGTGTTCTTGCCTATTCTCTTCCTCTTCTCTTCTCTTCTCTTCTCTTCTCTTCTCTTCTCTTCTCTTCTCTTCTCTTCTCTTCTCTTCTCTTCTCTTCTCTTCTCTTCTCTTCTCTTCTCTTCTCTTCTCTTCTCTTCTCTTCTCTTCTCTTCTCTTCTCTTCTCTTCTCTTCTCTTCTCTTCTCTTCTCTTCTCTTCTCTTCTCTTCTCTTCTCTTCTCTTCTCTTCTCTTCTCTGTTATTTTGGCCAGCTAAGACACTCCTGCAGTCTCCTAAGGGGCACTGCAATAGTTCCAAAGTGTCTATGGTGTTTTAGGCTTCCTGTTTTCTGACCCTGCATATATTCTTTTGCACTTGAGTTAGAGAAACACTATCAGCAAAGCTGCATACTTTAAATGGCTTTCTACATGTACAGTGTATTTAGAAAACAATGACTTTGGACTGGGTGTTACAAATAAAATTCAGTGACAGATGAACAGAATTGAGGCTCTTAAATCACTACTTTCTATTAAATAATCACAGATTTCATTGCTCTATTTGGCTCTCTAAATTGTACATTTCATTTTGGATTTGATGAAACTGGAATATTATCTATTTGTTATGAATCCAAAACCAGTCATCATGTTTTAAGTGAATATGCTGATTAAATAGGAAGGAATTACTGGGTTCTCCTACACAGACCAGAAAACCTTAATATATTTTTCAGCAGAGGCCCATTCATCTTCCCACAAACCATCTATGTGAATCAAAGATTAATATTACAGTTCTTAGCTCAAAAGAGGACATGCAGGATGACTATAAAAATTTCAAGATTTTAGAGTTGAAAACTTAACTGCCATTGTCTTATCTCGGTCTGACTTTTCCCTGATTTTCATTCTATATATATATACCTTTAAAAATACAGAAAAACCCCATCACTACTGAAAAATCTCTTCATTTTCTAGCTTCACTTATCTTTTTCTAGACATGTGTCAGGAGATTGGCAGCTTTCCAGCTATTCCAGCTTCTGCTGTTGAAAAATTCCTGATTCTGATGAATAACAATGTTGTAAAAAAAAAATCTCCAAATATAATTAAAATGTACTTTTCTAGTGTTTCCAACAATTTCTAGAACCTCAGCACAGTTCCCAGTGGTGTGACAACCAACAAATGCATTCATACTTGTTCCTCCCAAGGAAAGAAAAACCTGGGCTTATTTTAAAAATTGGTGGAAGATGGATGCTTCAGCTCCATCACAGATCAGCAGGATCAAAGTTCCCATTTCCCTTCAGCACCCTTGGCCTCTGTGAAAATTCAGTGTGCACAGAAATTGCCTCTCAGACACTATTCAGGGACAGCACTGTTGAAGGAGGCAGTCCTATCTAAGATCTGTCTCATATAAAGTAATGAGAGGCTTGAAATCTGTCCCCCAGCTCTGCTAATCTTGCTAGGATCAATTTGTTCAGATGTAAATGGCTGCTGTTCATTGGCTGTTTAATACTGAAGCCCCCCAGTCCCTCTCATTAATAAGGACTCTCAAAAGAAAACATGCTGTGCTTTTATTTGTACATCTTCATCTTCTTACTCATTATAAGTAACAGTTTTACTGAGTGTTTCAATGCCTAATCATGTCGTTGTGGGGTTTTTTTTTCCCCTTCCAATCCATAGCTGTGGTTTAATATACCATTACAATTTAAAGTCCCTGTAAAGAAAAAGTGGTTCTTATCTTCTGCAGAAATGACTTTCATTAAGCATGTTCCAACAGTGGATGGGAGTGTGGAGGTACTCAAAGGAAAGCTGTAAATTGTGGTGCTGTTAACTGCAAGCACACTAGAAGGCATAGAAGCCTCAACAGCTTTGGGAATAATGAGTCAAAACGATGTTTTTTTTTGCATTAAAGCTGATTGCAAATAAAGGCAGCAGTGTTTCCAAACTGGCACTTGGCTCCTGCTAACTTTGATCAGAGTGTGCAGTCCCAGGGACAGCAAGGGGAGCGTGTCCCAAAGCCAGAAGGACCCATGCACACCTGGCAGATTGCAGCCTGATTTCCTGGGGGTGTTGTGTAGTTAGTCACCTTCTGTTCCAAGCCAGTTGCTGTGGTGTGGAGATCTTGGATGACTTATGCTCTCAGAGAAAAAAATCAACAGATTTATGTTTACTCTCAGCTGTGATGCTCCATTATCAAGCTCAGCAGCAATCTAGTGGCTGCAGAAGCAGTATAGATTAGGAAACTACTGGATGCTACAGTGAACAGCTAGCATGGTTCCTATTCAGCAAAAGCAGGCTTACACCCTTCTACTTTTTTACTCTTTTACTCTTTTTTTTTTTTTTTTTCAATTTAACTTTCCTGTTTTATTTTCTGCAGAATTGTCCTAAATAGGAGAGAAATCTTCTCTGCAAAAAATCCATCACTTCTCACTGTTAGAAAATTGTAGTTTTATTCAGCCTAAATGTCTTGAATTCTCTTCACTTTTTTATTTTCTTTTTTCTCTTCTGTTTCTAGTTTTGTGAAAATTACAGTGAGAGGGTCATCATTTAGTTGTCTTGATAATACACCATATGATACTCTTAGTCACAAAATACACAGACACAGGAATATAAACCAAGGCAGAATCCAACTTATTAGCTTTTTCTTTGCTGCTTTAAACTTGTCTTTGTGGATTCAGCTGCAATCACTTAATTCTGGGGTCTTCTTACTTCATGTGAAACAGTGACTTCCTAAGCAGCCCAAGCAGCACCTAGACTGTAAGGTGACCAGGAAAATTCAAGACTCATTATTGAGCTGGTCACTTGTGACAGGCAAAACCTCTGCACAGTTAAATATCAAACAGAAAATCAAAATAAAGCCATGAACATAGACGGAGAGATGGGTAGATCCACTCACATGATCTCTACAAGGCTCCATGACTAAACATCCTGAGCAGTACTGTACAAGGTTATCTCTGAGAATTTATTTTCTCTAAATTTAGTGTGAAAGCAGTTTCCTGCTTCCAAAAAGTTGTGCACTACAAAATTACCAGCTAGTACTTCAATTCATCTTTTCAAGTTGAAGGTGGCATAGAAGTGTGAAGCACTCTTGCTATTTAAGATGTAATCATCAGCTAAAGGAATGCACTCCATGGCCTACAGAGAGAGTAGGATCCCAATGAGGAACCCATCAAAGAGTTTCTGGAGCTAAGAAGCAGTGGCTGAGGAAGTGGCACACACTCCTGGTGATCTTTGGCTTCAACACCACTGAGGATGTGGACCATTACTTTCCAAATATTAAGACACATCCGTTGGAGGAGGACACTGCAATGACACACATCCAGTCTCAATGATTATTTACAAGTATCAAATAGGGCTTAGGCATGGCAGAGATAAGTAATCACATCTTTTTTTTCATAAATATATATGAATAGCTGTATATATACTTGATTTTGAGGAAAAAACACCAGGTGTGTCAAATCCCTGAACAATTTGAGTGACATTCAGCAGCCAGTGTAAGACAATTTAGTCAGTTGTGACTAAATCCTCTCTGTGTGGTTTACCAGTTGTAAGCACCATGTCCTACGTAACAGCACAGGGGGAATTCAACACAGCTGTGTTGCCGTGATTCTACCAAAAAAACACAGTAGTCATTAGAGTTATTTTCAAGAAAAGCTCCAGAGGTTAATAAGCATGCAATTGTTTTATACCCATGAGCCTATTAACCTATCATTTCTTGCAGGATTTATGCACAAAACTCAATGGGAGTTCTCTGAGAAGATTTGCATGTCTAGCTCCCATTAGAGTTAATAGGAGGTGTGCATATCAATGCTTTTTACACAATAGGGAATAACCTTTCTTTGAAGACTTAAATGAAAATTTCTTGTTCACTCTTACTCTGCCAAACCCAAAAGACAGTCCAGATATTTGTCCTAATCTTTATCTTTCTGACTAAAATGTTAAGCTCAGAAAACTCTGTTGCCATCTCTTATTTTCTTCTTCCTATTATCACTTATTCTTCCTTTCCATATTCTTCCCCTCCCACTTTTCTCTTTCATCACTAGATGGACAGCTTAAGAATCTCCACCAATGTGAGAAACAGCTTTGTTCTTTTCACCTCAACAGTGTTATACCCTTTCAAGCCAAAGGAAAAGCAAAGAAATGTTCTGTCCAGCTTGGTTCTTAATGCAACAAGTAATAGAGTAGTGCAATTTCTTCCCAAAGAAAGCTTCTATCACAAGATGGGTGATATAGGGTTTCAAGAGGACAGCAAGAACTTGAGAGAGAAATATTTTGAGAGTCATTAGCTAGACAAATCTTATCAGGATCAGGAAATCTTTGACCTGAGTACAGCTGATGGCTGGAAGAACACCCAGGAGAAGCATTACACATCACTGACCTTCTCTCCTTTGGCTGTTTATGTAGGGTCTCTTGGAGACAGGATACCGATCTGGAGCAATCTGTTTGTTTCATGTGATGCTGGACATTCTGGTATTAATCCCTGTCTTTATATCACCATATGCTGGCCTCCACATCAGAAGTTTAGTAGATCAAAACCTTCAGGGCTGATAAGGAAGGGGAGAAACTGTCTGCCTATTGCTTCACCCAGTGCTCAGGTGAGGTGCATCCTGTGGATGGGCTCAGTACAACAGACCATACACAGCTCTCAGTCACTTTCCCAAATTATTCTGAAATTTAAATGAAAAAACAGCACCAGGCTGGCCCTAGGAAAGGAGGGGAGAGATAAACACATTCTCTGACAGGCTTTCTAGATGAGGAGGGGCAGAAGAGTAGGAGCTGACACGGTAAAAACAGCTGTGAAATTAAGTTAAAGTATGTGCTTTTGTTATTTGTCAGAGACTCAGCCCTGCAAACCGCTTCTGAGGAATGCCCAGGGAAGATCAAAGATTAGGAGATTGGTGGAAAGTAGTGGTCTTCCTGTGATGGAGAGCTTTGCCCAGATCTCAAATTACATGTCTTGTCCAGTATGTTGTTGACAATTCCTTAAGCAGATGGCACAGCTGGAATATACCAGTTACATGGACTTCATTAAGCAAAGATAACCTTTTCTCAAGGTTTTGGTGAAGTAATCAGTGCTAGGATTTTCATATTTCTTTGACAAATGCAGGAGAAGACTTCCTTACTAGTTTCAACAGTGGAGGTGAGATTTTTCCTGACTTGGTTGTTTCTGAAAATGGAGTTTCTGTTTTACCTCCTATTGCAGAATTGTGGTGTGAGGTTTCTTTGTGAAGCTGAACAGATGTTGTGTAGCATCCTAAATATACCATATGTTGCAAAGCAGGGGATGTTTATTATTAAATGTGTAATTTGCAGAGCAATTTTGAAACCTCTTGTGACAAATGATTCATCTCTTCAGAGCTCTTGATTGGTGTGTATCATCTAGCAGGTGGTGCTCTAGCTCATATTTGGGTCTTTTTCTATGCAGTGTTTGTTGTTCTCACTTAACTTGATTTAGTTAGCTTCTTTATCACCTCACAGCACAGTGCATGAATCCTCAATAAAGGCCTATAGGTTATATAATTTAGAAATACAGTGTAGCATAGGATTTGAGGGTGTTTCTCTATGCTTGCTTTGTAGTAGTGGTCAATAAAAATACCCCATGTTGACTGTAGATCTTAGAGCACAAACCTGCATCTTCCTCTTTCTCCCTCAGAACTGTCTCCTTTCTTTTTCTTCAGACTAATATAAAAGAAGCAGATGCTTTGATTTTATTGTTCCTTATAGTGTTGCAGAGTGTGTCTCTTAAGGCAATCCTTAAGGTTGTACCAGCAATAGCAACTTCCAAAGGAGTGCTACCTAAGAAAGGAAAGTCTTAAATAAAAACAAAAAAACAACCCAACAAAACCCCACACAGCCCCCACAACCAACCAAAAAACAAACAAACAAACAAACAAACAAACAAAACCAAAAAAAAACCAAAAAACCCAAAAGCCACCTCCATCCAAACAACAAAAAAATCCCAACAAAACAAGCCCCAACTTCTTTTTGTCTTTGGATACCAAAATGGATGTATAATTCATTGCACCTGTAGTCAATTACCCATTCAAAACAATTGCTATTTCACAGTGATTAGCTGATTTGCCAATATGAGAGGCAGCTGGTTTTTCCATGGCCGAGTGGTAAAGTACAATGAAATTTCTGGGCTCAGACTCTTCTCTTTTTAGAACCACACCAAGAAATAATATTTCTCCTTCAAAATAAGACTTCATTTTAAAATAAAAAATAGTATTATTTCAGGTTTCAGATGGAAAGACAGTAGTATGCAATTTGAAGTTCTTTTAATGTGGACAGATACTCTCACTGGAGAGAGATTTCTTGACTCTTTCTAATGGACAATATTAAAACATTTGGGATACTGTGTCTCTTGGTTCCTGGCTTCTGTAACTTTGTCAGTGCTGTCAAGAAAACCCTTATCTGTCCTTGCTGTGCTTTTTAAACCTTTGGGATTTTTTCTCCCAGCTACTGAGACTGACTCTTTAGTTGCTGAAATGTGAGGAACTGTTGGCCATCTCTTGTGTGTAGTGTCATAGAATAGTTTGAGATGGAAGAGACCTTTTAAAGGTCATGGAGTGCAAAAATCCCTGCAAAGAGGATGGACATCTTCCACTACACCATGTGATGGGGTGAGCTCCACTAAGCCAACAATATTACACATAATTAAAACAGATTAAAATAGTTTAGAAAGGAGAGCATAAAAAGGACAAGCTATAGCATTTGGATATTTACTTTTATTTTTAAGAGGTGTGGAGTAATTCACTACAGATAAGCATTTGATGGAGTTACAGCTCATAAAAGTGGTTCTCCTTCACCTAATCCTTCTGAATTCATTCTCTGCATGGGATCCACTCTTATTAAAGCTGAGCAATGAAGTTGTAAAGGATGGTTAATGTAGGGAAAGCAACTTCTCTCTCTGTTTGCTTTAACATGTTGGTGCACTGTAAGAGTGAATTGTACTTTTGGTAGATATTTCCAGGAATAGCTACTACTTTCCAGGCAAAAGTAGAGCTTTAATTTCTGCTGTTTTTTAAGAGTTAGATGATCATCAAATCAGAGAAGCCTGTTATAGTGTAAGATGTCAACCCCATGGGAACAGCCTCTTGTGCTGTTGGACAAGCATTCTTAGGATGTTGGGCTTGGAAGAAAAATTATTTTTGTCTGACACTTAGGTCACAATTCAGCTACCTGAGGCAAAAAGATGCCTGGATAGGACTAGGATTGATTAAGAGAAAAAAAAACAACAACAAAACCCCTAAACACAACCCATTGGTTGCCCATATCCTTCTGTAGCAGTAGTTGGACATCAGTGGGTGTACCCTGGGGTATGAGCAGAGCACTGAATCAAGCTGTGATATTCTGACCTCTCTTAAATGGCTAAACAGTGAAATTGCAGCCAGATAGATGAGGAAAGATTGCAGCTGACATAGCAGGCAAAAGCAAGAGCTAATTTACCTCGAGGTATTTCTCAGAACTGGTAATCAGTATTGTATCTAGTTTTATATTTGTTTTAATTTGATTGTACTTGATTTAATTTTTCATTGAGGCTTTCTCTCCTATGTGGAATGGAATGGAATGGAATGGAATAGAATAGAATAGAATAGAATAGAATAGAATAGAATAGAATAGAATAGAATAGAATAGAATAGAATAGAATAGAATAGAATAGAATAGAATAGAATAGGAATAGAATAGAATAGGAATAGAATAGAATAGAATAGAATAGAATAGAATAGAATAGAATAGAATAGAATAGAATAGAATAGAATAGAATAGAATAGAATAGAATAGAATAGAATAGCTACTAGCAGTGGATTAACTTCAAAAGCTTCTAAAACTGAAATCAGATTAAATTTTTTTGGATGCTAAAGGGAGCTTTCAAAAGTAGTCTAGTAGTCTTGCAAAGATAAAATGAGAAAACATTCTTCAGGAGGAACTAATTTTCTTCCAGAAGGAAATGTTCTAGGAAATCTACAAGGAACTATTTTAAGAGACCTTTTCTGTGGGATAATTTGGGATTTTTCTTTGGAGAAATTAGTATAGTGACATTAAAGCATAATAATATAAAAGGTAACTAACTAAGCCTTATTTAAAAAAAAAAAAATTAATTACCAATTAATTATCAATTATTAAGTAAATAAATATTTTTTTTTTTTAAATATCCAAATTTGTGGTTCAAATTTGGCTTCTCCATTTAGTACAATATGACTATTCTTCTCAGAAAAAAAATTTCCCTCTATGCAAACCATACAGTAAATCAGCTTTTCAGAGAGGCAATGCACATTCTTATCTTAATAAGAAAGATGTACTCCACATTTGAATCTCAGCATGGGAGGGGCAGTGGGAGGAAAATGCTTCCTGCCATAGCAAGTACAGGATCCTCAGTTCTCAAACAGTTCAAACACCAGGAAGTTGCATGATCTAAACAGTAAAAATCTTTCATCAGTGCTGAGTCCTCACCAGAAAAACTTAAAAGGATGTCTTGCTTTTCCTTTTTTCCTCCTCAACCACCTACTTGTTTCTCTGATCTACATCTGAAAGAAGAGATTGTTCAAAATCACTAAGATATGACAAGAGAGCAGCAGATCTATATCTGAAGCATTACATTTAGTGGATGCACTTTCAGTCTCCTTATAAAGCCAACAAAGGAAAAATTGCACAAAATGTTTTGCAGTGATCATAAGACAAAAATTTCCCACTTTCATGTTCTTTAGCAAAACTGACAAGAACAAGCAAAACCCCATAGAATGTAATAGATGCCACTTTCCTCTTTGAGAGGTCCTTTCCACATTTCTGCATAAAATTTGAACTATTCAACTTTTGTTGCAGGGTTCAGTGTTAGTATTGTCAATCTCAAGGGTTTGTGAACACAAACCAAGCTCAAAAGTGGTGCTAAGTTAAGATATGCACACATGTATGCAATCTTCCATATGCTGACCACCTTTTGGAGCAGTAACTAGTGGGGACATAGCAGGGATTTACTTGGCCACCTCATTTTAGAAACCCTACTCATTCCAGAAGTTTAAGCCTTTATGATTTTATGATTTACCAGTTTATGATTTTACCATTTTAAACCCTACTGATTCCAGAAGTTTAAGCTTTTACCATTTTATGATTTACCAGTTTATGATTTTACCATTTTAAACTCTACTGATTTCAGAAGTTTAAGCTTTTCTCATCAACTATGGAGGGTACAAATTTTGCTTTAAAATGAAATAAAATCAATATTCTTATGTGATTTTAACCTTAAGACCCAACCTCAATCCAGTAAAAATGTTGAGCTGTCATAAAGTCATGAAGGCTTGTACCCTTCTGAGCAGAGCCCATGTCTTAATCTTGTAGACTCTAATAATTGCTGATAATAATTCAGTCAAGCTGCATAACTAGAAAAATAGGAGATAATACCAAGAAAGTGAATTATCTAGCAAGATAGTTTGCTACTTGGATGATGTTTGCAAACATACATATGTACATACTGTCTATCTATATGTAGATGAGCATGATATGAAATTCAGATAAATATAAAAGAGCAGTAAGGTGCCTTATATTGAAGAAGAGTTTCCCTGCTGAGAAGAGGAAGTAAGTGTACATTTCCTGGATGTGAGAATTCAATGTCTGGGTGTCATAAGCAAGAGCTTCTCCATCTCTTGATCAAGGGGAGGTAAAAGTGCCAGAGGATATTGGTTAAGGAGGGTGAAGGACATCTCTGTACATGACCCTTTGAAGAATAGGAGATCTGATTGCACAGTACAGCTCAGCTCTTGACTCATGATTGCAGAGCCTCTTGGATTCTACTAGAATGAAAGAAAAATCCTGTTTTGGAAAAAATCCAAACATATTTGTTCTTCTTTGTATCAAAATTCCTCCATCTATATCCATGCAGCTGGTAACAGGGAAACACCTGTACCATTTTTGTTTGTATTCCCTTTCCTGTACCATTTTTGTTTGTATTCCCTTTCCTGTGCCTTTTAGGAATATAAAAGGAGGGTTTTGTCTGCATGAGTATCTTGGGAAGCTATTCTGTGGATGACTTTCTCCAATGGTAATTTATGCTTCTGTCCCTGATACTCAGAGCAATTACAGGACAAAATACTGGCTCCAATCATTCTCTCTTCCTAGTAGATTACATTTTCTTACTACAATAAGTGGACTTTGACCTCTTATCCTTTTCAAATGCAGCTGCTGAGTTCTTCTCTTTTGCCTGTTACTCTGATTCTCTTGAGTATTTTCTATTTAATTTCTTTTTTCCCTTCCCCCTCCCATTTCCCCCTCTGCTGTACCTTATCCTGCTCCTCACTGTACAATCTGCCTCCCCTTGAAGGTCGTTCTCACCATTCTCTCCCTCCCTCCTTGTCTAGTCAAGTCTCTTATCTCGGAACATTAATTTAGCTTGACTAGTGAGTGAAAGTAATAAAAAATAATTGGCTATTTGCAATACTCCTAATCAAGGTTGTATTCATGTTTCTTTCTCTTTAGAGCTATGAAGCAATAAAAACAAGTTGCTTGCTGTGAAATGTATTCAAATCCATTGCTGGATAAATATTATACAAAAATGGAAGTGTAGAAAAGTTAAATTTTAACTATTCTAGAGATAATAGGATGATCAGTTTCTAAAGACAAGTTCCAACTTAGTTGGTTCCCTCACAGCAGAGTTGTCAGAGCATTTGTGAATAACATGGACATCCAACAATATGAATCATAACACTTCTGTTTAGATTGGTGGAGTCATGACTACTGTGAAACATCTACATTTTAACTTCCTGCATTTGTAACCTTTTAAATTGTGATCACGACACAGCAATAGCAATGAAATTCTGTTTATATGTTGTCTTTCTAGACAAAGACTTCACCATCCTTCTAGAGCTGCATGATCAAAGTTGTGTCCAACTTGAACACTACAGTTCCTGACCTTCTGCTGAATTATTCCATTCTGTCTCTTTTTCTGTTCCTTTTTTAAGTCCACAAAAGCATGTCTTTAAAATAGGATTTATAAAAAAAATCCCAAAGACATTTTTCCAGACCACAGAGTCAACTCTCTTAGTCAGCAACCTGGTTTTCATTTTCTGTATCATTAGAGTCTGCTAGGCTTTCCTCTTAGTCCCCTCTTTTTCACTGTTGCTCAATTTTTAGCTCTTCTCACACTTTCCTTCACATGAAAAAATACTCTGAAATGCTCTCCCTAATGTCAGTCTTCCTTTTCCCCAGCAGACTTGCATTCACATTTGAAAAGAAAAATGTACCTAACTTCTTAGCCTAAGTAAACACACCAGTTTCAATGAGGTTTAAACCAGTCCATAACAGAAACCCAATGCCAGTGATACTCCATTCTTAATGGCTACAATAGTTTGCAATCCTAAAAATCTAGGTGTAAAATAATTGACATTTTCTATTGATCATTATCCCTATGTTACAACTACAGACTCATGTAACTTTATCCTTTCCTTGTCCTGCACCACTCTTCAGTAGCTAGGAGATTTCTCAGCTCACAGCAGTCATATAGAAGGGATTACTTTGCAATTTCAGCTGTATCTAAGTAATCTTTTACAGAAAAAAAAAACAAAAATCACTATTTAAGCAATTGGGAACTATTTTATTATCCTATAAATCAAAATAGGTGATGAGATTTCATTCTATTTCACTGAAGAAAAACAATCATTCTAGGGCTGAGACCAAGTCTGAGGAATTCATCTGGAAATGTGTTGTTTTTTAGAAAGGTAAAAGAAAATGAAATATAGAAAGAAGCCTTGAAATAACCTTATCTCAGAACACAGCAAATTAGTGTCTTCCTGAGCCCTCTCTAAGCTGTAGCTTTGTTTATCAAGAATGGAACAAGTGGAAACCTTTGGCCTTGTGTTATGCACAGCCCTTGATTTCTCAGAAACGTGATGTACATTCTTGTTTAATGTCAGCATCAAGCTCCCATTCACTTCATTAGCAGCAGCCAATGGCTCCTTGATGAGGTGATTTCATGAGTTTTGTTGTGCTGAGGAGGAGCCAGACTGTGTAAATCTTTCTTACTGTGTAAGTTTCTTGCTGAGTCTGTGAGCAAGTGCTATTGAATAAGTGAGAAATTAGTATCATTTGGTCCCATGGTTGGAGCAAAGCCTTTCTTAAGATGACAACCAGTCAAGAAAATTTAATAGCACTGTGGGAAAATCTAGATTCTGAAATTGGGCTAAAAGAATGGACTTCAGCATAACACAGTTGGTTTTACAAACTGATTTTACTGCGACCTAATCATGATAAGATAATGAATCATCCTTATCCACTTAAGGATTAACAGATTCTGGTCTGACATCTTGAGAAATGCTGCCTGAGAGGTACCAAGGCCATTTTGTCCTTTGCATCAAATCCTGGAGGAAAAGAGGGACACATAAAGATATGTCTAAATAATCCCAAGCACAGCAGATGGATCTTGAGCTGTCTTTTCTGCTGTAGATCTGTGTGTAGAATTATAGAATTGTTCAGATTGGAAAAGACTTTTAAGATCCTTGAGTCCAGCTGCTAGCCCAGCACTGCCAAGTCCACCACTAGACCATGTCCCTAAGCACCACATCTACACTTCTTTTAGATACCTCCAGGGATAATGACTCAACCCCTCCCTGGGCAACCTGTTCCAGTGCTTGACAGCCCCTTCAGTGAAGAAATTTTTCTTGATATCTAATCTAAACCTCCCCTGGCATAACTTGAAACCGGAGAAATTCCTAATGCTGCCACTGAAATCCTATTTGCACAATATAACATTTTCCTTTTGGTTTACGTATAAAGGATATAAAACTCAAGGCAATGAAAATAACATTTACAGGGTTGGTTGTTTTTTATAAGCCCCAGGGAAAAAGAATATCAGAGTTAAATTTTCCTTCCTTTTGCTTTAAGCCATATTGTTAGTCATAAGAAAAATATGAGGGCAACTTGTTATCTTTTGTAACTCTTGCTGTAACACCTACAGAGAACAATGTAAAGCAAGGATGCAGTGACATGCTTTAAATTAGATCTCACTTTAGCAAGCTTCAAGAGGATATTTTATAGTAGCACAATTTCAAAAAGCAATACATTCCTTGGACTTTTTTTACAATAAATCACAATTTCCAGGGCTGGCAATTCCCAGTATCCCCTTTGCTATTATTTTAGCAGCAGTACACTCTTGGATAAAATATATGCTCCCTGAAAGCTCCAGGATCCTTTTTGCAGTCCAGGCACAAGCCTGTGGGTTACCCCAGGAATCCCTGCATCACAAGGGGATGTTCTCACCACACTCTGCTCTCCTGTGGACTGGCACTGAAGTGGGTTTATACAGCAAACACAGAATGGAGGAGCACAAAGTTTTTTCCAATACAGTTTTGGTACTGATGAACACTCTAAGGTGCTGTATTAATGCAAGCAACATTCACAAACTGTTAGTGCAACGAGGAGGAAATTAAAAAATAATTCAAGATTCAAGGCACATTGTTTTGTTAGATATGGATTTCTCAACCTCTGTTTAGCAAAAGGTGAAAAACATATTGCACAAGCACCATATTTCCAAATGTATATTTTTGCTGAGTTACACATGAACATTCAGGCCCCAAATGAGAGAAGGGTAACTTCTTGCTGCTTTTTATTGGTGGATGCAAATAGCTTAGATTCAGCAAGTTATCTGAGCACACAATTGGCCATTGAATTAAATGGGACTTACCCACTTAAAGCTAAATGTGCCCTGCAGGATGAACACTATAGCACTGAGATATTAAAAATAAATTAGGGTACAGCAGTACAAAAGTTGAGACCATCCACCGTCTGAAGTACAGATAGAATTGAGAAGCAAAGGAACAAATCCAGCCTACAATGTTTAATACCTTTAGGCATGATGAGATAATAAGTAGGTTATTGTTTTCTGAGCCATTAAAGGAATGCATTGGTTTTAAGGATGTTCTTATTTTTAGTGAAATTTTAGTTCTCACAGGAAATACAGACAGGCTCTTCCTATGGCTTGCAATGTGTTTGCTAGAAACAGCCATCTGCTTCTCCTGCTTTCTCCTAAGGGGAATAAATTCCTTACATCTGGCCTGTATAATAGGACTTAGTGCCAGATCCTAGACCCAATGAAGTTAAATGATGTCTTTCCCTTAGTCAGGAAAAAATCAGGATTGTATGGCTTTTATAGCTAACATCTCCTGCTGCTTTTGCTGTTTTTTAGTTTCATGTCTTATCCTATTCCAGATAATGGGCAGATGTTGCTGCCCATATATCCTTATTTCTAGATTTATGCATAGGAATTCTCTTGCCTTGCTCAGCATAGATGCTCAGTACTACCTGTTTTCCAAAGAGCTTTTAAAAACTTTTAATTGTTTGAGTCTTGGAGAAAAAACTGCTTAGAAAATCCAAAAATTTGACAACTAAGAGTTTTCTCGTTTTCCAGTTCCTTTTTTTATTTTCTATTCAGATAATTATTGGTAATTTCTTTAAGCTTTATTACTGTTTTTTGTTTTACTATCTCATTCTCTGTGTTTTATCTACTGTTCAGCTCCAGTACCACAGAAACCTCTCACAGTCATTTATTCTACAAAGAACTTACATTTTCTCTACAGAAGACTTAGACTTTGCAGATAATTTCTGCATGTGGGTCAGAATATTCCATAGGGAGAGAGGCCCCCAGGATTTTCCTTTCTCCTATAACAGCTTCTGTGTGCAAGACCAGGTGTACATTTTAGTATAGCAGTAGACCTGAATAGTTGTTACATTTCTCCTTATTAATAAGATAGCAATTGCTGAAAGACAGAGATGTGTGCCTGTCTTAACACAGGAAATGTTGATTATTATATGTCTAAGAAGATTTTATACCCAGCCAGTACTGTTGAGTTAATTGCAGAAGCAGGTGGGGAAATAAAATCAACCAAAAAGTTACTGAGGTATAGCATAATGCAATATAATGCTGTTGCCATGCAGAACACTGTGAGTTTCTGTTATGAACCTAATTGTATATATTCAAGAATTAGTGGGTTTGTGAAAACTTTGCTGATTCAAGATGTTTTCAATGAAAGGAGGGATAGTAGTAGAGTATGGGACAGGTTGTACAAGGTAAAGAAAAGAGGACTGTCCCCAAAACCCATAAAAACTGAGAGGAGCTTGGCAAAAGTTTATAATCTTGTAGGTATCTGGGAAAGGAGCAGGAGAGAATGACTGCTTACTGACTGAGGCAAAGAGAGAAAGTCCTCACAACATATTCAGCCATTCCTAGTCTGACCAGCTTCAAGTGGGTTTGTGTTCTTGCCTAAAGTTGATGCTAAAAGTGTTAGTAGAAGCCTGAATTCCCCGAGGCAGAGTCAGTGCCTTGAACTGGACCTTGGGAAGGAGCCATCTCAGATTCAGCTTTATGCCAGGTGATTTAGTAAAGCAGGTAGAAGATGATAATTCAAAGCATTGTTGGGGATTTTAAAGCAGTTATAAATGATCAGTGAATTAAGCAGGTGTAGTAAAGAAACTAACCCAAAGCACTTGAAATCAAAAAAATATTTTTCTAATATATCTAGTCTGTAAAATCAAGATCAGGCTTCATAATATAATTCAGTACACGTTTCCTAAGCAGTAAGGATCCTGAATGTGGTTTTAGGATTGAAAATGAATGCTGCCAGTGTATTGCATTGTTAGCACTTATCACTGTTTCACCTTTTTTAGGACAGTCAAATAACTTATAGCATATAATCAGTTCTCATTATCTAATGAAATCACCTATAAATTGTTTATTGAATTCAGCAAATTCATTCCTTAAATGTTTTGGTGATTCTTTTCAAAGAGACAATGGTAATTTGTTGTCAGTCCAGATCTAATTTAATCTCTGAATGTCCTTTGAGAAATTCTGTTCCTTCAAGACAATCTTCATTGCAATTATTAGCATTTAAATGGTAGTTTGTTATTACTGTAAACAGTAATAAGCATCATCCAAAGAACATTCAATACTACCTTACTCCCTCAATGACTGAATGTAACAATAAAAGCCCCATACCACCTTTACTTGTACATTTGCTGCCATAGCTTTTAATTTTTAAATAGCAACATACTACATTTATGATACATATTCAAGGAATATACAGCTTAAGGTTTGGGTTTCAAGACCAGTGTGTAGATATTGACATTAAATGTATATGTGCATGTGTGTTGCTGTCTCCTGCATGGAGAGTTCCATTTCTGATTTTAGTTGGTCTAACCAGTGATGCTAGAACTGATTGTGGGTGTATTTTTTTAGGAGATTGGTGTCAACTCTGGTGCTCTGGTTTAGAACATCTACATAGCACCATGGAATATAAAAGCAGACATCAGGGACAGTGGTATCTGATGTGAAAGGGTTTTTCAGTGCACAATGCTAGCACATGCACAGGATGTGTTCCAAAATACCTCCTCTCCTCCATTCAGCTCCTCTTCACACTTTCTTAAATGTGTTCTTGAATTGAAACCAGTCCCTCCATCCTCTGCAGCAATGCAGTGCCCTCTCCTTATTCAAATCTCATCCCAAGATGTTTTAATTTTGAATAAATCTTAATAACCCCAAAGTAGGAAAAGTCTGTGGTGGATAGGGCATTCTACATTTTGTGGAGAGTGCCAGTTTGTGGAAGAACTACCCAGTGTCAGAGGCACCTTGGCCTGCATCTGGACCAACATTTCTACTTTTACCTTTGTGGACAAGAGGGATATATTTTCTTCTGAAAGCACCAAGGCAATTACCGGCTCCAGAAAATCCAGAAAAATTTAAATTTCCTCAGGTTCAGCCAGAAGGAGGAGCTTGCTGTGGCAACCAGCACTGCAGGGTACAGCCAGCACCACATGCCTCCAGCTCTGTATCCTCTCCCTGGTCTCCTGTGTCCATTCAGTGATCCAGGTTTTTATGCCCTTCCAGAAAACTATTCTAGTCTTACATCCTGGAAAGGTCTTATAAGGAAGCATTTTCCTATAGAAAACATAATGGTGAAAAAGGATCTCAAAACAATTTATTGATAGTGATAGAAATTTCTAATTAGAGTACTTCTTTTGAATATTTGTGCTTAAATATGTGTCTTTTAATCACCAGAACTTCAGGCTAAAGTATATTAACTGTGTCATTCTCCAATCTATAGCCTTAAAAATTATCAAGTACATTTGTAACCTCCTACTGTGCTAGCTGAGTCCTTACTGGAATGAGTAATTCCACTGAACTCAATGAAGCTACTCATGCAAGTGTTCAGAAGTGTATTAAAATATTGTTCAGCTTTGATCTATTAATGTCTGGGGCAATTCCATCTTTTTAAATTTAGTCAACTGTTATTTAATCCCCAGAGAACATTAGCTCATTTTTCTACTGGAGCTAACAGAAAAATTAAATCCTGGAAGGAGGAAGACCCTGATCAGAACAATATCAGTCTCATGGTCTGTTGGTTGTTGTTGAAGTGGCAAAATTGGTGCTTCTGACTTGCTGTGCAGAAACAAGAATTATTTTGCAGACTCAACTGTCCTCAAATAAGGAACCTCAAGTCTGCTGTATGCTCTTATTACAGCAATAAGTGTTGAAACTTTATATGTTCATATTGCACATGTAGCTGAAGAAGGAGTCAGACACTTAGGGTTTCTGCTCAGATCTAAAGCATGAGAGAGGCAGTTCCACCAGAAATATATGGATGAGCAGGAGTATTCCTTGCTCTCCATCAGCTAGAATAACTGCTTGTAAAAATGCAGGGTTATACCCTAAATGGTGTGGGAAAATTGTCACTAGTGCATTTAAATGGAAGCAGGAAATGCTGTTTTTTGATTTAATAAGTGTCTTAAGACAAGAATTCAAATTTAACTTTGAAATTGAACCAGTATGCATGTTTTAATCTCCCTCTGTATAAAGTTGTTGAATGTGTTCAGAAATTAAATGAGTACCTCACCACAAAGGCTCTGTGGCAGGAAAGAACCAGAACATTTTTGGGCACTGCTGTCACCTTTCAGAGTTAATCACATTTCTCATGGATCTGCCAGTTCTGCATTTTCAGATAGTATTTTCACTTTTCCCTCATCCCAGGCACTGTAGAGGTGTTATGGAGCCCCTCATGCACAGGGTCACCTTTGTAAGCAGATTGCATTCTGACTTCAAACTCTGTGATTTCTGAGCTCCTGCCCTACGTGCCATCCCTCCCAGAGCCAATTTAGTCTCTTATTCACACACTTCATGTTTGCTACATTCAGCAAAACTCTTCTGGATTTGCAGTCAGAGCAACATTTTGTTTGTTTTGCAAAAAAAATTGCTTGAAATAAGAACAGATTTTACACTGACATTTTTCCACAGGTCCTACAAACATAATCATTGTTAGGGATGTGCCTTGCTAATGACTACTGAAGGAATTTGCATTGCTGTATGTGGGATCTTGTTTTGGATTAAAATTAGGGAGAATATTTGTGTGAGGTGTCTTCCTATGGGAAATGTGGATTATAGAGGCTCTGAGTGATTTTGCAAAGGAGAGACTCTCTTCCAAAGAAATAAAGGAGAGTGCTGGTAAAAGAAAAGCTGAAAGAAAATTAGTATATTGAGAATTATTATGAATTGAAGCAGGTGACTGACAATACTCCTTCTCCATTTGATTATAGCTCATCATCAAATTGAAACATTAGGTTTCACCCTTTCCAAGCCCCAATTAGAGATAGCAAACCCCTTCTTTTCTTCATATAAATTCCTATTTTCAATTGCTGCTTCGGTACCACTCCTCTCTCCTGAGGCAGGCTGCAGAAATTGGAAGCCCCTTTATGTCTTTAATATGCAGGTGAGGTGCTACATGGAGGCATCAAATTACCAATGCAGAGTTAAGAACAAGATGATTCATTCATTCATTCTTAGCCTTCCTAGTTCTGCACAACTATCTGATCAAGGTGATATTCAAGGAGGATGGTTTTACACTGTAACAGTAATTTTTATGTAACTTTTTTTCAAACATTTTGTGTTTTAATGCTGATGCTAATTTTTGCTGGAGAAAGTACATGTACTATGAAAAATATGGTGGTGAATTGAATCCTTCACCAAGTTTCCTTCCTCTCTCACAAGCATCAGAATAAGTGTAAAAGTCCCCAAGGCTGGAAACCAGTTTGATTTCTGGTGTCCTGTGAATTAGGGTATGCACAGGGGAAACAAATGGGACACACTGCAGAGACCCTGAGCTAGTACCCAAAAATCTGGCTCCAAAACTGGGGCCAGACCTCACCTGGTGTGGGTGTGCTTCCATTTGACACTGCACCTGAACTAACTCCCTCTTCTGGGAGGCATTGGTGCTAGAAAAAGGTGGCTGTGGCATTTATGGCTTTTATTTTAGCCCAGTGCCACCTCAAAGATTTATTGTCCCTTCTGGAGACAGCTGCAGATGTGGGCATCTAATCCATCATCTCACTGGATACACTCTGAAGGCACAAAAAAGTCTTTTTTCCACAGAAAACAAGTTTTACCACAGAGTTCATGGAAACCAAAATCAGACCACTGAAGCTGTGAGATACTTATGGGATGGCAGTATTTAAGTAGCTTTTTGAATTTTTAAGAATTTCTTGCTGGAAAGCTTGTTGCATGAGAGTGTGATTAAAAGGACATTGTCTTCCAAGGAAAAGGCAGAGACAAATGAGTCAAAACAAAATGATAGATTGCACAGAGAAGGACAAGATGCTTTTTCCTGGTGATATGGCACTAGGAATGGCACTAGGGAGCACAGAGCACTGGAATAAGACAACCCCCACAGCTGGGTTTTCTCCTCATTACAGGCATGAGCAAATAAAAGTATCGAGTGGACTTGCAGAAAAATCATAATAGCAGTGTCAGAAGCAAACTGGGATATCACAGCTCCCTGGTGTGTGTTTATTCCATTTTACTGTGTGAATTTAACCTACAGTTCATTTTTTTGGCAGTTGTAAACATTAATTGAGGTGCCAGTTTGGAGATTAGCTATACTGTTTTTATGATGCATGGGAGAAGTTATGATGGAATTAACTCTCAACCAGTGATTTGGGAAGAGAAGTTGGGTTAAGTATATAATTTCATGTGGGCTGTGCAGCTGCACAAAGCCTATGTGGCTCAAGCATAATCATTTTTATGGGCTTTTAAAAGCAAAAGAAAGAAAGAAATCAGTGTTTTGAATTGGCAGAGTATCTTTCTAAAGGCCTTTAAATTGTTTGATTTATGTGGTTTATATCTGTAGAAGGCTAGATAAACAATTTGGGATTTTGGTGCCTGTTTCCTCATTTCTACTTCTGATTAAGAGAAGTTCAAATTAACTGAGTGAGAAGTGCACAGCAGCCAGGATTTTCATGCTTCCACAATAAAGAATGCCTTAGGAATGATGAATCAATTTTAGAATTACAGTGAACTTTGTCTCCAGAACATTTGCAATAGCAGAGGCCTGGAAACAAAATATTCAGAGATTTTGAACCTGTATAACCAGATACACCTCTGGGTTTTTCCTGGCATCTAATATGAAGCCTATTTGGTACAAGTTATAATAAAGGCCCTTACAGGTGTTGAAGAATGTCACTAGAATAGTTATAAACCAGATCAAAAGTATTCTACAGCATCAGAATGATGGTCAAGATGACTTTTTAAAAATGCTTAGTTTGTCTCTAAAAATAAAATAAAAAAAAAACTCTATATGCTTTTAATTTTTTATTACTCATTAGTTAAAGGCCTTATTTCCTTCAATTTTTTTTTTCCTTGAATTTTTTTTTCCTTTCTTAAACTAGTTTCATCTTGTTATACTTAATGGAATTATAATCCTTTTTACTCCATGCATTTTTCAGAGGATGCAAGAATTTTCATACTAATAGCCTGTGCAATGCTAAATAATCCATTTCAGGCATAGCACAGTTAATCTTTCCCTGTTTCTGGCAGAATTAATGGTAAGAACCATTTTGCTACAGTTGAGTATAAATTCCTATCTGGGAATATAATTACTGTCTGACAAGATATTAGGCAAATATTGAATACTATGCTGAGAATGAAGCGTTCTAAACAGCTTCTAAATTTACATAAACCATATTAATTAATTAATTTTCTGCTAAAATACAACATGCACATCTGTGCTCAGTATCAAATTTTTCAGTCTGGTAGCATCTTGGAAAGATCACAGTGGAAAGTCTCAAAAAACAGCAACCAAATCCAAGACCCTCATCAGTCAAGTGCAGCAGGCTGGATCAGAGAGCAGGAGCTCTCCCTGCCCCTCTGGTCATTCCTGCCAGGCATCTGGCTTTTCAACCTGAGCCAGCAGGGAGGAGAAGCTTGGAGAAACCTTGGAAAAGATTTTAAAATCACCAGGGATTTCTGAGTCTGCAACAGATTTGTTACACACTGTAGGTGCCTCTTGTTCAGCAGTGAGCCCAAGAGTAAGGTTTGCAAACATTTAGAATTCCTGCTGTGGCTGTATGTTTCAGGATCCTGGAAGGTGTTAAGCTCCCTCCCTCTCCAGGAAGAGCTTGCAAGCCACAGCCCTGCAGGGCAAGCAGCACAAGCACAGCCTCTAAATGCTTTGCTAGGATGTGGTTTTGCAGCTCTGAGTGGTGCTATGGTACAGCAACAGGGCTGTGTCCCTACAGCCCATTTCAGAATTTAGGAGCAGCTAGGCAGATGATCAAAAAGATAAAATGAGCAGAGAAAATGTACTTAGATGTCTTTTTATCCATAAATGCTGTGGTGTATAAGGCAAACAAAGTGTGAAACACTCTGGAGATTACTTTATCACAGTGGGTCAAAAATACCTCAGAGCTTCTGCATTTCTTACCTTTAAAATATTTCTCTACATAGCTTGTGTCCTTGAAACAGGCTTCAATTATCTGAAAATGCCATGTGACAAGGAGGGAATTTACCATATTATCACTGAGAGCTGAAGCCTGCTGGCCACAGGAGGCACACCCAAGTGTCACTGCACTGCCAGATTCACCTTCTTCTCATTCTTTGAATGGAGACTTCCCTTGAAAAAAAAGAAGAGGCATCAGCCAAATCTGCTCTGCTTCAGTGATTCACAGCTTCCCAGAGCCCACAGGCATTGTTAGGAACATAGCACTAGTTAGATCTGAGTTTCTTTGGGCTTCAGCACACACCAAAGGACTCAGGACAGACTTAGCCTTGTTTAGAGCAATTCTTTCTGCCATAAATGGCACGTGGTAGGAATGACATAGGGATTTTTCATAGTAATGGACTCCCAGCCTAGAGTTTCTGAGATAATATTTGCCCTTCTCTGTCAACAACCACTCTTCTAGATGAGCCTTTGGGCATATATAAATATTTATTTTTTTAATAACTTAACTATGTACCTTTTGTTTCTGGATTACCTGTTAATTATCTGGTTCCAGTTTCTGACTGATTCCTCACCTGCATGTCTCTAATCACTCCTCTGGCTACCTGAAGACTTCCCCTGTTCTGAAGCCAAATTTAACCATATTATTTGCCTGTAATCTGCCAGTGATATTTTCCTGTGTCTCAGGATTTGTGCTAAATGAGTTGTGAGTGGACCAGACGTTCTCCTGGGCTTTAGTTACATCTGATTGAGTTTAAAAATTATAGTTCATTCTTATGCTGCTAACTGTATGCACCTCATTCTCCATCTGAAATCTGGATTGCCTGTGTTGTTTTTTTTTTTTCATAAACTAGTATTTTGGTGTGCTTTAAAACTGGTTGACAGGCTTTTTTGGAAGATTTGGTTCAAAAGGTAAATTGCAGTTACTGATGACACTCATGGAACTGGTTCTTTTTTTGCTTCCTTGAAGTTCTAGGAGGACAATAACCCAAATATGAAGATAAGACAGCTTCCTTTTAATGGCAAACACGGTGATCTGGAATGGCTTCTGAGAAAGAGGGAGGAGACAAAGCCACCCAGCCTGGAATGTGATCATTGCACTCAGTGATCTGTCTCTGTAGGGTGGGGTGAAGGAGTAGAGTAAATTCTGCACAAGAGGTACAGGCATCAAATGGGATTCTTCAAATAGACTCTTCTCCTCAAACAACTTAATTGATCCCAAAATCGACAGGCATCTGAACAGCTTATGTTTACACAAGTGCATGTTGCCTTCACTTGTAATTATATTGGACTTCTCCCTGGAGCTGTTTTGGGGGTGGGGTGGGTTGTGGGATTTTTTTTGTTGTTTTTTCTTGGTTGTTTTTTGAGGATTTTTTTTGTGGGGGGAGACTTGATTTGGGTTTTAAGTGGGGTTCTTTTCATTATATACTATTTCATACTATTATAACAATACTATTATTTCATTATATAATAGAGAATTTTGAAGCTGTGTGTACTCACATTGATCTAATGTGAATAGAGAGATATCAGACTAAAAAATTACCAGTTGTTTGGTTGATTGAAAAGGGGAAGAAAAAAAAAAAAGAAGAAGACACAGTGTCAGGCTGTCTATTACAGTTCCTTGAGTGAGGTTCCAATTTAGGCTTGTCTGATATAAAGAGGGATTCACACTTATTGAAAGCTAATAAGCCAGCCTGATGCCAGTTTTGGATTAGAATTGAACAAAGTTTCAAGTTGGATGGGAAGACCCTGAGGATGAAGAAAATCAAATTATAAAGTAATTGATGTCTGTGTTCTGGCATCATCTTGGCAGCACAACATTTTTAGAGTGTTAGCTGTGGAAATTCTCTGCAAAAGATTTTTTATTGTCATCTCATTTCAGAGACTATAGTCTAGATGGATGGACAGAACAATACTCTCTTCTCACATGGCATATATTTAACTGGAAGTGGACAGTGACTGCCATTTTCTACAGGGACTGTGGTGACTCTTCATCCTCCTGTTAAACATCTACTTTTATTTTTTCACTAATTTGGGTGGCTGGAAATATCTGTAAAAGGATAAACCCATTAAAAGCATTGAGTTGGCCTAAGTTTATGCCATCTGGAGAGTTATGCATTTCAACATAATATTAAAACTCAACTTTAAAATTATTCTGAAAGGGTTATATCAACCAGAATTAGTCTGAAAATTTTAAAAATGTTGGAGGCAAAAGTGTTCCCTCTAGACTCTCTTTGAAATTTATTTGGTAATGTCTGATGAAACATTGAAGCATAGATGCAGCAAAACCATTTTTCTATTTTTAAAACTTTTCAGGGATTTCTTTATTAGCCTTATAATGGCATGGTCTTCACTTCCCCTGCTCTCCTTTCCTTGTCTTGCCTCATAACATTGATGTATCTTCCCTCTTACATTTGGGCAGACTCTGGTACAAACTTTGGAGATGAAAAATATGCCTGCTAGAAAGTTTTCTGTGGGAAAAGAAGAACTTCAAGATTTTCAGTGAAACTAATGGGAATAAGTAGGCCAACAGAATTCCATCACTCCAGACAGCAGATCAGTGAGGCACAGGGAAAATCAAGGTGTGTTGGGATGTGCCTAATCCTTGTGAGACTGTACTGGGACTCAAAGAGACCTGGAAGGGTGTGAGGAACTCTGAATTACAGCTGCCATGAGGCCACAGGAGACCTTGCACTGCCATGGAAAGCATTGAGGACCCAACCCTAAATGTGCCTTTGCAGTATTTTTCTTTCAGTTGACACAGTTCATAATATTTTATACTCAGAAATGCATTGTCATTTACTCTTTCTATCTGATTCACTGTAAGAACTAAAGATGAAATAAACTTTTTGAAGACAAAAGCTCTTTTTTCTGCCATCTCCAATCCTTATGGCACAGTCTCACAATTATTTATTTTCTGGGGTCCTGTCTCATTTGGAGCAAATGAGCAGCAGTGAAGGAAACAGGATAGTCTTGTGAATGCCTGCCATTCTCTGAAATATGGAATTGAGAACCATTTGCAGAAATCAACATTATTTATGATAACCTGTAGAAACCCATTTTGTGTGTTTCTAATGAATTTGATCTATTTTTCTCCATGATCATTTCTTTACTGGTAGAACTGACAGTTTTAAACAATTTTAAATGAACAGATCAAGAAATAGGTAGAATAAATAGAATGTCCTGTGTACAAATGCTGATCCTGCTTCTTTTACTAAAGCAAAAGACCTTCATAATTCATTCATGCCTTTGCAGCCATGACTTATGGAGCTTTTATACTCATGAGAGAAACATAATACTCACCCTTCATGGGTGAAATATTCTGTATGGGCTGGGGATTTATTCTCTACTGGTCTCTCTCTCAAAGGTCTGATGAGAAGTGTTTCTCAAGGGTTAGATTTCTTAACAGAAATTAGATCACTCCAGACCACTGACAAAATGTAACCAGTTTCACTGCTCTAGATTATCCTGATTATACAGCTTTATTCCATATTTTTTTCATGCTCACATTAAACATGAAATATCAAGACATTTTTATGGCAGTTAGCTGAGGACACTGTACACAACTGTTTGTGGGCACAGGCTACTGAGTACAGTGTTTACAGGGAGACATGAATTAAAAACTGATCCCCAGGCACTCTGAGGAAGATTTTCTCATTAATTTGGGATAGCAAGTGGGTGTCAGCACCTTGAGCCAGGTTCCACCGAGCTGAGCTGTCTGCTCTGTGTGACTGATGTAAAAAAACTCAGACAAGCTTTTGAATGAACTATTTCAAAATGGTAATTTTGCTAGAATAAAGCAAAGTAAGGCAGTCAGATGTCTCATCAAGGATTTATGGTACCAGTACCATATACTTATGTAACCCTAGGCAGCAACCAAGCCCCACACAGCCCTTCCCTCCATCCCCACCAGTGGGATTGAGCTGAGAAGTGGAATAGTAAAAACTAGAAAACTTGTGGGTTAAATTAAAGGTAGTTTAATACTGCAAAAGCCACACACAAACAAAGCAAAACAAGGAAATAATAACCATAATCATAATAATTCCCTGCTTCCCATGGCAGGCAGGTGCTCAGCCATCTCCAGGACAGCAGGGCCCCATCACCTGTGGTGGTTAATTGGGAAGACAAACACCATCCCTGCAAACATTCCCCCCTCCTCCTTCTTCACCCCACTTTTTACACACAGCAGGATGTCACAGGCTCTGGAATATCCCTGGGGTCACCTGTGCTGGCTGTGCCTCCTCCCAAATCCAGCCCCAGCCCTCTCAGCAGAGCAGCACAAAGCAGAAAAGGCTTTGGCTCTGTGCAAGCCCAGCTCAGCAACAACAAAACATCTCTGTGCTCCCAGCCCTGTGTGCAGCACAGCACAAACACAGCCCTGGCAGGAAAATCAACCCTGCCCCAGCCAGAGGCAGCACAGCATGAGTGGATGCTGTCCAGGGCTGTGCAGGAGGGAGCAGGGCACCAGGACAGCAATGGATGCAGTTTACAGCCCATGGCTCTCTCTGAGACTCCAGTCCTGGCAGCACAGTCACCTGCACACTGTGAAATTATGTTCATGCATTTTAGCTACTCGTATGTGTGTTTAAAAAAAATTCAGTCTAGGGAATAAATGCACAGTATTGTGTAGGGACATGATGATGCAAATATGTGAGGTGTGGATGTAAAGTCAAAATACTGATTTTTGCCATGTATTTCTTATTAAAGCAATAGATGCTCTTCAGAAATGGAAGATTTTGGGCAACTTCTTTGTGCCTCAGTTTACATTCACATACCCTAATGGTATTTTCAGATCCATTTTACAGCTCACATAATGTTGTTATCATTTTCAGAAAAGTTCTGGTGAAGTTACATGTACAAATTGTGGGACAAATACATCAGAAGTCCTGCATAAAATGAGTCTAAAAGAGTGATTTGACATTGCTATTATTCTGATAATGCAGAGTTAAAACTTTTTGGAGGAAGTTTATTTTATCTGCTTTAGTTCTGTTTCTCACTTTACTGCTGGTGAAAATGTATTGTGTAACACCTCATTAGATAATTACTTGATTACAATTTAATATCTTCTGCAGAATCTTCCAGAAGTAATGCCCTTACAGTGTAAAATTTTATGTAGCTGGTACTATTAAGTTATTGTATTTTAAACAGATTGCATGGATATGATTATTTCATTAAACTACCAATTGTTCTTGTGTGTATGTGTGCTGGCAAGGAAATAATCAGATAATGGATACTAAGGCCACCCTCTGAATTGCACTCTACTCCTCAGCTATCTAACCTGTAATATTAATGCAACATTTTCTCCTTCACTAACACACTCTGCAGTTATATTGAAATTATAGCTAAATTGTGCAAAAGTCAGAAAATCCTGAAATGAAGCATTAGGTAAAACTGGCAGCTCTTTCCAGGTGTATAATTAAAATAAATTTTTACTGTTGGAGGAGTGCTCCAAAGAAGAGGAAAAAGGCAGGAAAGAGTGAGCTGAGCTCTTGATTCTCCTTGTGCATCATTAGCAAGCAGACTTACTAATTTCTTACAATACTAGAACAACTTCTTTGTTCCCTTCACAGTTTTAAAATATTTTTAAACTTACTTAGAAAAGGCCATGAAAAAGTATGATATGGAGAAACCACTACAAATAATGTGCAGGGCAAACACTGACAACAACTGAGGCTGGCCTTCATCTAGAGTCTCATGGAAAGGCAAAAAAGGAGGATAAATAAAATGCACTTATGTAGCAAGAATAGAAATGCCACCTGAAAATAAAATAAAATAAAATAAAATAAAATAAAATAAAATAAAATAAAATAAAATAAAATAAAATAAAATAAAATAAAATAATAAATTTTCCTGCTCTCTTGCTTGTCTATGAAACATTTGTTTAACAGCAGGGACAACTGAAGTAGTATCAGATTTTTAGCTAAGTTTTTTGGGTTGTTGTTTTTTTTTTGTTTGTTTTTTTTTTTTTTTTTGTTAAGCAAAGGCATTTTGGCTCAAGGAAACCAGGAATTAGCAGAGGTAGAAACTGAGGACAACTCCCACCATTCAAATGACAGTTAAAGCAAATTAGTGAGGTGGAAGGAGGAACAGGGATTTAAAATGATGAAGCAGGGCTGCCACCTCTGTTCTCTCTCTTTTATCTTTGTTTTGTACCTGTTCCTGTGTCAGCAGCCTCTAGATATATTGAGCATATTTTTTATGCAATGTATAATTTAACAGAAGTCAAATACTTTTTCTTAGAAACAGAAAACGAGAGCAGCTATGAAAATAATTACCATCTGAGTTTTCTTCCAACCTGATTTTTTTTCCTTAAAAATTTAAGTCAGTTTTTGCTGGAAGCAGGGAATGAAGAAAACAGCACCTGGTGACAGCTGGTTACACTTTGGTTCACATAAAGTGCTCTTAATCCTTGCAACAGCACTGAGAAGTACACATTAAAGAAATGGACTGAATCATGTGTAGGACTAGTCGCTAGGATTGTAGCTGAGATTTCTCAGCACTCCCCTTTATTATAATAATAGCTTTGATTTCCCTAATTGCCTATAACTTTGCTCAAAAGTAATCCTGTGGATTGACACTCAACATTGTCATGTTAAGCACATAGGTCAGCTGGAGTTACTGAGAATAAATTTTCAGCAGCAACAATTCAGGCAGTTCCAAGAAGAGGAGGGAATTTTTTCAGTGCCATTTTAAAGTTTTATGGGAGTTCCTTTTCAAAATGAGCATATACATAGGAAGGAATCCAGCTGAGGCTGCCCTTGCAACCCTTTTTTTGGCTATTTACAGCTGCTGAGCATTTGACTTTCAACCTTAACATTGTTGTACTTCATGTACAGTTCTTCATGTTGGATTTCACAGTGAGTTCCTGCAAAAGCATAGATTTGATCTGAATGCAGATCTAGAAACATAGATGTGACCTGTACAGTACACAAATCCCAGAGAAATGAAACCATCCAGTGCCTTTAGAGGGAACCTTGATTTATTTCTGCAGCTCTCCTGATTTCCTTCTAACAAACATGACTCTATCTCTTAACACATCAATCTGTGTATTAAAATCTGTTTATTTTCATTACAGCATAGGCTCTGTGCAACTGTTCCTGCTGCTTCTTGTCCCAGTTTTGGCTGGTATCTGTATATTAGATCATTGGGGAAAGAGCAAAATAAATTGACTTCATCTGTTTTTTAAAGTATTAGGTTATCTCTGGAAAGTGGTTTTCTCTTCACTTATCACTCATGCCTATCTCTTCCATGATTTTGCTAATAATTTTGTTTCTTTTTAAGATTGTCATGTTTCCTCAGCCGTCTTCTCTTGACAAAGCAAATGGAACAGAATTTAAACATGAATTTTTCTGTGTTTTGTGCCAAGAATACTGGCAAACCATTCCAGATCTACCTCCTGGAAGCCAGACAAAATATCAGATTAAATTACCAAACCTTCACTGGCCATTGAAGTTTTGCTTGATCCAAGATTGTGTCTTGGCTCTGACTTCAGAAAAACATTCTTTCTCCAGCTACAGGATGGAAAGTGTAGATCTCTTATCAAGGCAGATAGGTCAGAGTCTAATCTCTACATCTCCTGACTACTGAAATTTTTTTAAATATTGTGCAGATAGTATTGACAAATGATATATATAAATATAATAATTTAATAGCCACATTGATTAATTATGTCCAAATCAGGCTCTTCCTAAGGTTGGTCTCAATGAATATTTATTTTTCCTTCTTCAGATAAAAATGAGGCAGAACTGTTGTTGAACACTTAGGAGTGTAGGAATGTAGAGTGAAAACCCCTCAGATCATCCAAATTCTCTGCCATTAACTTTGACACCCTAATCTGATCAATTTTGCCTGTATAAAAGGCTGAGATGCAAGTTTTTGAAAGAGCCATATTTCACAAACTCCACAAGAAACTTTGGCAAAAATATTGCTTATTATCCCTTGCTTCTCTTTGCCAACTAATGTATTGAGAAACACAGAATACAGAGCAAAGTATCAGAAAGAAATAAATCCCTGGAAAGATGAAATGTAAGAGAGACATTTTCAAGCATTGATTTTAAACCCAGGTCTCCAAAAGTCATGAATAATAAGCAATGGTCTTTGATCAGAGCACATGTGTGTATTGAGAGTAGAAGAACCAGTGGGTTTTCTCTAAAGTTTTTTTTGCAAAAATGCTCAGGAAGAAAGAGGTCACCAAACCTCTTCCCTGAGTTTGTATGATCAAAGTCAACATTAGATCCACTAGAATCAGCAATGACAGAATTGCCATTGGGATTTCATCATTAACATTTATTCCCCTCTTGAGATTTTGTTTTCAGGAAGGGAGCAGCAGTGTATTTTATGGAAGGAAATTGTGAAAACTGGAGTTCCAGATATTCTGTCTACACAAGCTGTAGCAGTAAGGCACTAAAGTAACCACAGAAGGGAGCAAAAGTCTAGAGGCAAAATGGCATAAAAGCAGAACAAAAAAAAAATGAGGTAATAAAATGAAGGGGGTGCTGTTCTGGATTTGATTTGATTTGATTTGATTTCTTTGTTCCATCCTTCTTGCTAAACACTTAATTATCAGTTTTACAGACTGAACTATGTTAATCAAGAAGAGGTAGTGGTTAGTAGCAGCTCAGCAGTTGTGTGTAAATAGAGTTTTAGATATTAAATGACAATTAAAGGCTGTTAAAAAGTAAATTACCAAGTGATGAACTAAGCCTCATGAGGGCTGGAAAGAAAGTTGTAAAGCTGAATTCAGCCACAAACCACTAACTACAAACAAACTACTGGCAGCATGTCTACTTCCTAAAATACCTTATTAACACCCTGTCGTTAACTCTTTTAAAAGTCATAGAAGAAATTCACAAAGAGCTATAATAAAATGCTGAAACCTCTCTCTCAGCTTCTGAAACCAGCAAATCTGGAAAATGCGTTTCATTTTAAAAGGAAAATTACAATCTAGAAACTAGAAATTTAAATTTCATCACTACCTTATATGCTTAAGCTTAGACTTCACCTGTTTAGTCTGGATAATTTTTGGGTCATCCTCTAGTAAAAGCCCAGCCTAAAATGTAGCTGAAGATGAGTGACAGCCAAGATGAGAGGGAAGTAACCCTGCCAGAACAGCCAAAGGAGTGTCCTGGATGTCCCAGAGTGACTAAGGACTTGGATGGTGTGAAGCTTGTGGTGTTTTCTCACTCATCTTGCTCAATTTTTGGGCAGAGAATGGCCATGGCAGGTTCCTGGTGGGAATGTCCCAGAGCAGTGCAGTTGAGTTTATTCCAGAGACACAGGGGAGAGGTGAAGCCATGGTTCTCTGATGAGGCAATGATGTCCCATTCTTGTCTCAGGTCCTGGAGTCATCCTGGAGTCATCTCCATTTCATAACTAAAGTTCCTATACTGGAAATTTCATTGCCAGGAGAGATTTGGGGGAAAGAGCAGCAGTCTTAGGAATTACACACCCCTGTCCATGGACAGGAGGAATTCTAGGGTGTGTGGGACCATGAATGAAATATTCCTGCCTAGGTGAAACAATCCCAGATTTGCTAGTTGAGAGCCCTCTAACCAGGACCCAGGCTCTGCACACATTTCTCTTTGCCTGCAAAAAGGGGCAGAGTTAAGTATTTAAGGTACAGAATCATGTCTTAAACCATTTTGATAAGTATTCCACCTTGGCTTTTTTTCAAAGGCCCTCATTACCATCAAGCATGGCTCTACTACCCACAGCTTCCCTTAGATCCAAAATCACAGAGCATTACATTAAAAAAAAGAGAAAAGAAGAAAGTTATGCAATGGTGCTTAAAATTGAATGTCATTTTTACTTACTAGCAGGTGTTGAGCAGAAAAAAAGCCCTCAGGTATCAGGATAAGAAGTGTGGTAGGGATAGAAAATAAATGTGAACAGTGCTTACACTTGCTCAATTTTTTGTGCCAAAGCCCATTTCCCACACAAGCTCTCTCATTCACTCACATTCAATTCCCTGTTTCTGTTTCTGCTCCAGCCTCACCCCCTTTCTGGTAAGGTCCTGCTTTCTTCTGCCCACCTTGTGCTAGTGTTTTGTGATTCTGATCTTATCAGGAAATGTGCTCAATATAACATAAGGTATTGTAGCTGGTTTTAAAGATCTAATGAGCAGAAGTTGATAAGGACAATGACAGAAGGTGCACAAACTACAGACACCATAATTCAGCCTCTTTTCTTGTTTTATTATGGCCTCACTATTTTTTCTGTCACTGTAGAGTACCCCAGAGGCTCATAATGTCCCTCCTTTATAGAATTTAAGAAACATATTCACTGCCTGTTTCAAAAGGGAGAAAAAGAGGTTTTTGGGGATTTTTTTCCCTTTTAAGAGCTGTCAGTGGTATTAAAAGAACTAATCACCTAGGCCTGGAAATAGAAAACCTCAATTGCAGCACTGAATCAGGAGCAGGAAGAAGGTACTTCAGTATACTGTCCCCTGCACACTTTACAGAGGTGCTTTTTTCTCAGTTGTAGAGAAAGTCTATTAAAAGATGATGACTTGATATGAAGGAGAGCCTTGTCCTTTAGGATATGGATTAAGATCACCAATTTATTTCTATGCTGGGCATTCAACAAATCTCAGCATCATAATGTAATGATTTAGTCCTATCTGAGCTTGCCTTTGTCACCTGGTCACCTTCCCAGTCCCAGCAGAATACACCTCATTTAAATTTTGTCCATTTTCTTCTTACTGCAGACTTTCATTAGTTTATTCTTTATCTGCCCTGAAGTGTGTAATGATAATGGAGTTGCTTAAATAGCTCCACAGTGCTTCACAAACATTAACTAATTAATGGAGAAGGCAGAGTATCAAATAATGAATCTTTCAATCTATTGGTGAACTGATATAGACAGATAATATGATTTGTTCATTACCTGAGTAGTTCAGAGGTGGACATTAATTTAAAGTGCTGGCCAATTTGACTGTCACTGATGATGACAGAGAGAAAAAAAAAATCAGTTTATCTTTTTCCTACACAAGACATCTTTTTTCATTTGAATTCATGCTTCAATCCTTCATTTAAAATCAGTTCCTTTGAATGGGATGCCAGAAGAAAAATGAACTGATTTTCACAGAAATGGAGAAATTAAGATACACACAATTATTTCCAAATCATCAAAATCTATGGATTTTACATTTCAATGGAAGAAATAGTTTCATACAATTTTTAAAAAGCTACTTTTATGCTATTTCATGCTCTACAAAAAAACATTTGGAAACAGAACTGTGATTTTTTTGTGCAAACATATCACTTTTTGGTTAATAATAATGGTTTTGCTTAAGCTTTTTCATCTTCATTTTCATTGACCACCTACCATTATTTTCTACTGAGGAGCAACAGAAACTGCCAATTTATAATGAAGGTTTGAGACACATGATCAAAGTAAACCAAGCTGGGGGAAAAAACCTGTTGGTGCTGTCACATGGCAGCAAAAGAGTGATCTCTACTCCTACCTTTCAAAAAAAATTATTTTCTAATTCATGAAGTAATAGGAGAAAAAATGAGAGATTATCAAGCTGTGTTTCTTGTGGTGGACATATTTATACATATTCAGGAAAAACTGAAGGACTTGGAAGAGCAGCACAAAAATGTGCAATTTTCTGTCTGCCAGAGTTACAGCATGTCTGTGCTGGTTAACCAAGCTGGAACCATGCAAGGGCTGCACAGTGGTGCAGTCTTGTTCCCAGTCTAGAGGTAATTCTACTTGGAACAGTTTTTCACCCAATTCAAATGTGTGTCTACAACAGCCAAAGTTGGAATAGATCATGGAAAAGAGATGAAACATTCTGATAGTATAAAAACAGTGGGAAGGAACCACTTTTAAGTCTTCTTTAAAGAACCCAAACCCACAACCACATTTGGTATGAATTAACATGTGGGCTCCCATTGCTCACGACTGATGGCAACAGAGTGTCTGAACTGCAAATACACGGAGGACATTAGCACAAATTATTTATCCAAATACTATTTCTGGAAGAATGGTTTCAGCAAGTGGCACTAGGTATGGGTAAGTCAGGCTTCTGCTTCTGCGGGTTAGAGCCCTACCACATTCTGTACCTTCCACAGAGCCCTGCAAAGCCAAGATCAGGGCTTTTGGCACGGTGACTATTCCCAAGGAAAGGTCTTCTAGAAGGAGTAACTGGTGATCCAGTTCCATCCACCTGCTTCCTTAGCCCTCCCAGTAAGGAAGTCTTCTCAGTGTCCTTCCTTCCCTCTTCTCCCAGCTCTATCCCTTCTCCCTTTTCTGCCCTTTCTGTGAACAGAGCAGCAGGGTACTGGCCCCACCTTGCCAAAAGGATAACAAAAGCTTAAGCCAGTCCTGGTTATTCATTAGCTGCTCTCTTCACTCTGCTTTTAAAGGGAATCATCCCTCCAGCCATGGACCAGCAGCTGTACATTGTAATTTAGATGCCAAACTCAACACAATAAACAAAGGCACTCTGACTGAACAGAATAACTTGGCAAATATTCATGAATTGAGAATATCTTTCATAGTCATATAGGATCTCATTAGACATCTTGACAGAGTTTGAGAAGCATTTGGACAATGTTCTTGGGCACCTGCTGCGGCTCTTGGAGTTGGTCTTGTGCAGGGCTTCAAAGGAGTCTAAGACCCTTCAGGATCCCTTCCAACTCAGCTTATTCTGTGGTTCTGTGATTCTGAAAATATGCTTTATAATGTTGAGTCACTTGAGTCACTTTGAGATTTCTCCATGGGGATAGTCTCTTTGGAATGGTAGGGAGCTCTGTGAAGAGCAGTCCTCATTTAATCTCTATTTCATATCTAACACAATAGATTTCATATTCATGACAGTGTATCTATCATAATATCAGGAGATTCTCACTGCAGGCAAAAATCAGCTTTAGAAATAAATCCTTCTACTACCTCATCTTTGCTATCTGATAATGAAGAAAAGTCTGAAACAACGTCAGGCTTAAGTCAAAAAATTTACCCAGAAAATTTCTCTAAATTCTTTTTATCCAGACAAGGAAAAGGAGGGAGGGAGGCAAGAGGTGTCTGCATTTAATTTAATTCTTTATTCATTTGCAAATTGCTTGGCAAACAAGTTTATGCATATTAATTACATTTCTAATGAAAAATATTTGCAGTTGCACCTGTTTTCATGGCAAAGTATAAATTTAGCTTGCAGAGCTAGTATAGCTATAATTTGGTAAGTGTTGACACAACCATTTTGATGGAATATGTATGGCTGGAGGAACAAAAGCTGTCACATGGGGATTTTTCCATCAGGCTGTACAGGACACACACATTGGTTGGGGCTGGTTGCTCTTGGGGAACCCAGGGTTAGAGCAGCCTGTGCAAGTACAGTGATGGTGGAAATGTCTTACAGTAACACAACAGAGTCATTTTATCTCAGTAAGGATTAACTGGGAAAAAAATGCTGATAAAAGTCCCCTAGTTTATGTACACAAAGACTTGCCAGGTGTGTTTGCTTGCTTTCTCAGGATTTTTTTCAGGAGAGTGGGGTTTTTTGAAATATATTGTCACTGGTGATCTAGTACCTGACTTGGTTTTTAGTGGCAAAATAGCCCATGAGATACCAGAGACAGGAGCTGCCACAGGTCAAAACCTGATCCTAGCAAAATTTAGAGGATGGGAAGTACATTGTGCAGATAGAATTTGTTCCTACAGGTATCTCTAAGCAATACATTTGATTTTTTACTGCTATGGTATGTTTTGGAGTTTTTCAAATCTTTCTTGGTTTTGTTACCTAAAAGAAAATTTAAAGTTAAATGCTTAAATTAATTTTAAGTGTTTATTTCTGCTTCATTATTTAAAGTGTTTATTCAGTACCACAATTTAGTCTTCAGTGAGCTTGTAATGCATCTTGTACAGAATTGCCAGAACCATAATATAACATTAGCAAATCTAATGCTAAATGGTGCTTGTTAATGGCTGAAATTATAGTTTAGATCCTGAGAGTATAAAAGCATCATGAGATCCTTTGCACTTGGATATGGGGTTTGGAATTCATATTAATGTTGATGAAATTTATGCTCGTATGTCTGGGAGAAAATATCCATTGTGAAAACTGAATTTCTCATAGCTGTGCTTTGCACAAAGCAAAAAGCTGAAATGCTTCCCACCCATTGCAAACTTCACTCAAGGCACTGTAATTACAGTAATTAATGGCATTGTAAAGCACTACTTATTTTTAGTAGGTGTAATTGCCAACGATGCTTCTTTTTAAAATTCTTTGAACTGCTTTGTCTGTCAGGAAGCACAGACACTGACAGATATTTTTTTTCCTAATTGAGAAAAATAAATCAGTCGTCAAAGTTAAAATTCCTCAGAATGGTGGAGTCACAGTTCATGCTGAGAAGGGACTTGCTCCCTCAGGAGTGATTGATTTTAATGTGTCTGCTCATGAAGTAAGACACTGTTTTAACACCTGAACAAGTCTGTGACAAGTGATTGTGACAAGGGATGTTGGAAGCTCACCCTGTCACCAGGGTTCAGCTCAGATCATGTTCACAGGGGCAGCCAGAGCTTTCTAAAGAAAAGGAGAGCATCCTGTTTTCTTTGCAGCAGCCTTGTTTGTTTCCCTCACTGCAAGAAAGAAACTCCAACCATTTTTCTGCAGCTCAATAGGTAAAGTTGAATAAATGCAAAAAGAACAAAGGAAATGTCTAGGCACAAGAATGACATTTGGTTGAACAAATGGATTTTCACCTCTGCAAAATCTAACAGAAGCATTGTGATTTTCTGTAACATTTAAATGACTAACACACAGAGAAACAAGAAAAACCAGCTAAGTGAAACATATACGAAATTATTTACAGCAGATAGCCCAAACCCCAGGGGGCTTGTGAGGAGAGAACAGTGAACAAATCTAAAAAGCACAAAAAACTCTTTCCTACCGAGTTACAAGCCAGCTCATTTTGAAAAACAACCTAACATCAGAATGCAACAAACCCCAATTCACTAAAATAATTCTGATTTTAGCTAAAGGAAGTAGCTATTTAAAAGATATTTAAAATGGAAACAGTAGAATCATAACTATCCCTGCCTTGTGGGTCTGGATCTATTACTGTGTTATCTCCCCCAGCAGACCTGGTGGGGCTACTGGGTGACAAGGTCAACAGCATTTCACTGTATCCAGATCCAGGTCCAAAACACCCAAATGCACCAATTCCTCACATTTCAAATCTGCCACCTATGGCAGAGTAGCTACAGAATCATTGCACATTTTTCCCAAGTCCTCAGTGGAGACTCAAAGCAGTAGAACTCTATTGACTCACAAGAAGCCAGGCCTATCCCAAACTCAGCTTTAAATAAAGGAGTCTAGTTAAGAACTTATTTATTAAATTACCATATACAGCATAAGGAGATTAACACTACCCTGATTTTATACCACAGTGACTTGTCTGACTTCAAACAAACACCTCCCACATTTTCTGTATTCTAATGAATATATCTATTCAAAAGAGGAATGGCTGTTTGGTGGGGAAGACACCAGGTTGCAGAGCACAGACAGTGGGACAGATGGTTTTGAACTGAGAAAGTTTAAGGGATTTACAGAGAAGTCTTTGAGAAAGAAATCACAAAAGTCACAGTGAATAGGCAGCAAGAGTTTTCTGGGGAATGGGCATTCTTCTCCTGTTTGTTTCCTTTTTAAAATGTTGAGCACATAGAATGACCAGGGCTGTCTAGAGAGGGTGGGTTGGGCTCTAGCATGGAACAGATGAGAAATTCAGCTGCCTGTGGTACTGGAAAAGCTAGTGTTCACTAGCTGCAGGTCAGTGTGGAAGCAGTGATTGGGTACATGATGCTCTGCAAGGACAGGACTGGCTCCTGCAAATGAAATCATTAGATTTGTTCAATGCAGTCACTTCTGTCACTCTGCAAGTTCTACCAAGCATTCATTGACACAGTAGAATACATTTTCAGCTATACTGATGAGAACCAGCACTCAATGGAGAATTCAGAACATTTAGTTTCAGTGTGCACTGAGTCTGAAGGTAGTACATTTTTTCATTACTTGTTCCTTGTTTTGGGGTTTCTTGTCATAGATATTTTTTTGTTGTTGTGGGTATTAATACGTGAAAAGAGTTAGTCCTGAAGCAGCCATGTAGGCTGACAGACTAGATCCTCTTTGTTGTTGTGCTCTACATCTGACTCAATACCCACATCTCACAGGAAACTCAAGCACACATAAAGGGAAGGCAAAGCCAAACTCACTTGTGTCAATATCTCTGCTTTCTGATGATTCCTCATGCAGGATTTTCCATGGCTGTGTTTGCAGCTCAAATAAAACTGCAGGAAATAATGCAAGTACACTAGGGCACTAAAAGGGATGGTGAACAAGTAAGGGCTCAGCATGTGTGCATTTTAATGAGGTGTTAATTGAGAGCAGGGCAAGCTCAGAGAGGGGGCTTGGATTTGTTGGAAACCAGAGCCATCTAAATGCTGGGCTCTCTAATACAGAATAAGTACAAATTCAATCCTAGTTTTTCCTACTTCAGGCTGTTTTATAGTTCTTCAGGTTGGAACATTTGTAATAGATTTACTAGGAGTTATCACTCCAGGTTCAAAAAACCAGATGGGTAGTATTGACTTGCTGATGCAGAACAATTCACATATTTATATACAGAAAATGCAATAAGGAAAATATTCATTATGACCATGTCCCATTCTTTAATCCACCAGTCAAACTGAAAAAATTGTCTGGTGCTGTATTCCCAAATCACATCACAAAACACTGAAGTAATTTTATATCCTTTCCCTCCTGAAGTAGTGTGGCAAGTGTTTCAACCAAGGAGAAAATAATATAAAAGGTTCTCAAAAGTGTTACATTATCTCTGTATTCAGTATTTGGGCTTGAAAGCAACCCCTTTTTTTTGCTGCCTCACAGAAAAAAATACTAAAGACATGCCTTTGATTTCTGACTTTAAATAGAAAACAAAGGCACTCTTTTTAGGAAGCTAAATCATTTTTTTACTCTGATACTTCATTAGGCTCACTAGAGGCTTGTGTCTGTCTCAATTTTCAAAGCACTGCAAGAGATTTTAGTTTTGTAATTCCTCTTTGACCGAATCCCTTATTCCCTGCTTGGAAATGTAGTAAAGCTGAAATGTCAGTCCTATAACAACTGGAAATATTCTTGTGGGTTTCTTCCCTGCAAAACTAGTGTGCATGTAGCCAATAACATATTTTTGAAGTGCTGTTAATCTGCATCTGTGACTTGAAGTACAGCACTGAAATCTTTTTGGAGGGGGTGGTTATTTTTAACCAAAGTGGAACTCTCTTCCACATCTGCTAATTTAGTGATAAAGCTGCCCACAGACAGTGTAGATGCAGAGGGTCTGCAAGAGTGGGCACTTGCCTTGTGATTAGGGGAAGGGGAATCCCTGAGCAGCAGAAAGCCAACATGAACATGCTGTACCTCCATGATCTCATGGCAATAACACCCTTAAGAACAAGTTGTAGCCAAACTAAACATAGCAGCCCTTTCAGAGTTATTGTCACTCCATACTCACCAAGTAGAGCATCTCAAACCTCTTCTGTTCACAGCAAGAAGCCCTTCTGCATGGCCAGTAGTTAGGGAGAGTATGAGACCCAAGATCAATCAACTCTGTCCCTTTATTGTGTCCTAAGCATGAGCAGGTCAAAAAACAACTACTTTCAGCTTGAACAAAAATGCCACCATCCCACTAGGTGAGCTGTGCTTCATGTAGGCTTATTCCAGCTGGAGGGAACCAAGACTTTCAGCATTCCCAGCTTGGCTCTCTGACATCCTGTGTCTACAATGGGCCACCTGAATTTCTCACTGCTGAGAATTGCTCTGCTCCCACAGAGCACCACATAGGCTGGTGATCTACCACCTTCACAGCACCAAGTTTTGTTCAGTCTGGATGAAATTCAAAGAAATTGAAGAGAAATGTAGTATGGTTCAATTGATATTACATCCCTGTGGAATAATAGAAAAAATTCTTATTCATAAGGATTGTTGACCTGCCTGTAGAATTCTCTTGCTAAACTGTTATTCCCTGTTAAATTTGATGGCACTTATTAATAACAACAAAGGTAAGAATCAACAAGCAAAAGAATATGGATAGATAGGCCAGAAGTAAAAAAAAGTCAATCACAATGAGGAATGGTTCAAATCTTGTACATTACTGCTACACCCAAATCCTGCATTGGCCTGCACTCTACCTTAGGCACAGGTGTCTCTGAATGTACTGTGCTCTTAAGAGGTGATGTGGAAGCAACTTCATTTGTTCATTCCTCTACAAAGTCAATGGCTTATATCATTTAAACAGCTTTGTATTTTATGTACTTTCTCTAATCTGAAATTTCAATATTACCAGCGTGGCCAACCTCAAGGTTCAAAACAGCACAACTCCAGCTACTCTGAACATAAGACTTATATAATTTCACTCCTTCTACTGTGCCTATTCCTTCTACTAATGTCTACTGACACTTCTGTCGTTACCTACAACATGCAAAAACCTGCCATGCCAGGATCTGCTCCAGCTAAGAAAGGGTTGATCAACAATAGGTTTTGCCTTTCAAAAATGGACAAAGAATTCACAAAACACGAAAAAGTACTAATTACACAGAAGAGGTTTGCAAATGATAATGTCTGATTGAATGCCTCCTTTGCTGAAGATTCAAATGCTATGGTAACAGACAAAAAGCCTAATATATTTTGACTAATCAGGATTGATGTTAATTAAAGACGAGTTCAAGATAATGACTTCTCATTACTATGTGATAGCTAGAAAGAGATTGTTCTACCTCCAGGTAAAATAAGCAATTAGATAACTTCTGTTTTTAAGGGCTCCTTTTTTAAGTCTTATCTCATTCACTCTTATTTTTCTGATGTCAAAATATTAATATGTAAATGTCTGATTTTTATTGCTCCTCAGCTAGGTGGATGTTTTTTAGTGGTTCTCAGACTGCATTATTCTTTCACTTCAATGGAATTATATTTTCCTGTTGCTACAAGGGGACCTTTTTAGCTTTTTTGTTAAAAAAATTAAAAATAGAGACACTAAGAATAAACCCTGGTGTTACCACTGGAAAATGTAATGTGAAGTAAAGGCAGAATTTAATCTCACATAGAAGTGGTAGAGGTGGCCTAATAGGAATGATAAAAACCCCATTTGAAAGAAACTTCTTGTTTCTGCAGATAGGAAAAGGCAAGAAAGCAAACGTTCCCTGAAAAACCATTGGCTTTCCACCTAAAGCCACCAGCAGAAGTGGTTTCAGTATCATCACTTATATTTCTCATTCATGAGGATAAAAGGAATAAAACCAGCCCCTCCAAATCCTACATACCTGTGACCAGGCATCACAAAACTTCCTGGCAAGGAAAACAAAACAGGCTTCACTTCAATGACAGACTGGTTCCACCAGATTTCTTCTTTCTTCCTATCTTTCCTTTCTTGGAGCCTAGATATTATAAAACTACATGAACAGTAGGTATCAGGAAAAACAGCCAGAACCACCATGAACTTGTAATCATCCTTAGCAACTGTATTTATTTAAATCTTGCCTTTCTATGTGCCATTCATCAGAACTCTACTGATACAAGGGCAGACTGCATAAGGGAGTCACTCTGTGGAATTGGGTTTTGGTTCTTTTCAAAGAAGCATTTAAAAATGGTAGTTTGATGATACTGGAGGTTTAACAAATGCTTACATTCTGTAAGTATGTACAGTCATTAGAACTGAGCAGAACAAATCAAACTGTTACTCATTGGAATGGAAGTTTCACTGGAAAACAGGCTGACAAATATTTTGGAAAATGCAGTTCATGACTTGAACAGGCAGGATGAACTTTGAAAGAAACTGTGCTGAATTTTCAATAAACCTAGAGTTTTTCGATGAGGGAACACTTGTAGAAAAAAATACAAGGGTTTCCAGGACACTGTTACTACACAGAACACAGTGCCTTTGTTTAAGTGGTTATTTTGAAACCTAAGAGTTATTCAAACCCAGAAATACCAGGGGATACTGAAGGTGCATGAGTACTTATGAAATAAAGCCAAAGGTTGGCTGCTGCAGTGCACAAGAAAAACAAAAACAGCAGAATCAAAAGTTGCCATATATAACTTGCAAAGGAAAAAAGCAATGAGTTTAACTATTCCTACCTGTTTGTATTCATATAAAACTGCTCCTTAAGCCATGCCTTTCACTGTTTTATTTTGCTTTGCTGTAATTGCTTCTAGGAAGCTCAAATAAGCAGAGCCTCATGAAGCCCATGCCATCTATTACTAATGGCTGGAGAGCAATTGGTTTAGAAATCACTAATTTATTTAAGAATTAAATGAAGTGAAGCACCACAACACTTATGGAAATGTAGTTTGCATTAACTGTGGAATTGCAGCAATGTGTCTTTGAATATGGAATTTGGATTAGAATTAGGTGCACTCACAGACAAAAGGGAAAACATGTCTATGTTATCTGTAGGGATAGAATAAGGAAACATTTGCATTAAAGAAATTAATGAGTTTACATTGTGTGGCTGTGTTCCTGGTGTTCCAGGACACAACTATGTGGAACTAAATAGCAAATATACTGTTCCCTAAAAGTGGAATTTATTGCCACCTGAAATAAATGGAAAATGTTCCCTAACTACTGTCAACAGAAGGCCAATGGTGCACAGCTGAGATGTTAATCATACATGAATTCTCCAGCCAGATCTTTGCAACATTTTGCAAAATTGGGCCATATTAGTTAGGTATCAACAGCACTGCTTCAAATTAATTTCTGTGTTGCTTTTTAGCAAGGACAGATGTGTAGACCATTCCAAATTGGATGGTATGATGGCTTCTAAAGTTTTGCAGATTTTACTCATCTAGAGAAAATAGAAACTAGTGTGTGGGAGGCATTTGGTGACATACAGGGATTCCCAAAGCACTTGAGAAACTTAAAAATAATTTAATTATGCTGTATCACACTGGTTTCCCTCCTGAGCTCCTGGGAACTCTATAGCTGCCATCTGTGTTCATCTCAGAATATTTAAGGCCTATGGCTAGGAAATCTTTGGTTTACTGTGAGATTTCTGTTTTATCACATAAATTATTACCACAGATTGAAAACCTAATGGAAGTCTTTTCATCCTTCAACAATACTAAGTACCAAGGAAAATTTATCAGCTTTGATGAGGAGGGGGCAAGTGTAAATTTTAGGTTACAGTCATTACTTGACTGTGAGAAAAAATAATTAGTGCCATAGTCTGTGCTGAGGCCTTTAGAACAAACAAAAATATTTGGCTTTAAAGAAGAAGATAAAGCAAGAGAAGAATACTTAGAAAAAGGTGGATTAAGGTGCTGTTAGAAATCTCATTAGTGAGAAATAGTCAGAGAATGAAATGCAAATAGCAGTCCACTAACAACTTCCTTAAATAACTTAGGTGAAAGAGAAAACTGGTTTTCAGTGTATTTATTTATGAAAGAACAGATAAAGCAATATATCCCAATTTCCACAGTCTGGTTCATAATATGTTTCTCTGATCCAGATCTAGCCTTTCAGGAAAGGGCAGTAAATACCCTGGTGCTCTCTCTTTTTTTCCTCAGTTTTGGGTACAAGGAATGATTCATCTTCCTTTTTCCTTGTGACTTTCCACCTCAAGTAAAGCAAGTAGAAATAGAATAATTATTTTTTAAATAGGAAGATTTTAGTAGAGATTTATTTAGAAGCAAACCTATTTTTCACAACATTGTCACAAACATACCGTATAATTTCCCTTTTCACATTACCTCTCCCATGAATTTCTTGGATGCATCAAGAGGTTGTTGAAAGCACTGAAGCCAATAGCAAGGTTAGGCAGTAGAGCAGACCACAGGTGAACACCATTATAAAGGATTACAAGTGAACTCTGGTTCTGGTCTAACAAATCAAGAAACAGAACACAACTACAGCCCTCATATCTACTTTGTGTTGCCATGTGGCAATAAAACTTAGTAGATCTGAAAGCATCTAATGGAAGTTGATTAAAACTACATCTAATGTAGCTTGTGGTCAGCCAAATATGCAGCATTGTGGTTGTTAAAATCAACAATAACCCCTCCAAATTGGCCAAGAAACCCCACTACATTGGAAGGGCTTGGGGGACATATGTAGAAAGGAAATTAGACCAAATTGTCTCATTACAGGGAAAATAGTGGAATAAAAATAATAGTGGAAGGAAAAGCAATAGGACTTCAGCTCGACTTTTAGCTATGACTTATTTTTTTGATGTTACAATCAGAACAGGAGTGAGGAAACAATTCTGAATTCTCTGACATGATCTCAGGCAAACCACTTCCCTTCTAAAGTTCTGGCATTTCTACCTGTAAGCACTGAGAAACACCTGGAAATTTACAGGGAAGGGTGTTACATATCACATCTAGATGATGCTGTTTTTGAAGGGTTTGATCTATGGACAATATGTGATTCTTCACACATTGGTGTAGCTCTTTCTGGGATTAAAGATTAAACTAAAACCAGCAGCTCAGATTTTAGTCTCTCAGAAATTTAAGGGTCAGGAAGCTTTAAATTTGAACATGCAACTGCAATTTAGAGCTGGGAGAGCCTAAAGGAAAGAGAAACCCTTTGAATTTACAAGTAACATAGATGTCATATGGCTGTGATTTTGGCCTGCTGTTACAGTTATGCAGGGTGCACAGAGTACCTTCTCTCCCAGGAATTAGTAGTCAAATCACATTGAAGAAATTCTCCAAATTTTATGTTGGAAAGATTTGCCAGGCTTCTCTATACTTTCAACATTAGTTCTGACCATGTTCAACAACTTCCAGCTTTTAGAGGAACAGGAAAGACACTTTTGAATGTTGATACTTACATTTTTCTGTCAAACCCTTGCAGTGCTGAGCAGGAGTGGTATCACACAGCTCTTCCCTTGTCCTCTCCTGCTGTATTTCTGAATGGCACAGGGACTGAGCAGCTGCTGCCATCAAATGAACCCCTATTAAAGGGGTCCACTACCATTCAGTTAAGATGAGGGAAATTAAGATAGAGGAGCTGGCAGCTGTCTGCATCAGGGCCCTGCATTATCCCTTCCTTGGTCCTCTGCCAGCCACAGCTGATGTCTGTCTGCCCAGGGCTGCAAGATGCTGCTTGTGTTTACAGAAGCATCTCTTCCAAACCCTTGTCACTTAAAGGCTGCTGAGCAAGCCTGAAAGAAAAGAAGGTGACTCTGACTGGTGCCAACCAGAGTTCAATATGCAAAAATTCCATGGGAAATTTCAAAAGGGTGGTGAGAAAGAAGCTGAGGATGAACTTTTGGTTTTTCTGCTGTTGCTGAGGTTATGAAGAGCCCCCCAGTCTTAATCTCTGGGTGTACTTTGGGAATTCAGCAGTTCATTTTTCCAGCTGAATTAAATTGTTAAGCTCTGCTGATTTCAGGAAAATCAATGAAGGTGTGACAATTTGCCTTGGCTGATGAGATGGCCTGGGATACCACTTGCAATGGGAGCTTTGTCTGCTGACAAAGAGCTGTCAGCATTGCACAGTACTGCAAGATTCATTGCATGTCACTTAAAGGGTTGGTAGGGGGGAAAGGAGATGCCAAAAAGTACTGGCTGTGGGCAGAAGGCCAGAAGCAGTTCTTTTCAATGCCATCTCCATTAAAAGAAAAGGGGGAAAAAAAAAACCATCTGTGGCAGCTAAATTGGTATAATAAAGTCAGCAGATGAAAGCAAAAAGATCAGAAGAAAAGAAACACAAAACAGAAAAATGTAACTGAAGAAATTTAAACGTGCTTTTTATTGCTGTAAGTTTGCAGTGGAATAGGAGGTAGAGGAAAACATTTTATTAAAAAAATATAAAGAATGGAGACTGTTTCCTCCTCATGCAAGGGAATTGCTCACAGAAGGGAGCCAGGGTTGTAGTACAGGGTTTTCCTCTGCACTCCCAGCTCTGAAAGAAAAATTCCAGCACAACTGAGACCAGAGCAGGGTTAGTGCTGGAAAATTCCCAAGGAGGTTCCATGATTTCCAGTTGTTCTGGGGTTTTGTTTTCTTTAGGGTGACATTTTAAAAAATGAGCTTCCAAATGCTTTTTGGGAACAACTTCATGGCACATTTCATAAACATGTGGATCCTCATGTCCTGGGAAAATTCCAGTTTGGGCAGCTGCCTCTGCATTGGGCAATTACATCTGCACAGCTCAGCTACAGGTATCTTCCACTGCCCAGGAAGAATCCTGCACACAAGCTGCTGACATCAACTTCAAAAACAACCCACAAGCTTCTGTATTTTTAAATGGTATTGTAATTTTTACCCCAACAGTGGTATTCTTCAGGATAACAAACTGCAGAAATGGATGCAGCTTCACAATGACAAGAGTAGAGTGCATGTGTTAGGGAAGGTAAAGAAAAGAGAAGTAGGAAAGGTTAAAGCAACAGGAGAGAGAGAGAGACTGAAAGAAAAATGACAAGAGAAAAAATTCATTGCACACATTCAATGTCACATTCAAGCTACTACAAATAGTCTGTGATATTGCTATTACAAAAAAAATTTGCTGAAGGCTCACATAAAATTTAGTTTTCCTATTTTATTTTAAGGTTTTTAATATATTACTATGCATTGCACTTAAAATATGGAAGCAGAACTTTGCTTGTTATTACTCAAATACAAGTAATTCTTGATGGCTGTTGAGAAATTCCAGTATGTATTCTTACAAAAGGTGACATTTGAATGCATAATACCTCACTGAGGTTCACTCCAGCTAGCTCTGAGATTTTCTCAAAGAATTTCTAAATATACCAGGCCTGTGGACATGTTTATTCAAATTATTGTGGAGGAAATGCATTTATTTATGAAATGTTGGGAGTTTGGTTATAAATAGCTAAGTGTATTTTCACAGCTAGTTCTGCTCCAATCACTGTCAGTTTAATTCATGGATCTCTGGCAAGCTGATGTATGATTCCAAGAGAAACATAAAGAACACAGAAGTAATAAATTCTGAACAAAAGTTGTTTAAAAACCTGTGTATTGCACAGGGCACATTTTTAGGGGGAGGACTGCTGAAGAAAAGGACTGTAAAAAAAGATAACTTGGTAAAATACAGTTTTGATGTATTATTATTTGCAATTATTGCAATGACAGAACCAGACATCTCCTCTTGTAGTGCAAAGAAATCCAAATAACAAAAGCCTCCAAATATAAATAGACTATTTGCACTCAATTCATTTAAGCATAGCCTACCTGTCTGATTTGGTTCCAGAAAATGGAATCAGCCTCCAAGAGTAGTCACATGCTTTCTCTATGGCAATTTTAGCCTACTAATCTATTGTTTAAAAGAAAGAAGGGGAAGATCAACTCATATTTCTCCCCTTTTATCACTGTGCTATAAAATGTAAGTGATGCATGTGTTTTTGCTTTTCATGACTACACATCAGAGCACCCCTAACCTCATCAGATGAGTAAAAATCTGCTTTGTGGACCTTGTGCTGCATGGGCAGAAGCAGCTTCTGGGTAACTTAGCTCTGACAAGACTGGGGAAATCTTGGATGTGTGGAAGACCTTTGGAGAGCCTGAATTGCTGTCAAATCAGCATTGTATGTACCTGAGAACATCAGGTATCTACACACATTTGAAGGTTTAGCATCAAATTATAATTGATTATAATATAATAAGGTTTAGCATCAAATTATAAATTGCAGAGATATAGGAAGGATCCTAATTCAGTAGGATGAAAGCTTAATTAAGATCAGGGCTTTTATATGGTATGCATAGTCATAGACTCAAATACATTCTGCCTGATTGCAAATAATTTAGGAGTGCATAAATCAATAAAGAATGGAAAGCAGGCACCTCAGAGATAACTCATGCCTTAATGGGGCTCTGTTATGCTCTGGAGGTGCCCATGGCCCTGGGCAATAGAGGATTCCTCTGTATTTGTATACTTAAAGTACTTAACTTGGTGAGACTCTTAAGCCACAATTTTAAAGCAAGAAGGAAAAATTATGTTCAGCCAGTGGACCTCCAGTGCAACTCCAGCCACAAAATTTCACCAAGTATCATCACTTCTGTGCCAAGCCTTCTGCTGGAACTGGAGCCTCTCTCTTAAAAAGATCAGCTGGAGAGGCTGCCTATTTAAAACCAGGATATTCTGCTGTATTATTATAGCTCCAGCATATTTCCTAAAATTGTTGGAATGCCAGATGCCACTTTGGTGAACTCCAGATGGCAGAACTTTAATCAGTAGTGAGATGTGATTTACTAAAAATGCTCCTCTAAAGCAGAAGTAGCTCTCAGGCTTTTTCTTTTTTTGAAGTATTTTGGGTTGGTCTTCAGACCATTTCTTTAAAGTTTATTCACTGTATAGATTTATGATTAGTATCATTATTGTAAAAAAGTACCACAGATCTAAATAATGGTTGCAATGTGCTATGGTGAGAAGTACAAATCTTTATCATAAGGATTGCCTGAGAATCATAGAACATCAGACATCAAACATTTTTTTTAGGCTGAAAGCCTACTTATGCTTGGTGATCACAATAAAATACTTTCCTTCACTTTTAAATGTCAGGGTATTGTTTCATATGGCAACAGCATGGCTGTTTTAGCTATGCTAAACTAGCTATGGCTAGCTTTTAAACATTTGCATGAGGACCAGGTTCTCTGGTTTGCTTGGTTTCATGCTGCCTGTAGCTTCCCAGCTGGGGCTCCTGCATTGATAAGAGAGCATAAAATCAAAGGCAACTCTCTATATATTTCCCCTCTCCAGCCCACTCACAGGAGCAAAGCAGTGGGCAGCAGCCAGAAAATGATACACTGCTATCCCCATCCATCCTGTACTCTCTGTGATCACATCTATTACCTTTATTCAAAAAGACTGAGTTGCTGGAAGGAATCCAAAACTTTTGACTGTATTTTTCTGTCTTGGAAGACTTCTATATTTCTTCTTTCAGCTAGAAGTGCAACTAGATAATGATATGTCCTATTTCCTCTGTGGGCCTCGGGAATAACATAAATTTTGTATCATATAGAAAGATAAAGTGGAAGGGTGCAGAGAGCTGGTGTGGTTCTGACTGTGCCTCCTATAGAGCCTATTGGTTTAACCACAATTGCTTTTTTTATATTTTTTACTTTGTAAATCTGTGAACACTGTCCAGAAGGTACAAGTGAGATTCTTAACAATTATGATCATCTGAAAATAACTAGAAACAATTTGGGGCTGGAGAAGACAGTTACAGTAAAGAAATCATACATTACAGCTCAAAAAAACCATAAAGGTGCAGAGCCAAAACTGTGCTTGGAGTAGGTATAACTTGGAGTTACCCTCACCATAAATTCCAGGGCTCATATATTTTCTTTCACAGGGTGTATCTGCTGTGTTGTGCTGGTTGTGACTTATTCACCTTTCAGTCCATTAAGCAGTGAACATGGGGTCTGATGTGAAGCCCAGGTGCCCAAAAACCTGTCCTGTTTTTCCAATGGGTCCTGAGCTCAGTGCTGCCATAGCTGCCCAGGGTATCAGCAACAACAGTTTTTATGCAGGATTAGACAAGGCCATTGAGCAACTCACTACCAGAAGTAGCTGCAATAACAGCTGCAATGTCTGATACGGATTTTTGGAGAGTCTAGGAGGCACCACATCAGAGAGCCTGCTGTCCTGCTAACCTCATTTCCCCTCCAGGCACACTGAAACTGTGTCCTCACTTGACAGCACACCTATAAAAACCAGCTAGGTTAGAAATATAGCTGAGGTCAGCTCATCATACTCATGGGTTAAAAGCAATTGATTCCCCCATTTCTCTCTTTCTTCATTTCTGTTGGATAAATAATAAGTCCTGTTACAGGGAGAAATTCAACATATTGATTTGGTCTTACACAATTTTTGTTTTCACTCCCCTTCAGTTATGGGGGTCAATGAGCAGAAAATACATTGAAAGAAGAAGCAGCAGAGCAGAGAATGGTCAGGTCAGAGGATCACTACTTGGCCTGAACTCTCTGAGTCTCTTCCTCTCTACCAACAGAATCATATGACATCTTTCATCTTCAAAGATCTCGTGCCTGAGTGCCTTGTAAAACCTGACCTGCCTCCCTAAGAATGACTTCATGCTTTGCTGAGACACAGCTCCTCTGGGACTGCAAAGTGCTGCCTGCCAGGGACATGTTGCAACACCAATAAAGCTGAAATTAATACTGGGCTGTCTGAGGTGTTCCAGCAGGCTCTTGGGTCAAGATTTTGAGACCAAATCCCCATTTGAGCAAAAAGGTTGATGGGATAATAAAGGACAAGATGAGATCAGTTTTACATCTCATCTGAAGAGTGGCATCAGTTCCATCCTTTTTCAGGGTATAATGAAGTTAGTTCAGTACTTACTAATAACTGCTGATACCTTATTTCTGCCAGGACCTGCAATTTTTTAAGGTCTTCTGGGAAGTTACTGATTCTAACACTAGCCCTTCTCCAGCAGTATCCTTTGCACATTGATAAAATCAGCTTTCAGGAACAATATGGTAAAAGTGCACTTTCTTTGTGCTGTGTATCTTCTGCTGCTACACCAGTAACCAACCATTTATCACATAATCACATCCTTGCTGAACTATATGCCATCTGTGATCAAATGAATGATGAATAAATTCAGAATGCAATTTCAGCTAGGTCTATTTTTTGTTCATATTTCATTCCTAGTAGATTTGAGTCTTTTTGACCTTGTGAAAAATAGCTGCATTTGAACTAAAAATGTGGGTTTTTTCTAGATAATGGACTATGCCAACTTCTATTTCTTTTGGAATTCAATAGAAACTGTTTGGTACATCAGGACATTTTCTACATCCTTATTTACTTTTTCTTCCTTTCAGACTATACTCTTTGATATAGCTAAACTCCAATCTTTGCTTATATCTCCTGGCTCCAGGAGCCTTTTTTTTATTTCCATTGTCTTCTGTGTGGAAGTAACTCTCACTATCAAGCATTACATTTAGTTTTCCACTCATGTAGCTATGAGCTAACAAATTACACCTATTTCTTGAGGCCTTCTGAGCTAAGTGAATTTGGCTCAATATTTCTCAGCTATCAGCCCTTTCATTATTGTTAGGGAATGCTTCAGTGATATTTATTTGTCATTCTGGTAATGCAAGTTCTTTTGCTTTGATGCTGAGACTTTGAAACCTGAATTCCTGACAACATAGAACTTCCTTCAGAAAATGCCTAATTAGAATGTTTTAATGCAGTGACCCTTGGTCACTTGCAACCCCTAAAGACATCTCCCATGGATGTCTGGTTTTGTTGTATGTCAGCTTTCAGCTAAGGAAAAATATATTGGATTTACTCACCATGTAGTGCAAGGGGTGGTGTGGAGCTTTACACAGGGCAGCAACTCTGCATTCCAAATCTTCTTTGGGTGCAGTGTGGTCTCTGTGAGCCCTGGGATGATGCAGACTGCTCCTTCCCCATGGCATGGCTGATGTGCTTTGTGCAGCAGCTTATAAAACATCTTCTTTAATGGACTGACTTGTGTATTTACCTATACTGTGTGTACAGCCATAAACATTGGTTTTCCTAAACTAGTGTTTTGGCAGAAGTGAACAGCATCATATGGAGACTTGAAATGCTTGACAGAATTCCCTGGGGCAGAAACAGCAGATGTGGAGAGGCAGAAATTTCAGCAAGGAGCATAGGAAGACTGGGCAAGCACTTTTGGGAAAACAGAGCAGTCTGAGCTAAGCAAGGGAACCAGAGATGGACACAGTTTCTTAGCAGAGGGGAACCCTCCTGTGAGTTTCCTGCAGATTGCTCTTAGCTTCAATAACCCTTGGCCTTTCTGCTGGGTTCTGCCATCCATTCTGTTCCCTCATTTAAATCCTCAATTGCTTCTGCTTTTCTCTAGGTTTTCTCATTTACTTTCCACCAATATTTTCATTTCTGTTTTTCCTCAGCATAGGATCTCACCACATTTCCTCTAGCTCTGATTTTCCCCATTGCTATTGTTGCTGCACTTTCTTGTGTGATTCCTGTCTTTTCCTCTCAATTCCTCATCATGTTAAAGTGGGGTAGTGACACTATTCATGACACTGCTGCTGTCTCAACCTCTTTAGGACTGATGGAAGCCCACAGAGCCCTTTGGTGCCTGTTTTGAGTTTCAGTATGAATGCATGCACTTGCTGGAAGCACAGCCAGATAAAAGTACAGAGGGAGCAGGTAAGAGCTGCCAGAGGGAGAGCAGGAGGAGTGAGCATCCTCCTGAGTGCCAAACCAGGTGCATAATCATTGTCAAATCTTCACTAGGCTTTGAACATATGGTTCCAGGTAGCTCCAGCTTTGCTCACACTCTCAGTCAATACTCATGTGCTAAAGATGCACAGACAGCTCCACCATGGTTGTATCACACAAGAGATGGAGAGATGACAGAACCTGTCATGTTGAAGCCATTCTTCTATGACACAAAATACCAGAAGAGGTGCTAATCACTCCCTGCCATCTCTAGCACAGAGCAGAGGTGTCAAGAACTGGTTAGGGCAATCCATAAATTGTTTGTATTTCATGAAGGTGAGTGTCAGACAAAGCATTTTGTAAACACTAAATGTGACTCACTGGCAGCTTAGGCTGGCAGCACAAGCTGTGGAAAGGCAAGAGCTGAACCCAAGCCAAAAGATAAAGACATCACTGTCTGATCAGCCAATTGTACCATATGTTGGTGAAAATATCTCCTGAGGTGTTTCCCCACAGACTTTGCTTGAAAAGAGTGAGCTGCTTTCTGCCATTGCACGACATCTTGCACTACATGTCTAAGTTGTGACTCCTGAAAATTTTCATCATAATGCTTCATCTACAGTAAGTGACTTCTCATAAAGTGCACCTTAGAAAAGATACATTTGGTGGTGTGAGCCCTCCAGATTTATTAGATTTAACTCCTACACAGGTTCTACAGGCAAATTAGGAAAACACACAGCAGCCAGCTGGATATGCTGGAAGATGGTGTGCTCTCCCACTGACCTATTCCAGAAATATTCTGAGTAGATCACTAGGTTATACCTTTGCACCATCATAGAAAAGTTTAGAAAGGATAAAAAGGCAGTCTAATCAATCCTGTGACCATAAAGAGAGAACTGTAAGTAATTAATCATGTGGGTTGAGGTTTTTTCCATTTCTAGTCTGTAAGAGGATAGAAATTATAATATTGGCTCGTTACCTGGTGTTTTAAAGGATAGGTGTTTGATTTTTCTGATAGAGAGTGGGTGCTAATTTAGGGATGACATATTATTAAATCATTTTACAAGAAACTAAGATGACTATTTGAAACAAAAGGTAAACTTTGTAAGGCAGCATCATAATATAAAAAACCTGATCTAAAACTAAGACAGCTCCTTCACAGATTACATTTACATTAAAGTTTACAGCATCTTACCAAATACCACACTGCAAACTGTGCTCAGCAAACTTTGCTCTTTTTAATGCCAGTTTTTAACCATTTGGATGTCTTCAAATGCAGGCATTGATAGACACTATTTGCTCTATTAATTGTTTTATCAGGGGGTAAGGCTGAAAAAAATTAGCACACTTTTAAGAACTGGTCTCATTTGAAATAAATATGTATGCTTATGTGTATGCATATGTGTATGCTTATATTAACAATAGAAGCAGTCAATACAGCTTATTTTGGCTTGGGTCTTCAGGCAAAAATAAAGCTATTCCTATGACCTCTGGGACTGGATTGCAAATTCAACCTTACTGATACACTCTGATCTACATACATGTCCAAAATTAAGAAAAAAGTTGACTTCTCAGATTCTTCCTTCCTACCTCTTAGAAATGTTGACAGGCTGTCTCTGTACATTGCAGATTGCTGGATATTTGGATCCAGGAGAAGTACTCCTGGGGACAGCAGTTTTAGTTCAGTCTCAAAAGGAATGGGAGATCTCTTTGTTTCCAGAGGAATGGCTACATGGATAAAGCAGGGCTGCAGATCAAATAGATGCAACAATAAGTGAGATGATGTATTTTAAATTGCACAATGGTAGAATAGTGGGGAGGTGCCAAGCTCTCTTTGGAAAGTGATTTCAGATGTTTCCTACCCAGAACAATACCGATTTTGGAGACTTCATTTAAAAGCAATCACAAGGCAAAAGGTCACTGTGCAAACTGACTAATTGGTGGCTGGCCAGATGGAAACCTCTGCTTGGTTCATTGCAAGGACAAGTTGCTGCTGGATAATGTATGGCAGATGGGGATCCAGGGGAGTTTATTTTGTGAGTCACACTGCTGTGAGGGCTATATAACTCTTTGTGCTGGGGGTCAAGCCAGATCTTGTCTCTCTCATCTGAAGGACAGTCTGTGTGTGCCCCATGTTCAAACAAGGAAGGACAGGAGTACAAATCATAAGCAGAGATCTCACCACTGTGACCTCAAACTGAAGTATCATATGTTTGCTGCCAAAGCACCCTTTTCATTCTCCTGGAAGGCATGTGAGAATCTTCATCTGGCATTTTGTCACTGTCTCCACAACACAGCACATAAATGGAAGCATCTTTCCATGACAAATCTAGAAGATGATTTATTGTTTCTCTCTCTCTGATTCTTCCCAAAGACACACTTCTACTAGAAAACTTTTCAGACCTGCATGATGGCTTACTAAGGAATAAATCCTAGAAGCTATTTGTAAGAAGGGGTGATTAGTATAGCTTGTAAATAATTTTAATAATACTGAAAAGAAAGATAATTGCATTATCTTCAAAGAAGATCCACCCATTCCCATCTTGAACATGGACTCTTGTTGCATGTCCTTCCACATTCATTGTTCATCCTTCAGGTTAGTGTACATCTTCATTTGGTAAGATCTTAAGAATATCTCCTCTTTTCTGCTTTTTCTTTGCTGTACACATAGATTCTGTAGCTTCAGGCAAAATGTGTGATCTGCTCTTTGGCTTTCAGAGCTTTGTAAAATTGCTTTTCAATTCTGTTATGGTTTCCAGTATCCTGGGAACAAAGAGACACTAGTGTTTGAAACATCAAAATTTATCAGATGGTCTTAGTTAAAATGCAAAAATCTAGGAATTGCCAGGTAAAGAACAGCCATGATTGCAAGTAAAGTTCTGTAGGTTGTGTGGCCTTTATTTTGTTAAAATCCAGCTTACTAAAGCACAGGATTGTCCCACATGCCAGTGTCCAGAAAGCTCTCACATAAATTGCATGCACATTTGGCATTGTTTCTTCCTAATGCTATTTTAACCTCATTCTCTTTCTATACAAAAGGCTATCTACAATGTCAGCTAGCTAAAGAGAATATACCCTGCTGTGCATGCCCTGTGCAGGTGGCAGCTCTGGGCACAGCACCTCATGTTTACATTGCAGAATTGGACTGCCATAAATATTTTTCTCTCGTGACTCAGGTTGTAAATATATTGATATGGAGCTGGGAGCCAGGCTGGAGAGCTAATGTGGGGAGGCAGCTGCCAATATGGGTTGCTATAGATATAATGTTTGATCTATGCCTTTGGAATAGATCACACTCAGAGGTAGCTAAGTGAGTTAACTAACTTCTGCAGTAATAAAGAGAGTTTCATACTTTTTAAACCTAGATGCAATTATGACTAAATCAAGCATGAAGGCAAAGGGAGTAAAATCTAAAATGAGAAGCAGAAAATACTTACTTTTTTTTTTTCTGAAAATGTTGCTTGGCAAATTAAGATCTTGAATTGAAAATTTGAATCCATTTGCAAAAAAGAAAAAAAAAAAGAAAATTTACAAAAGCCTCAGTGGTTCCATAGACTTTTTCCCAACTGAAAAAGATAAATAATTTTTTTTTAAATTTAAATTAGGATGAACATTTTTTAAATTAGTCATTTTTAAAATAGATCCTAGTTCTGCAATCATAACAATGAATTAAAATTACAATGAATTCTAGCAGCAATAAGAATCTCTATTTACAACTCTCAAGCTCTAAAGACTTTAATTAGTCTAAAAAGCAGGACTTTACAGAATATGCACAAATAAGATGTTTCATTCAGCATCAGCAAATGTTTGTTGTTTGGGTTTGGGTTTTTTTTTTTAATTTTACTATTTGCTTACTCATTAAGGCATTGAAAAATGTCCTTTCCAAGTCAAGAATAAACAACCTACAAAGTCTAGTACTGAGACAGTCAGCCTGTAAGTACTAAGAGGTAAGCCCAGGGGAAAAGAATTCAATGCTTAGCTAGTTAGAGGAAGGGGGAAAACAAAAATAATTAAGTCAAACCAGGAAGAGATAAAAATAGATAGGAAAGCTAAAACAGAGGAAACTATTTTCACTCTGATCATTTCAGTACTATCTTGATCCCTGTGGTTATGAGATTGCCTTAAAAGTTGTGAGTTGAATTTTTTTTTAAACTGTAAAGAATTCATTCTTTTTATGTTGTTACCTTATTTGTTACCTTATTCCTGAGCTTTTGGGAGTGATATCTTGCAGAGTTTCCCTGAAAACAAGAGGTCAGGAATTTACTTAAAGAATAAAAAATGCATTAGAAGTTGTCTCATGACAAAGAACAAGCATTAATGGTACTTCTGCCTGAAACCTTCTCCCTGCTGGAATTTGTGACCCAGTGCTTTCCAGGGCAGCTGTCCCTGCAATTCTGCAGCCTGAGGTGCCAAGGGGTTGCTGGTCTGCAGAGTGGCCACAGCACAAAGCCTGATTTCTTTGAAGCAGGATATGGCTTAATTAATTAATAGTTAATTAATTAATTAATTAAAGGCTCTGCAGTGAGGCAGTGTGTGGCTTTTCCAGGTGCTCCAGGAAGTGTGGAACAGACCCCTCTGACACTGCTGGCACCTCTGAGCCACCCTGGGTCATCCCTTGTCAGTGTTTAACTTGGTTCTGAGCCCTGCACTCGAGGGTCTGACTACAGTTTGCAACAGAGAACAATAAAACACAGCTAAAGCCAATTTAGCCTTGTCCTACAGAGCACATAAACCCCCCACTGATCTCACTCCTTTGGCCATACTTCTGGTCTCATGGGGAGCTTTCCTTGTTGGACTCTGCAAAGGGGTCAGTGGCCTCAACTTGTCCTGTATCAGAGCAGAGCAGGAAAAGGAAATTGATGGACTGAACAGCAAAAATACTTTACAGTACTTTAAAACCAGCTTTCATCATGTGAGGGGCTCCTCTGGCTCCATATTGATTCGATTGTGTTATCTTCAGGAAAGCATCTGTTTTAATTTAGAGTTAATGCTCCAAAGGCTTGAGTCCTGAGTCACAAATCCACCCCCATCCCCTCAAAATGAACAAAGGTAATATTAATCTCAAACACAGAAAGCCAATGAGTGAAGGGATGAAACACAAACATGCAGAGACTCTTTGATTTAAGGATACATCATACAAAATCCAAAAATCTTTCTTTGCAGTCACCCCTAGGTCTTTGCTGTCTCACTGCTTTCTTTGCTGTCCCTTGTTTTAACAAGACTAAGCATTAGCTAGAGATTTCGATCAGATTTGGGAGAAAGTTAACTGGGGTGTGATCCAAAATTGTTCAGGAAATTCAATTTTTTAGATGCCAAAACTCATTTGAGTCTGTTAGAAAATAGTTTTGAATGGAAACATAGATGGAGAATTGAACAGTTCAAAGATTTCTTTTTATTTTTAAAGGCTCTTGCTCTGTAATGGATCTATTTGTTCAAAACCAAAATAAGAGAGAAAATATTAACAATAGTAAACCAGAGTACAACCCCTAAAGAAACAATGCTGTAAGTAAAAAAAGAATGTTTTATTCAGCCCAAGAGAATATTTCCAGGTTGGTTACTGTGGCTGTTGAAGAAAGTAGCCATAATTTCTGGTTTAGGACAACCCAAATAAAAATCAATGTGAGATTCTTCAGGTTAGCAGCAAACCAGGCAAAACCATCATTCATATGGATATGTTTTTTCTTGACTTTTATTATAGTAATATGTTTTATCTGTACAGCATGCAGGCTGTTATTCTAATAACTGTTGTTGTGCCTGGAAACATCTTGCACATCCTGATTCTGAAATTTTCCTATGCAAAGAAAATTGGTATTTTCCTAGCTTAGGCTTGTTTTGTGATCTAATCTACCTTTTACTGCTGACTGGCTTCAGATTTTCAGGGTAATTTCACCCACAACTTTAAATGCCTTGGAACCAGGCAGAAGAAAGAAAGGCAAATGTCTGAATTTTGGCACAGAGCATCCAGCTGTGCTTCAGGCTGCAGAAGCCTCAATGAACCCTAAGGATAATTTCAAGAAATGGTCTCCCAGTACTGACATACTGACATACTGGCCCTAGTCTTTAAAAGATGAGCACAGTGAAGCTGTTAGAGCAAGAGAAAGAAAAATACAAGCCATGTGTGTGACAGAGTCATGGTCACATAGGGGCCCCCAAAGTTTTGCAGCATGAAAGTTGAAACAGAGCATGGTGGGGTTGAAGACTTTTCTTCCTTAAAATAAAGTAAAATATTGGTGTTAAAAGGCTCAGCATAAAGGAATGGAGAGTGGGATAGAAGAGCTTGAGGAAACTTCTGCCATCTCTGTGTTGCTGGCCTGTCCTAGCAAGCAGTAAAGCCATCTCAGCTGCTGGCATGTTCGCCTCTCTTCCAAAAGCCAAGCTGATGAAAAAAAGAAACTGCTCTTCTTTCCTTCTGCTGGTGTTTCTGTTGAAATTGGAAATGCTTTCCAAAGTGCTGATACAGAAGATTTGCAGTTGGGTGCAGCAGATTGACAGCTCCTTTCCCAAGTGATGGAGTCTAGCACAGGCAGTGCCTGCTGCTGACCAGTAGCCCACTTAGCAGGCAGCAGCTGAAATCTGTACAGCAGCTCTTCTTATGACACACCAAACAAGCCAGGCCACTTTCAGCCTGGGAACAAGGGAATAAAACATTGATTTAGTTATGGCAAAACAGCAAGACAAGCCAGGCTGTATCTCCCTACCCACTGCCAATCTGCCATCTGCTATCCTTTCATTTTCCCTCGCACCACTGATGCAAGGAGTGTCCAAACTTCAGCACATGTTTTGCAAACAGCAGTGCCCAGTGGGCTGTTGCTGTAGGTCTGCCATCAGCATCAGGCCTGTTCCAGCCTACTTAACCATTTAATTTGGTAAATGTCAATATGGCCTCTTTGTTCTCCTCAGCACCATATGCTACCCGATTAAAAGTCAATCAGGTTTCTCTCAGCTCCTCTTTCTTTCAGGAAGATCCTTGGCAGCTGACAGTTCCCCCTGGGAATCTTAGGTACAGAAGAGCTGTGTTCTGTGGAAGGGCTGCAGTTATTGTAGGCATTGCAGCTCTGCTCCAGGAACACTGATGTGACATGGAAACACATGCCCTGCAAGGTGGGCAAGGAGAAGAGCTCAGAGGTGAGGTAGAAAGTACAAGGATGGAGTTTTGTTCATAAATCAGATGATAGGAAGGACATGAGAATTGTTCACATAAAAGTGCTTAAGTGTTTTATTCATTTCTCCCAAGACTTCAGTCAAAGAAGTTATACAAAACAATTTTGATTGGGCAAAATCAAAGGTTAATGAAAACTAAAGGTGAAAAGAGGGGAACAAAATAAAAATAGAAAGAGACAATAATAGATCCAAGCATCGTGCTCTTAGAGACATTGCTCACAAATATTCAAGATATAAATCTCTCTTTTACAAATTCTGTGTTGCTTTACTCCTCTTGCTCATATGAATGCTCTGTGCACACACTTCTTATTCTTTGAGGGCCATTAATTCACCTTCTCTTATTCGTGGTCCTCTGAATCATCTAGTTTGATTTTTAAGTGGGAGCAGATGGGAGTGCATACAAGGCAGAGGAAAAGACAGGGTTTATTTGTAGAATGGGCAGAGGGATTTAGTTGAAAAATCAACAGTGTTAGACAGGAGAAAGGCAGCCTTAAATCCTGTTTCTGGCAGAGCCACTGACCTCCTGAATAACCTTAACCAAACCTCACCTCTCTGATCAGTCACCCTGTCTCCTGTGACCCTGTCAGAGCTGTCTCCAGGAGCCAGCTCACTCACAATTGCTCTCCAGCTGCACATCTGCTTAATCCAGCATTTAGTTCCACATGGCAAAGTTCATCCTGGACTTTTCTTCCCTTCACACTGGAAGTGAAAATCTTCTTTCTCCCTACAGGGTTTCTGTTTGCAGGGGAGAATGTCTGTAAGAGATTTTTTCGCTCTAGGTAAGAGTGATGACATGACAGAGGGCAGTCCCCTGCTCACAAGGGTGCTCTGGGGCACTGCCAGGGGACCATGCCTGCAGGAGATGGAGAGAAAAGCACTGGTGAACCAGGGGACAGAGCTGACACAGCTCACCTGTCACTCTGCTCCAGCCCTGCTTTAGCTTCACTCACCACAGGACCCAACCAAGGTCAGGCTTACAGCCAGTGTGTGCTGGGGCTTGATCAAAGACAAAGCACTCAGGTCTGCAGTTACACTTGGAAAATGGCTTTTCACTGGTTTTGTAATATGAGCAGTGGGGAACTGGTTATAAAGATCTAGTTTTTTCTTTCCTGCTGTATGGAATTTGATCTTGAACAGTGTTTTTTTCTTTTTAACTTGCCAGTGTGGAAAATGCAGTTCAGCTCTGTGTCACCACAGCTGAGCTGGCAGCTTCCAGCTGAAAAGAGGGGTCTGAGCTCCTGCTTCAGGAGCTGAATCTCACACCCCAAGTTGAGTCATGAAGTTCTAGACAGTGTATTGGGAACATAGTTGTGGCTGCCAAGTCTGCTGGCTTTTTACTATGTGCATTAAAATAGGTGTCACTTTATGATTCCTAATGCAGTGCTGGGCAGCATTGAGTGTGTCTCTTGGAAGGAATTTTGGGATTTAGATTCTCTAAAGGCAGTTTCATATGAGAATTGTTACTTGAAGATTTTTTTGTTGTTGTTCATTCCTACTGCTGTGGAAGTCTCTGTGTATCTGGGCTATTACTATTTTCTTTCCTACCCTATTTTTTCCATGCTGTTCTTTATACATCTCATCTTTTGGACTTCTCTTTTCAAGGAAAGACTAATGTCTCTAAATTAAAATACTAAGTAATCAACAGGACTGATCAGGTTACAGCACTTTGGATCCCAACACAATGAACTGTTTGCTATTAATTATTAGTAAATAGGTTACAAAAGGTTATGCTCAAAATATAGAACACTGATGCAGCACACATGGAGCTGGTCTTCCCCTTCTCAGAATTAAGTGCTTGCCACTGACCAGCCACAATTAAACTCTCTAGCCTTTGATGAATAGAGATGCTATGGTTTGTGCTAAAATTATTCTGCTTTGGCCAAAATGAGAGGGTGAAACTAGATAATCACAGAATGCAACATTAACCAGCAAGACAAAAATGGATAGTCAATTTAGTGCAAAAGCTTAGTGGTTCATTATTTCATATCACCAGGCTCTTCAAAAGAAATTGCAGCATTTTCTCAGTAGAAACAGGAGCTTCCCTGGCTTGCAACTCTCCTAGATATTCTTCACCTCAAGAGGTGTGTTTGTATGTGCATTTTGTTTTGACAAATGAGGCAAATTGAATGTCCTAAGGGATCAATAGATTCTGATACTTTCCACATGCTTTTAAAATACAATCAGTAGATAACAGGGAATCTACAGACACCCCAAAACTTAGGGACTTGACTGAGTTGAGGTTAAATTAAACATATTTATTAAAGATGTGAGCCCATGTACATAAGATCCAAAGCTAAGCCAAGAAGGAAGAAGTCTGGAGCTCAGAGAAAAGGGCTAAATTTGTCCCTGGGCAGGGCAGTCTCATCTAAAGGACAATGGTAGCAACAGACCTGATTTAATTAGGACAGTTTGCAGCTCTGGCCACAGCCCTTGATTAAGGGACTGAATCACTACTGCAAGACAGAGGCCATTAATCTGTTTCTACCTCTTTATTTGGTATTTTTCAGTAGATGGAGTAAGGCTCGATTATTTTCTGTATTACCACAAAAATGCTCTGACATTGCTGTGAAACTCTGCCTATGTTTCTGCTCTTTCACTGAGACGTCTATGGCTAAACCAGAAATGGGGAAGTGAGTGGAGGAGGGAGGGAGGGAGGGAGGGAGGGAGGGAGGGAGGAAGGAAGGAAGGAAGGAAGGAAGGAAGGAAGGAAGGAAGGAAGGAAGGAAGGAAGGAAGGAAGGAAGGAAGGAAGGGCTCCCCTCTGTCACTGTGGGTGGCATGCAGACAGGATTTGGTTGCCACTTGCAGCAGCTTCAGTCTAGCCCTCTGAAGGGAGCATTGTTGTCAGGTGTGTCCCAAAGCACATGGCTGGGTGAAGTACAGGTTACCTGTCCTATCTCTGCCTCTCGTTTCCCAATGCCAGACAAGTGGGTCCTTTGCTGTGACACATGGGGATTGCAATGAGGAAAACAAGATCTCACTTGAGTGATGAGTATTCACTCAGCTGGCAAATATATCTTTAAAGGAGAGAAAACCTCACCCCATCACACCACTCTTTTTTTGTGTCTGAACCTGCCCTGTGGCTCAGTCTGACTCCTCATAGTCCTCAAGGCATCATCCCTGAGAGCAAGCTGCTGTTCTGCTGAACCTCCATCACTGGCTGCCTGTTTTTTGGCATGACTGTCCCAGCAGCACACCCAGAGGCTTCAATTGAAAGCCTGAGTTCAGCCCCACCATGTTGAGCTCAGTCTGGGCAGCACCTGCTCTGTGCACAGCTGGGGATTCCAGTGCCTGTGCTGAGGCTGACACTGATGGAGAGCAGGAGGCTGTCCTGGGAGAAACCTCTGCAGCAGCACAAGAGGAGCTGGGTGATGCCAGGAAGCACACAGCAAAGGACTCTAGATGTGCCTGCCCCTGCTGGCTCTGAAATCTTTCTCTCTCAAGAGGGCCACGTGCTGCAGCATTTCACTCTGGCTTAATTGTAGGCTTTGCTTGATGCTTCTGCTTGCCTCCCAGTAATGCTGACAAATGGCTTGTGCTTGTAAGTGAGCATGGCCATGCACTTTGCAGGACCTTAACAGCTCATTTTAGCCTCCTCAACCTGCTGCTGAAATTTTAAGACATTTTTTATCCACTTGCTGGGCAACTCGAGCAGTCAGAGGTCTCCAATGAGATGACAGTGTGTGCCACTGAGGAAAGGAATTAAATGACATTTTTGTACCTTTCTTCTTCCACTTGCATTACTCCACCTTTTTTCTTTATTACTCCTACAAATATTTCCATGCCACTATTTGCAAAGCATCAGCATTTTTGTTCTTTTTTTTTTTCTGACCTGTGGATACTGCACACTGTGTGATGTATTAGTCTTTCCATATTTTTGGTGATTTTATTGGGTTTCATAGCTCCTTACTGTGCACAACCCTTTTACACTCTTTCAGCATTTAAAAGGGGCAAAAATGAGGAAGCATTGTGTGTAAGGGAATGATTTGAGAGGCACCCTCAGAAATATGAAAGGGGCATGTGGTATTCAGCTTGTTACAACCTGCCTGGCTCCTGAAGCAGGGAAGCTGCTAAAGCAGGGTTGAACCTACCCTGTCTAACACCCACTGCTCAGCCCAGATGGAAAATCTCATCTCCTCCTCTCTTTTCATCCTCCCTACCCCATTAATGCATTATTGCTATTTGGAAGCATCCTATTCCTTGCTAGGAAGTGAAATGAGAGGATATAAATAGGGAAGGGAAATGGTAGGGAAGGACAGTTCTCCAGAAAATATATGTCCTCTGTACAATGACTATAATGTACCACAAAGGTCTTGGTTTCTTATTCCCACAAGTGTAGAGACTTAAAATTTTTAAGGCAACATGACACAGCTGGTTCTGCCTAGGAATTAGTTTTTCCCCAGTCAATAGAAACTGAGCAGTAATAACCTTAATTAACATTTGCATAATTGTGATTAGTAACTTACAAAGAAACTGTTGTAGTAACATTATAAAAGATTATTTAGCAGTTATTGAATTATGCCTTCTTTATTTAATTTATTTTTAAGTCACAGGGAGCAGCATCCAGGAGGTGTCTAGTTGATTAGTAATTAACCATATTAAGTAGCTGTAAGCTGAAGTAATTAGGAGAAGTTTCAGCACTGTCTAGGTCAAGTGAGATCTACAAGAAGGCCAAGTGTTTCCTGAGGAGCCCAGCTTAAAACATCAATGCTGTCCAGCTTGAAACTCAGTTCTGGGCTTTTCTTCACTGTTCACTGATGGGTTCATATGCTTATTCTCAAGAAGTGCTCCTGAAGCACTAATGCCTGATTCAATTAGATGGTACAGTTCATTATTTACTGCTCATCTTCAGCAGTGCTATGAGAATTGGGGCCTAGGATAACTGTTTTTTCAATGTCAAATTACCTCAAGGTGTCACTTGTGATGGATCCAGAACTAACTTCCCACCAAGATTAAAGCTCCATGACTTTGCCCTGTGCATGCTTTGAATTTTAATGTGGATGATCAGAAAGAAGCAAGCAAAGGGGAAGTGAGCAGTGCACCTGAAGGGAGATAACACCTGCAGGTTCCTCTGGAAATCAGCAGCAGGTTACCAGAGACCAGAAACAAGGACAATAAGTCTCCTAATAAGGCACTGTGAGGAGTAGCAGCTCTGATTTTTATTTTGAAGTTTGAAAGCACTGAGGTGATGGTTTTGAAAAATGCAGACCATCTTAAAAAGAGAGAGATCTGTATTTTGGTCTTGCAGAACCCAGAATATATCATAATTTTAAAAAGATCAGGAAGGAAAAAAATACAGAAACTAAATGAAAAACAATGAGTGTCAAACATTATAAGGAAGTTCATTTCATTCCTTGAACTCAAGAGTTTGGTGTTAGAGAACCTCTTACACACATGGAGTACTGAACTGTTTCTCCATCACTTGCAGACACTGCAGCAAAGAAATATTTCACTGGTTTAGGAGTTACTAGTGGACTGATATTACTGCTAGTCTTCCTAAAGAACTTTCAGCAAATAAGACTTTACAGAAAGGAAATTAAAAAATAAAGATAGAACAGTTTCCCTTAAAGATGCCCACCTTTGGATTTATTACAGTTTATCTGTACTTGCAATCTGATGCATGTTCTTCACATTCAGCCTTCTACTCTTTATTCCACCTTTATCTTTCCTGGGCTTATTTTCGTCTTTCCTCTCAGCACCACAATGATCTAAGGGACAGCACATTGTCAGAGAAATCCTTGTAACTGGCTGCACCCAACTTCCCTACCACCCAACAATTTTTACACTTCTCCTCTGGTTTTGTTTGTTCTCAGATATTTTTTGGTCCCATTACAAAGGGATTGATCTTTCTGGTCCCAGTATGCAAAATTACTCTAATTTTTGTAAGCTGGAAGTGACAAAAGGTTTATGTTTTCAATTAATTTTTAATAGCCATTCTTTCCTAGATTGCATATCTTTAAACTTGAACTTCCTTTTTGCTTTGGCAGCAAGCTGAAAAAGAGACAGCTTAGCTAAGAAACAAATGAATTCTTAACCCTTTCAAACACTAAGAGCATCAGCTAATGAAAACTCTGTTTTTTAGAGATCTTTGAGAAGTACAGTTTTGTAGAAGCCAGAAGAAAAGTGACTGAAATATGAACTAGAAACACAGAATATTTATAGGTCTTGTAATGAGCTCCTAAGCTAAAAATAGAAAAAAAAAAACTAAATTATGTGCCTTGAAAATAAACCACATTAGGGTATAACAGGACCACTATGTGCAATGATTACTAAATGCTCCAATGTTAGACTACAGCATCCAAAATATTGTTTCATTTTAGCATACAGAAAACTCACAACTCTTTTTATTGCATGCTTTGGCTATGCTTCTGTGTGTTTCAACTGTGAATTTTGTCTGCACATTAGGTATGGAATAATCCAATTTTGCACAGCAAAACTTGGCAGACTTAAATGAGTTTCCCTGATTCAAACACAAGATGTTTCAGTTTTGCACAGATTTCACATCAGGCTTGAAAATTCTTTTTAGGGCAAAAGCTTCACCAAAACCAGATTGGATTTTTCTGAAGCTAGTCACCAGTCCATTAAAGTTGATAATCAGGTGAAAGTACAGTAAAAGCACAGTAAAATATGAAAAATGTATCACATCCATTGGAACAAATGTGAGAACAACGGCTTCTATGGACAGTTGCTTTATTACTGGAAAAATCCTTTTTTGGAGAGTGGGGAGGGCTGGATTGCACAAAGCCATCCTGTAAAGGCAAAGCCTAGCTGCCTGTTAATCCTGGCCTTTGGCAGCTGAAAATCTGTGCTCTGGGTCTGTTCAGCCCACTCTTTTCTGAGAGCAGCAGCAAAGATAATAAATTTCTACTCTGCTGCATCCCCAGCTCACAGTAATCAGATACCTTCAGAGACTCCTCCCACAGCAACACCACTTCAGTGTCCACTGAGCCAGAAATGCCAGGGAAATCTGGTGGAATAATGCTTTCTGCCTTAAGCAAGTCCTTCTTCATGAGCTGGGCAAGTTGGTTTTGTTTTTTTCATAAGTGGCAGGGGCTAAACTGGGCGTCAACAGAGTGCAGCCAGTGCTGGGGCTTGGCAGCATCACTCCCTCCAAAGCCTGAGTGTGTGGCAGCTGCTTCCTGGGCAGGTCACCAGCTCCCTTTGGAGTCTGGGAGGCTGATGGGTGTCCTGGTTTGAAGGACAGGTGTCTGCCAATAAAGGCAGAAGCTTCTCTTTGAAATGAAGAATGTAAACCCTCTCCCTCCAAATTATTATTATAATTTGGAAATTAAGGAGCTCTCAGGCAAAGATACAGGAATTAGGAATAACAGTTCTTTACTAGCATACAAAGAACAATCCCAAAACACTGACAGAGTCAAAATACAACCTGACACTCTGTCAGTCTGGCAGCAGTCCCATTAAATGGTGGCTGCATCCTCCTGCAGTGGCAGATGTGGTTCAGCTGAAGCAGTGCTCCTGTAGAAGGTGCAGTTTTCCTCTGAAGGTCCAGGGATGATGTGGAAAGGTCTGTTGTTTCTCTGGAATCCAGTGCAAAGACAGATAACTTGTCCAAAATCCTCAGTTTTTATCTAGGATAGGAAAGGCTCCTCCCCTGGCTGGAGCATCTCCCAGTGGGATGATGTAATTTTATCAGTCACACAGTGGGACTGAATGGGCCAGCAGCAGATGATATCTTCCTGGAGGGAGGATGGTCTGTGGAAAAGATGAAGATGATTGCCCCAGCTGGTTTAAAGATGGCCCATTAGCAGATAATATGTGCCATGGAGATAAGGGTCACTGCCCCACCCAGCTTCAACAGATGGTGACAGAATACACATTTCTGGCCACATCAACCCAACACAATGGGTGAGAAAAGGAGGTGGCTGGCACAGCTCCCCCAGCTCTTCCTGCCAGTGCTCACAAATCCATCCCACAAATCTATCTCAGTGTATTTACTGGAGCTGTGAAGCCTGCTAGTGTTGTGGACTGCTCATTAGCTTATATTCACAACTATCCCTAAGGAAGGGAGGACTACAGCCTCAGCTTTCAGCATGCAAATTGAGTAAAGTTTGGAGATACTGCTACACAAAATCACCAAGTGCCAGGCTGTCATTGCTGCAGTCGGTTTTCAGAGTGCCATTTTAATTGAACTAATTATCACAGGCTTCAACAGGTATTTTGAGGTTTTAATGAACACTTATAAGAATTTTAATCATGCTCCCACTTGAAGGCAATACCAAAAATGCTTCAATGGCTTTGCATCACTACACACAGTGCAGAATATTTCTTTTTCTTGTATAACTAAATAATTACAATAGATCTGTAGCTCATATAATGGAAAGCATTAAACTCAGGTACTCGTGACTCATTCTATTTGGAATATTTAGACAAATAGAGCCTCAAATCAAAAATAGATAAAGAAAATTAATAGCTAATTTGGGATGTTTCCAAGAATAACATCATGAAGATACAGAAGATGGAAGCACCACATTTCATTCTGATATCAAATGAGAAAACCTGCAAGCACCAGCCCTGCTTCTGCAAAATCCCCCTGACAGGTCACCTGTGCACAGGCAGAGAAAAACTCTGTCCTGCACTTACTAAAGTGAGTGTGTCTAACTCAGTCACAGTAATTAGGATGCCAAATGAATTAATTGTAATGATCTTACTGATTTCAGCAGGATTATTTATCAGATCAGTGGTTAATATGTGCAAACAAAGGAATGTGCTGCCCGGAGGAGGGAACATGAATAGCAAAAATGTTTAGAACTGGTTTCCTATGGGGTTTTATTTTGCACCTACACAGAGAAGCATTCAGCCTGTCCCATTTTTGACCTGACCAGGTGTTACTTTTTGCCTGCTCTGCACATTATTGTGCAGTGTGGTGAATCAGGGCTGTCTACATCATCCATAATGTCAGAATGTGTAGGACAGTAGTTGTTGCTCTAGAGAAACAGACTTTTAAATTATAACTTGCAGCTACCAAAAAGCTAAGTGCAGAATTCCCATGCTGAGGCATAGGGTGCCCTTAAGTGTCTGAGTACTGATGCAGGGCACACAGACATGACCTGTGCCCTCCTGGAGTGGCAGCTCAAGGCAGGGTGCTCTAGAAACAGATCCCCAGTGTAAAATGGGACTAAACACTCTCATTTAGCCACCTGAGCCTCTCCTCAGATATCTTTCCATGCTCCCCATTTTCTGGTAGCACTAAAAGAGGCAGGGGATTCAATCAGCTCTCTTTAACAGAAAAATGTGTGACTGAAAGCGATGGCAGGTTCCACTTATGTTGCTTTAGCTAGAACATCTAGAGAGAGGAAAAAGTAAGCTAACTTAGCCAAGCTTTTCAAGGAATGTGTAGTGGGTAATCTAGCAAGGAATATAATGTCCAAGGGCAATAAAGAAATGATAAAGGGCAATAAACATCTAAAAGCAGACACCTGGCTCTTCTCACAGACTCACCAGGATCAAACTTCTAACAGATGTTGGCATAACTTGTTTATAAACAGCTTTTACACCAAGTCCTCAGTTTTCCCAAGAGTCATTCAAGTGTGTCTCTACTGTTTACATTCCAATGCTCTCATTTTCTCTATTAACCTCTCTTGCTCTAGTTTAAACCCATTATATCTTGTCTTAGTCCCACTCGTGGTAGATTTTTACATATGTGAAGGCTAACTCTTCTTCCCACTGTTGTAATCGATTAAATTGTGCCACTTTCTTTTAGTCTTTTTTTTCCTCTGCTAGACCATGTATTCTAGACTGATGCTAACACTTTGTGCCCCCTCTTTGAGTGCAGAAGCCCTGACTCTTCTCAGTCTCACCTTTTATTCCTTAGTGAATGCTTTGCAAAGTACATGGTCCTAGCCCTCAGTGCTCCATCAGTTGAATGAGTGGCATCATACAGGCAGGTATTAGTTGTGTGGGTTATGCTGGCTGTCCCAAGGGCTTCAACCTGGTAATTGCCATCAAGAAAAAAGGCCACAAAAAGGTCAGCTGATGAAAAATGAGCAGAAATTATAGAAAAACCTGGAGTAATGGACATTCTTTTTACTCATTTTGTCCCACAGTTCATATCAGAGTTCAGGCTTGATTCTTGACATTGTTTGAACTTCAAAAGCTATGAACATTATTTCAGTATAAAGGGAAGGCTTCCTGTAGTTCTGCTCAAAGAAACCTCTTCCTTTTTCATTCCTCTGTTCAATATTTGACCTTGTGTCTCTAGTTCTTAGTTCTCTAGAGCAGTGCGGAGCACTAAAATTATTGCAGGGTTACTTCTCTCTCTCCTGGAAATTAGACATCACTGTCAACTCAGTTCTAGTGCACTCCCCCCTAGAGGGACATCGGTTTCTGACAACATTAATTTTTCAGACTCTAAAAATTAAGTTTTTAATTGCAAGGGAAACCTCTCTAAACCAGAGCAGCACCATCTTCCTGCATCTACAGCAGACATACACAGTACCTCAGAGAAATGTGAACTACCCTCATTTAACTCTGCCCACCACTGTCAAGGGCAAATCAAAATTAAACATAAGACTGTGTAAATGTTCTCTGGGTAGGAGAGAGGGACAGGAGGAAACAGTATTGCAATTCCAGACAATTCTGGATAAATAGATCATCATTATTTTGTCCATGAACTTTCACAGCAGACATCAGAGTTCAAAGCTCTCAGTCTACCTGGCCACTAGTTTCCAAACTAGATGGGCAGGAAAATTCTCTGAATGGATTCCTTTAGCAACTGAGCAATTTCAAGGATTTGTTTCTCTGATATAGATAGTAATATGCATGTGATTGGTGTCTTGGAGCTGCAATGAGAATTAAACATTTTCTTCCACATCCCAGCATGATTAAAGAGACAATAGATGATATATGATATAATATATATATAATCTATGTATGGTGCATACCTTTAAAATGTCTCCTTAGAGAGCTATTACCAAAGAGACAAAGGGTCATATTAACTTCTGGCATCCCACTTCTTCAGACCAACTGGAGTGATATTGGCATCTCTTCCAGATGATATCTTAAAGCTGAAAAATTGTGATAGGTGAGACAGCATTGTTGAAATAGCTAAATTCTGTACTAGGCACTTTAAAAGCATCCAAATGGCTTATTTTTCAGCTGTGAAATAGAAGGCTTTTCCACTGTTCTGGAAACATGGGATTCAAGGTGACTTCACAGGGCGTTAATGGACGAATGATCTGCACCCTGCTAACAATATTTCATGAGCAATGATGTAGCAAATAATATAGTCTATTACACTGTGCCACCAGATGCCATCTGAAAAACACATTGCTAGCTTTAGCATCCCAGATTTAATCAACTTTCCACAGAAATGACACTGATGCTGGCTGTAAAAGACACTGTGCCCTCAGCACTGACTAGCAGCTCCTTGGATGTGGCAGTCACAGTGTCCCTTTGCCAGTACTTCTCCACCAGTTGAATTTCTGATGGCTAATGAATGGTAATGGCATTAGTTTCCCTTTAATATACAAAAACTCATATGAATGGGCACTTGTTTTGGTATGGGGCACCTTGGACATCCTCAGCAACGTTCAGGCTCAACTCCCTTTCAGGTTCAAAAAATAGGTAAGAGAAGGAATAACACTGAGGACAAAATACACTGTCTTCAGAATACACTTCCTTTTGCCTTTCAGTTGCTAGACAATCTCACAAGCCTTTCACTGCAAATCACTTCTCCTGGAGCACCATTACAGTAATGAACATTTTAAATGGAGTCAACCTATTCTGCAGAAGAATAGTTGTAATGACATGCATGCTCAAGTTTGTCCTCAGGGGCTCACAGACTAAAATTAAAGGGACAGATTCACTAGGACATGAAAGAAATTTGCTCCAAATAAATTGGCAAGTGATTTGTTTGAAGTTTGAAATATGTTTTCAAAGGTCAAGGCCTTGCTGCTTATCTGTTTTGTTTATCAATTGGCACTGTTGCTAACTTCCACTAAAATAAATCTGCACAGCCAGCACCAGGAAAAATACCTCCTGTAATACCTACTCTACTGGCTAAGGGGAAAATTCTTAAATAAGAGTCTAGGCTCTCTGCTTAGACCTTGCCTAGGGTGAGTGTTACATAGAAAATAACAAACTTTAATGACATTTTAATGGAAGAAAATGAAAACTTGTCTCTGATCTTCTGCAGTTCAGCCATTGGTGAGTGTTGTAATTGTATTCTTTTGAAGTTGTGTTACATCAGTATGAGTAAAAAGACATGTTGCCCTGAGCTGTCTGGAGGTAGGTAATGCAAATAGCAGTGCCAATAATAGTTACTCACTGGTGATGGGCAGAAATTAATAGAAATTCAGGAAGAAAGAGGTGAGAAAAGCTGAGGAGAAGATAACTATAAGCAATTTATAACTTCTGAATTATGTCTTACAGAACACAGTGTATTTTCTGTTAAATTTATTTTAGCATTGTTTCTGTCCTTTGCCTTGTATTTCTTTTTCCTATGTATATATATAATTAAAACCATGTATGTTTAGAAATATATACACATAAATAAAGCATATATATATGGGTTTCATTTTAAATGAAGATTTTGAATAGAAAGAGGAAAAAACAGTAAAGAAAATAGTAACTCCAGCTTCCTTTTTCCATAACCACTGTCTCAGAACTTCTAGGAGTATGAAACACCAGTGTGAAGATTTCCTGGAGGGCTGATAAAATACAGTGGCATGGCATGAAATCCCCTCAACAAACTCTGTCATTGCTCCTGCCTTCCCTCCCACTTAGATGCCAGTAGGCTTTACTTCTCCAAGGGAGCCAGTTGCACAGTGCCTTAAGCTTTATGTGTATTTTAACACATAAAATTAGCAGCAAGAGAGATTTTATCTTGGAGAGGATCCAGCCCTCACTGCCCTTTCAACTCATAGCAGAAAGCTTGGTGGATCACTCAATTTTTGCCTACCTTTTGTTCCAGTTCCTTGAAAACTTTCACACTCACATAGTAAACTTTTTCTCTTCACCAATAAAACAGAGAAGGAAGACTTTCAGAAGCAGGGGGGAAGGCAATATTTTCCCCACTCAATTAAATTTCCCTTGGCATTTTCTTTCTCTGCACCTCTTGGTGCTCATGCAGCCCATTCCCCTGCAGGGCTCAGCATGAGCAGCTGCCTGCAGATGCAGAATAACTGCATCTAGTCTGCAGCAGGAGTGCTCAGCACTCAGCACTGCTCCTAACACTTGACTGGGAAATTGGCTGGGGACCTGCTGCAAGGAGTGGATACAAGGTATGAGCACAAACCTCCTTGTTTTAACACCTGGAGATGAGGCACACACAAAGAGTGGGTTATTGAAAGGCTTCTCTGGAGGGGTTCTGCCCCATCCTCACCTTTCCCTCCTGCATCACTCCTTAGTTATACATTGTCATTCTACCTCCTGTGAAACGACAGTGCCTTGTCATGTACTGAGAGCACCAGCATCCCTGTGGGAAAAGAGCAGGACTGATCTATACAGCAGGTCCTGCCTGGCAGGAGGGCACTTTCATTCACAGTTTGGTAGGGCCATGATCACTGCTAGCTCATCTTCTTTCTCTCAAGTTAGTATTCTGGCAGACTCTGGGTAAATAAGTGCAATACTTGAGTTTCCTTTACTGTAAAGGGAGGAAAGATTGTTATTCTCTCTCCTGAGAAGTGTGTTATAAAGAATAATTAGCCCCTGTTTGCAAAGCAGTTTGTAAAGAAGAAAATGCCTGTGGAAGAGCCAAGCACAATACACTAATGTTACTGAACTGGTGTTTAAGCTAACAGCTCCTTGCTAACTGTATCTTTGTAGGGCAAGTAGAAGGGACAGGTCTCCAGCCCGTCACTCTGAATCCAAAGTTAGTTCATTTAGTCCCTTACTCAATGGATGAGCTCTCAGCTATTTCCCATCACTCTCCCAAGTTTCCCACAGGCCATGTGTGCAGTGTGAGTTTGCAGGGACCTGGTATTTCTTAGAGCCACAGCAGGTTACATAAAAGCAAGTCCTATCCTGGCAGTCCCTCAGCCCTGGGCCAGCTGCAGGCAGCTCTGTAGTGGCCAAGCCCTGTGTATAACACCAGACTAACCCTGGTCCACCCTTTCTCTGAACTCAGCCTCAGCACATATGAACAAGTGGTATCTTTTCTTTCAGTTCTGAGACATGCCAAATTCATCCAGATCTCTTAATTCTGCTTTGCCCCATATCTCACAGTAGGTCTTTTTAACTCCTGTCTCTAAATGAGGCAGAACTTCCCAGCCACAGGCAGTTCATTTAAATATAAATGTGAAAGCTGTGCTGGAGGAAATGGTTTCTGCTCAACTATTTGGTTATGAAATCAAATCATTTCTCTGCTCTTTTCAAATTGGTGGCTAACGGACAGTAACAGTGAAAAAAGGGGACTGCAGGGCTGGGTTTGCCTGAATTAAAGACATTCATTCCTCTGTGTGCTAAAAGCTATATTGAAAGTAGTGTGTTTTCAATTATGACCTGAGCTTATGGAATTTTTCTTTTTCTTTGATCTCTAGAACACCAGACAGAAAAACCTTTAACCCTCAGGAAATTGTTACATGTAGAATTATACACCAATACTATAAATTATTCTTTCTTATGTTCACAAATAATAACAAAGGGATGAATTGATGGGTAAGAGCTCTACTTCAGGCAAAAGGAAACACCAGCTACAAATAAAAATAAAGGAATGGATAAAGGAATTGTCTAGCTGAGCTTCCCTGAAACACAGGTGCTGAAAGCATAGTAATCCCATAGTGATTTCTGATCTCTGATGTCACAGAAAAACCTCAAGGATTTGTCTTTTGAGTGAAAGTTCCTGTTCCTTTTCAGAGGAAGTCAAAGGGCAGCTAAAACATCACTATTTTCTTAAATGTCCAAATGTTCTTGTGCTTTCAAACTTAAGCCACAACAGTGAGAGTCTTCCTCCACCATAATTTGGTTTTTGGAAGGAGCAGTGCAATATTAGAAGCACCAAAATTGTGGGTTAGAGTCCCCTAGTTCCTCATCCTCTTATCTTGAGCTGCCTTGTCACAAACTTCCTCACCTTCTCTCATGTAAAAGTCACCCTTTCCTATGAGGTGCCTAAAATTCTTTCTTTTTTTCTAGTGAGAAAGAATTAATTCTCCTAAATGCATTCTCTTCTATCTAAATGTCGATACCCTGCAGGGACTCACAAAAGCACCTATGTGCATTCTCCCTGCATCTTAACCTTTTGCAGCCCTGCAAATCTTTGCTCTTTTCCAGTCTGAAGCCTATGTTAGCATATGTAGGTGATCTGTGCAAAACTCTGGCTGTGGGATGTTGGCTTCTTTTCTTCAGCTGCTGGAGTGGCTTGCAGGAAGCTAAGTGTTAAGGATTTTTCTCATATTCTTTTTTGATATAAACTTCACTGAGTTTGCCACAGGGATGGTAGTCATTTCCTACTGGGAATTAAAGGTAAGCAGAAAGGTGTATAAAAAAAGCTCTATGTTATATAACATTCTGTGAACCTATGACCCAAATAACCTAAAGTGAATAAGATTGCAAATAAACATATCACACAGTAGATGAGTACAGATGATGTGGGTATTGTCTTGCTGCTGAAATTTCCATCTCTGAGGTATAGGAGAACCCTTCATGAATTTACAGTAAAATAATATTTTTAACAAGAATTGTTTTAATATTTGTAAACATTTTGCAGCTTAGGTCTATGAATACTGAACAAATCAAGATTGGATAAGTTGGAGGTTGGAGGTGCTGAGTTCCCTTTTCCCTTCTTCCACAGCCTGTGACACTAGCACTGATTGTGATCTAGATTTTGGTCCATTATGGAAAAGGATTTATCTTTATTCCTTATGGTTGCTTGGACATACCAATTTCATTTCTACTCACTTGATATATCTATAGTTCCTATTTCTATTACTGTCCTCATATTCTCTGGTCCATCTTCTGCACTCTTCCTGAAACAGTTGGCTTTCAGTCTACCATCTGTCTACCCCTTGTGTCTGGAGTAACTAAGGGAAGAGTAATTTATGTTACAGACCAGTGGATCAAAGTTATGTTCCTAGAACATCACCAGAAAAAGTAAAAAAAGCCACAGGGAAAAAAAAAATAAAATTACAAAACAGGGTTTATTCATGCTCTGCTTTATGGCTATTTCTTTCTTTATACTATGCTATAAGTTGTTTAGCTATAGTCTATTCCAGTGTCTGTGTCTGAGTGTGTATCTGTATTTTAGGATCTGTAGTCAGGCAATCCTTTGGGAAGAGTTAAGGTATGCAACCTGTTTGCAATAAACAAACCCTCTGCTTAATTTGCTGGTTCCTGCTTTAAAGATCTAAAGATCTAAACAGAGCCTCACATGCAGTAAACTTGTGTTTCACTCATTGCCTCTTACAGGAGATGAATGTTGTACTCAGAGGAGGATTCAGACTTCATTTACACCCTGCCTCATGGCCAGCTGTTATAATTGTCTGAAAAGGCAGCAGTGGGCATTAATCAGACTTACACACTGATACAGCAAATAGCAAATATGTTCTGTCTGTTTTTCACTGTATTCACACACACTGTATAGCAATAGTATTTAGTTTTACTGAATCTAGTTGTAATTATATTTTGTTCAAGAAAATATCTTTTTTCATTTCTTCTGTGCAGGATGTCCTCAGTATATCAGATTTCATTTCCTCTTCACCATCTAACAGCAACAAAAAAACAACAAACAAACAACAAAAAAAAAACAACTTTATGACATAAACTCTAGTTCAAAGTTTCAGAGATTATGTGTTTTATTTGTATGTTTTTTGCTTCTTATGCCATTTTGATTCCAGACATCCAAGACATTCTAACTGTGGAATGGAAAAAACATCTGGACTGGAAAAGTGTTGTGGGAGATAATCAAATCCTGGTAAAGGTAGTAACAGTACAGCTGATACTCATCAAATGTAAATTTACTAAAGCTATTTAAAAGGAGAACATTAAACTGAAAGAGGAGAGGCAGATCACAGGATAATCCCATGGAATAATTTTTTTAATGGTCTGTTTTCCTTCAAGTTTGAGAAACTGGTATTGTCCATCTTAAATGTTCTGCTATAACTTGCATGTCATTGCATACTATATGTTGTAATCTGGTCTCAATCTGGAACATATTTGTAGGAGTAATTCACAACAGAACTGTAGCCAGATTTTTAACAAAACGTAGCATTTAAAGATTAATCTATTTGGTTACCTAAAATTGAAGTGAAGTGCTTTGGGACATGGGCCCAGAAAACCTCTTTCTCACTGGAAAAAATGATACCACTCCAAAGTAATTTAATAAACCCAAAACAAACAAATGAAAAAAATAAAAAAAGCAAGTCTGGGCTTTTCCATGCAGCTGTGTATGTGTGTAAAGATGCACATTTTGAATACTTTCAAGCATTTAACCTATTGGTCCTCAAGCATATCAATACCTGAAGGGAGGGTGCAAAGAGGACAGAGCCAGGATAATTTTGGTGGTGCCCACTGACAGGACAATATGTGATGGGCACAAACTGAAAAACAGGGGGTTCCCTCTGAACATCAGGAAACACTTTCTGCCTGTGAGGGTGACCAAGCACTGGCACAGGTTGTCCAGAGAGGCTGTGGAATCTCTCTCCTTGGAGATATTCAAAAGCCCTCTGGACTTGGTTCTGGACAACTGGAGCTGGGTGTCCCTGCTTGAGCAGTGTGGTTGGACCAGATGAGTTCTGGAGGTCCCTCCCTGTTCAGCCTGCCAGGGAATGGGCTTGGAAGCAAACCTAACAGCACTCCCAGTCTGCTTTTCCAGGGCACCACTGATTCTTATAAGGTCCAGGACAGGTTGAAAAACTCCCAAACAAACAAGAAATTAATTTTCTGCCTACTTGGACGGATGCCTCATCAAAGCTTGACAGAAAAAGTATTTTGCCAAGTATCTTTCTAGAACAACTGTATACATTTATCCCTCTAATTGCTTACTTGTCTGTGTCAGCACAATATCCTACAGACAGAAATTTTTACTTCCTTTTATCTTTTCTTCCTCTAAAAGAAATCTAGACTCTTGACCTCTGGCACATGTTCTGCAATATCTCTGTTCAAGTTCTTTGCCAAAGCTTCCTGTGTGATAGAGGTTATGTTGCTTTATTTAAGCAATAATCCACAATGCTCCCAGTGATTTCAAAGCAAAGATTTAGGCTTTAACATTTCTGTCTCATTTCCTTATTTGTGAAATATAGTTAACAATACTTTCCTTTGGCTGCCCTTTATGCATCTTCTCCATCTAGAAAATAATCTTGGTGGTAGACACAGTCTCTTGCTATATGTTTGATGATGTCTGTCACAATAGGTCATTCATCTTGCCTGGGAAGCCCCTAAGAATCACTGCCATAAAGTGGAAGTAGTAGTGGGAGGAACTCCACTTGCACCTCTGGGTTTTCTTAAATGAAAGATGGAATATTTCGCCCAGAACTACGGGAGATCAAAACTTAAATAGTATACTGCTTTTGAGGGAAGAAAAATCTGCACATGTTTCATCCTGAGGTTACATTTCTAAAAAATAAAAGCTTAGGGAAAAAAATGGGGTAGCCTCAACAAATAACAGTAATACTAGAAAGTGCAATAATTAATGAGACTGACAGCTGAAATGGCTCATTCTTTTTCTTCAATATTGGCCTGCAATATTAGAAACTATCTCCCAAACCAGTTCTTGTACATAACAGTGGAATCTAACACTGCTCAGCAGCAGTTTGTCACAAATTCCAGGAGAATGCTGTCTGCATGTGCCCTAATATTTTGCACTGCTTGGTGAAAGCAATTCCCTTGAAGAGGACAGGAAAAACAAAATGAGAAGGAGGTTCCACAACTCATCTCAAGTTTCTTTTGGTGACTGTCTTCCATTTCTTTTTCATGAAGTCTTTGACGAGCAGCAGCAGTTATAAGATTTTAATTTCCTGGAACATTTCTTGCCAGAGTAAAAGCTAAGGGTTCTTTTTTGGTCCATTTTTTTCCCTCCCATTTTTACCTTTTAAGATAGATCTGCAGCATGTACAGAGGAGAGATTCATTACCTACTTTTCCCAAAATGAATATTGAGCTTTGTGTACTTTCTGGTATTTGGAAGGACATTCTTATTAGAAATCTTGGGCCAGTTTGTGTCAGCCTTTCCATGGCAGAACAATGCAATGTGTAATTCAGGTTGAGGAAGAAATCTCATTATAGTCTTTGAGGAGTAAGAGATTTTTTGAGTGTCAGTGAGCAGGTAGCTTCAGTAAATAAATAAAATCCAAATTAAAACAAAGAGACAAGGACAAGAATTTTGTCAGCCATTTGCTGAAAGGAACCCATGTGGATTGCTTAATCAGGGCCAAAAAACCACAAGAGTAGGCAGCAGAATGCACCAAAAATTGGGAGTTGTGGGGAAATTTCATGTGAAACCACTCAGTGTTAGAGACAGGACAATTAGAGACTGAGACAAATAATTTATGTAAGACTCACTAGCCCTCCTTGCCTTCAGTAGCTTTCCATCACTTGTGAGCCAAGGGGACAGCAGTGGAGGCCCCAGCACCCCTGCAATGTGTCTGTGCTGCTGGGGAGCATCCCCAGCCGGAGCCGTCCGTCAGAGCGCGCTGACATTTCAGCCGTGTTTAATTATATCGGCACATCAGTGGTGCTGACATTTCAGAGAGCCATCACCTCAGGATAAGCCAGGTCTAAAAGTAATCTCTTTTCTGTCCTTCTCCATCTGCCCTGGAAAATAAAGCTGCATGAGTCAGATTTTTAAACGGAGATAGTATTTAGAGAGAGGTGCAGAGCTCAGAGATCTTCATTTGAGAGCCCAGAGCATCCAATTCCCACTGCAACCCTTGGTGGCCTGAGAATTTCCTTCAGAGCTTAACTTCAGCTGTGAAGTTCCCTTTCAAAATCACAAAGGAGAAAGAGGCAGGGCTGTCCCATAGTGCAAAATGCTTGAATCTGCTTTGACTGCCTGCCATTCAAGAGTCAATCCCAATAAACAGAGTTACACTGGCCAGGAAGAGGGGCAGAGGCAGGTTTGTCTCAGTAGCCTGTGCATGCCCTGGCTGCTGGCTCCAGCTGGAGAGCAGCTCCATGCAAACACCCCTGCAAAGCAGTGACACACCTGCCTGTGCTGCTCCACTGCTGCCCACTCAAACCAGCACCACCAGCCAAAGCCAGAGTCCAATCTCTCTAACCATACAGGATGTAAATGGGGGTCTGTCATGTCTCACTGGGGAAAAGTAAAACTTTAGTTTTTACTCCTCTTTGCACATATTTTCCAAGGCATACAATATCTTGGAAAGGAAAGGGATTTCTTTGTGTTTCCTACTTGAAAGCAGGAGCTAGAAGTAATTCAGAGGATCCCATTTACCACAGGATCACAGGCTTTTCTCTTAACTGTAACATAAGTGTAAAGAGTGGCATGCATAAAGGAGAAAAAAAAACACCTGTTTCTCAGTCATGCTGTGAAAGGAGCAGGATAGAGGTGCTGCAGATTGTGTCAGCAAATGAATCTCTTCTGTGAGATCCATAAATAACTGAGGATTTCCAGGCTACAGCAGACACATCACTGAGATGTCTCAGCCCATTGACTGGGGGACAGGAATGCTGAGAACTGATGGTGCTTCCCATCACACTTTTTTCTTCTTGCTGCTTCTTGGTTGCTCTTCTTAGGTACCAGTGATGGGCAAAACCAGGCAGCAGACAAAGCTCAGGAGTTAGGCCCAGTTTTGTCCTCCACTGCTGTCTCCACCACAGCTTTTGCTGCTGAATTTTCATTCTGTAAATCTTCCATTAGACATTTGAACAAATATTTTTAAAGTCGTAACATTTCATCTGAGATACCTTGAAATATAACAGTTCATTGTTTTTTAAAAACAAACACAAAATCTCTTACATCATTGGTTTTTGTTTGCTTTTTTTTATTCTTGTTTCAGAACCACAATGGACTGCCTGGAAACTAAAAATTTCTGAAGGGAATGTTTCATCACACTTCAGGCAGCTACACACAAAACTGATGGAAAATTAACTTTCCAAGGTCAACACAGTTTAATTCCTAATTTGCTGAAAAGAAAGGCACTTTGTGCTTGAAGAACTTGGAAGGATCAAGATTTTCTGACAAACCTCACAGTAACAAAATTTCCCACAGCTTGTTATTCATGAATAATTTTTTTTGCCCTTTTTGAAAAGGGAACAGAAATGAACATCAACACATTTTAAAAATTACAACTTAGAAACCAGAATTTTCTTGGGGAAGGCTTTTTACACAGAACAATTTTGGTAAGTGTGTGTTTTGAGTAGATGAAGTGCACTTTGAAGGGCACCATGGTTTGTTTAGACAGTGTTGATAGTGACAAGCTTAGATAGAAAGGAGGGAAGGAAATTTGAAGAATTTGAAGTCCAAGGGAATAGGAAAAAATACTGGACAGATTGATTACAGCATAGCTTGGCCATAAGGTCTCTCAAGCTGCTGAGGATGCTTCACTTCCCTGTTCTTCCCCTGCTCCTGATGGACAGAAGGACCTGCTTGTACCCTGTGTGCCAAATTGGAGATCTAGCTGCTTGGTTTTCCCAGTAATTCCTCTCTTTAACCCTCTAGAGAAGACTTCTGAGTTTTGATCTGTCCTCAGGGTTCCTGAAATCACATAATTTCTTTTTAATATTTTTTGTTGCATCATTGCTAATTACTCTGTTCACTCTTAGATCAATTCTCTTACTCTCTTTCAGCCACCTTGAGTGACATCTCCTGTCTTCCCTCATTCCCTTGCATTTCTTCCTATCTTAATAAAAAGTACAGAAGTTTAGGGTGGAAGTCTGATATTTCTTTTTTTCTCCATCCTAATATCTTGCTTTTTAATTTATCCCAGGGTACATCTAACACAATGATCAAGAGTTGATCTACATCAAACTTTCATTACACAAAATGATGATCAGAGCAGTTGCTGTCAGGCAAGCATCAAGCATCTTGTCTGTACTTTATATTGTTCTATTGGAGCCTTTTGCTCATAAATGCAGTGCTGACTTCTTTGGGTACAAAGGTAGGTACTGCATTCACACAGGACACCTGTCTTTATCTCATGGGCTCATGAAATATGAGAATTTATCTCATGGATATTATGACTTCATTGTTAGTCTTTCTCACTCAGTCTTTCTTTTCATGTCACAATGGGTTTGGCAAACCCAAATCATTTGCCACTGACTTTGTTTTTTACTCTGAGTGACTTATGTTCTCAGTGCATCCCTTAAATTTTAGGGCAACACAGTGTTTATCATAGAGACTAAATGATTTAAATCACTGCTGACACTGTCACTTTTACATCATTATAAATACCTTGACTCCAAAGAATTCAGGCTGTGTGATGAACTTCAATAAATCTCTTCCTTAATATTGTCAGGGCTTGAAATGGAAATGTCTGCAGTAAGGAAAAGACAGAATTGTTAAGGTGTCATATTATCTGTTTGAAATAAATGGTGAGTTTTTTAATCTTTGCCATCAGGAGTGATAAATGATTCTGCAGTTGCTTATTATAGTGCTGCACTGAAGCCTGGAATCTTTTTTCAGCTGGGCAGAATTATTAGGGGAGGCCAATGAGGAGTATTTTGATGTAGAGAGCTAAAATCCATGGTAAATCAATCTATGTTTGCCCTGTTCTCAGCGTCCTGAGTCTCTGCAAGGGTAGGGGAAGGCTCTCATTGAAGCCAAGACCACTTCATATTATGCTGACAGGGAAAAGTGTTCTTAAAGTAGGATTGAATCATATCTTAACTCCCTTTGAGTGGTCCTTTTTTGTATATATTCTACCAGCTTAAGCTGGCCTCAGTGATCAGATTCAAAGAAATACAATGTTAACAAAAATAAATGCCATTTTTCATTTTTGCTGTGGATGTTTTTGTCCTTCCATATAGCATTTTAGTACTTGTGAAGGATTTTTAGTAGGAATCAACAAACATTAGTAATGATAGAGTAATAGAAGTAATATAAGAAGCTGCATTTCATAACATCATTTTTATGGGCAAAATAGCAATGAGTTGGCTTGTAAGACTCAGAGCACAGGGCAGCACTAGGGAGGAAAGGAGCTATAAACCAGTCAGCCTCACTCGTCTCATGTAATCTACACAGAAATCTAAATGCAGTCCACTGGCAGCTCTAAAATAGAGCAAAATACCTTCAGCAGTCTCACAAAACCAAGGGAAATGTCACAGCTAAACCTAAACCATAAAAAAAGAGGAACAAAGGCACAAAAGGAGCAAGGGACCTGGTGGGTATTTTAATAGCAGGATAGGAAAGATGAGAGCTAGGCAGTATTTTACATCAGCTGAAAGAGGAGGGACACATGAAATAGCCCCCAGGCCATGGGAGAGGGACCCCCAGGGACCCCCAGCAGCAGCAGCACCAGCCCTGTGGGCATCTCCCCATTGCAGGGAGAGGGGTGGCCTTGGCTCCTGCAGGATTTTTCTGGTGTGTCTCACCCTGCCAAAGCTTCCCTCTGTAAGGGAATTTCAGACTCAAGGCTCCCTGGGGCAAGCATCAAGTCCACCATCTGCCTTTTTGTCTAAGACAAGATATACTAGCCAGTGCCTGCTAAAGAATGCATACTAACACCAGGACTAACAGAAAGTATGGGTCTCATAGCTATTGTATATTGCTTGGAACTCTAAAAACCTCCTTTTTCCTTCCTGGTGCCCATAACATGAGAGATATTTTGTAGTCAGTCAAAAATGCCACCTGACCAACCTGATCTGGCCACCTAAGGAACACATGCCTCAGAGACTAATTAGGAGAGATGTTTGAATTGCTGTTTCTTGCAGAAGTGGTACAAATTCTACACCACAAAACCTGAAAATTCACTGTCACTTAAAACTGTGACTGGAATCTAAACATCTCAGTTTTACTGCCTATGTGCCAGTGAACTCAATGCTGAAAGCTGACCCAGGCATCGAGCCTTTTGCAAGAAATGTTTCTGTATTTGAAGCCAGGTAATGGAGGAAAGAGTAGAAAGTTGTTTTCAAGCATATATAGTCCTAGGGAATTTTGTACCAGCAAAAAAAAAAACTAAAAAAGGTATTTTTAATGCAAGTTCACCAAGCCCTTGACACCACAGGCAGCTTCCAATTAATTTCTCCTTCCTTCAATCAGTTCCCAGTTGCAATCTGGGGAAAATTCTGGCTTCCACCTTGGCTCACTCCTTACTCCAGTGGTATTTCCACAGTAGTTAATTCAGACAGATGTTGTACTCCTTAGCATGAACAAGATACATTAGCAGCTTGCTATAATGTGAGGAAATATTTCATTACAAGCACATAAAATATGCTGCCAAATGGCTTCATTATGTAAAGTCTTTTAAGAAAAGTATCCCAAACCTTAAAACAAGATTTTTATATAAATATGAAATGTAGCTTAAAAAAGAAGAAAGAAGAAAAAAAAAAAAGAGGAGGAGAGGGAAATTAAATGTTACTGACTTTATTGAATGTCTCTATTCAAATATCTTGCATAAGCAGACATGTCACTTTAATCAGATAAAACCCACCAGGGAAGGTGGTAATTATTTGTATTACTTCTTGACAGCTATAAAAAGCTAAAATGTTACTGTGCAAATTCTGTCTGAGCTATTTAAACAATTGAAAAATGTGATTTAACAGCTAAAACAAACTTAATTCAGACTGATCTCTCATCGACATGTGTAAGATGAAATAAGCTGGTACTTTGTACAGGGAATAGAAAATAACCTCACAATGCCTTCACCTAGCCTGGTTAAAACCTGGTAACACATAAACCCCTCAGAAGACCTTGTATTACCATGGCATAAGCAGGAGATGGTGGCCATTTCTATACTGAGATCTGCTGCCTTTAAACTTTGGTTGACAGTAGCCAGGGTGGGGTTTTGCCTTGGAAATTCCCAGAGAGCTCTGGCATAGGCAGAGGGCATGAGGAAAGCCAGGAATGAGCTTTGGCAGTATTGTTAGCCTTGTCAGGTCCACTCCAAAAAATGGCCTGCCAGGGAGCAAGGCTCAAGGGCAGCAGAACTCCCCAGTGGGACTGGTGCTAGACCCTGGGGTGGTGCCCTCAGGCTGAGCAGCCAGCCTGCTGCAGCACCAACAAATCCTGCAGGAGAGTTCTGCAAATGCAGCTCCAGCTGTCCAACCAGCACTGGGAAGACATAATTCAGTCCAGCCCTGGGGAAGCTCTAGGCTGTCACTCACAGGAAACCCCTGCATTAAAGGTTTTTCCATCATTTCCTTAAATCTTTGACACTCAAGTTCAGAATTACACCAAAGCCAGGAAGCACAGTGATTTCCAGCAATAAAATCTGCATGGCTGACCCAGAAATAACACACATCAGAACTCTGGTTCTGCTGATGGCTTGCTGTGTTAATAATTCACCATCACATAGATTCCTCTTTCCCTCTTCTTCCCTCTTTCCTTGTTTGCAGTATCTGTCACTTGTTGCCCTGCTTTTTCTTTATAACAATATAATAGAGAGCTGTTTTCCATCTTTGCCACTCCCAGGTAGCCCAGACTCACCTCAAAACCTCCAACTAGGTATTGTCTGCAAAAATCTAAGTGCTTGAAAAATGAGTCACTCCAAGGCAGCAGGATTATTAAACCCTGACTCTCTAAAGATTTATCTAATTTCTCTTTAAGGTCTTTGTTTCCATCAATAATTCAGATTCCCACATGTCCCTTATGTGATCATCATGGCACAAGGGAAAGCTGGAAAACATTGCTTAGCTGGACAGCAAGAGAAGAAGCTTTGTGACCTAGACAAGCAGCTCCAATTTCTATGCCCAAGCAGAATATGGCTCTGTTTTCAGCCATTCTTTCATCTTCACCAGAGCTAGAAAAATATTATTACCAAGAACAGGATTGTGATTCCTGCACTTATAATGATTTCCTCCTGGCTTCCTCTTACCTCTAATGGCTGCAGAAAAAAAAGGGTCCAAATAACTGAAAAACTCAGAAATCCTACACCTGAGCTCTCCTTTTTCTGGCAGAGGAAGGTTTATTCAAACATGACACTTTAGGCACTCTCTCCTTCTCTCATGTCTTTGCTGTCACATTTTGGAAGTTCATCTCCATCAGCTTTGCCACTGTGGAACTGAGGGCCTAAAACTCAGTTTCTGTAAAATAAACTCAGCAGCACCAAGACAGAGTAATCATTGTGGGCACTGTCTTCCCCACAGCTTTGTGAGGGTCAAACAGGGAGCTTCATCCACCTTTCTCACCATCTTGTCAATTAATATAACTCACTGTAATTGCTCAGTGCTGAAAGATGCTCACCAAAGGCACAGTATGTAGAATAAAATGTAGAATAAAAGAAGACACTGCAGGCTATTTCAAACTTGTGTAGGCACATTCACAAAGGTCATGGAGTAAGCCTTATGCATCAGGACAGAGAAAAGCCACTAAAACACTGAACTTGCCCATGACTAGTGGAGGTTTAGTGCTGTCAGAAGACTGGGAGTGCTAGTAGATGCTCCTGCCTACATGGAGAAACCCCACAAGGGTCTGGCAGGGTTTGAGGTTCAGATTGGTGGAGCTGAATGGTCTATCTGGAAAACTGAAATGCTGGGAATTTTTGTCTCTGCTGGTAGATGCTATCTTTAAATTCCTGCTGACAGTCAGCCTGGTGCAACAGGGACAGATTCTGTGTCAAGTTCCATCAGTGCAGTGCAGTGAGCCTGGCCTATTTTGGAAGTTTTCTTTTCATCACATTTTCATTTTGCAGCCTCCAGCCAGATGCTTGCAACTCTGACATCTTCCTACCAACCCTCCACCACCTTCATGTGTATCAGATCTGTGCTTTTTGATGTGCTATCTGTTTCCTGTAGTTCCAGTACGTTTGCTCTTTCTAATGACTTGCTTTTCTCCTTTGAAAAACTTCTTTCTTGTGTTGATTTCCTGGAGCACTTATCATTTATTGATGGATAGTTAATTATCACCAGGCAATAGATCTTGCTCAATTCCCTAAAAGCAGCAGCTGACATTTTGTGTGCCTCACCAGCAATGATCTTTCACAGTCACAGATATTCTTTGCAGCAGATAATACATGAACCTGCATTTAATCACACCGAATGAGTCAAGGATTCTTCCTTGTCTTTGGTTAAATCTCTGACTATCTGCAAAAAGTCCTGATCAGTTTCCAGACTTGTCTCTGTTTATGGAGTGATTGATTGCAGGTATCAACTCTCCTCTATCACCAAAACATTTTACCATACCATCAAATTACAGATCACAGCTTAGTTTTGCTGTCTGGTTACAACTACTCATCAAAATTATCTATTGCCCCTGCCTGGAGGCATAAACATCAAATTCTCTTGCTCTTCTCCTCTGTGTTCCCACTTATTATATATTGCCCTGGTGCCTCTTCTCTATGTGCAAACCCTGTCTGGTGTCAATTCCAGACTCTGTGCACAGCCCAAGCAAAATGTTCTGCACCAAGAGGGAGCAGGGGAGGCAGTGGGTGAGCTCAGGGGCTGTTTGTGGCTGCTGATGCAGCCCTGTAACCCAGGGACATTTCTCCCTCCTCTGCTCCCTGCCTGCCAAACCCAGGCCACCCCATGCAGGCCTGCCTGGTGTTTTCCACTAGATCTGCATTTACCAATTTCCTTGCTGTGCAGCACCTACCCAAAGGTCTGGGGAGTGCTCTGGCACTCACCTGAAAGAGAGCCCTCAGCCACAGCAGTGAGAGAGGGCTGGCTCTCCTCAGCCTGGATGTCTCTTGTGCTCTAAAGCTCTACAAATTTAATGTACCACACACACAGCCATTTTCAGTGAGGTGGAGTTTGCTTCTTAGTTGAGACAACCACCCAACCTCCCAGCCTAGCCCCCTGCCCCTGCCTCACAGGAACATAAATCAAACCATATCTTTGCTGCTGCTAAGACTTATTGGATTAATTGTCTTTCTTTTCTTTAGCAGAGGACCTTGCTCTCTTATCAAAATGCTGGATAAGATGTC